>NW_028141169.1:16011041-16453393 GCF_030444845.1 Prenolepis imparis
AAGCAGTGGTATCAACGCAGAGTACTAATGTGAATCAGCCTGTATTAGGTAACAAGGGATACAAATATAAATATATAATCGCACCATTATTCTCTGATAAAAAATCTGGAAAAGGTATACCGCGTGCTATGATCAAACAGAATAAGATTGATTACGTGCATTGGAATGATCCCAAAGATTTGGTAGATCGTCTGCGATTGCTCGAAGCTTCACATCAAGCCGGCAACAACGCCCACAGCAATGAAATATTATCGATTATCGAGGAACTTTACGAAGCTGGTATTATTATAAAATAAGTTATACCTCCACGATACCACTAATATTGACAGACTGACTCGTATCGTGGATGTATAACTTATTTTATAATAATACCAGCTTCGTAAAGTTCCTCGATAATCGATAATATTTCATTGCTGTGGGCGCTGTTGCCGGCTTGATGTGAAGCTTCGAGCAATCGCAGACGATCTACCAACTCGTTGGGATCATTCCAATGCACGTAATCAATCTTATTATTGTTTAAGATCATAGCACGCGGTATACCTTGTCCAGATTTTTTATCAGAGAATAATGGTGCGATTATATATTTATATTTGTATCCCTTGTTACCTAATACAGGCTGATTCACATTACCATTTCGTCTGTGAGCATTTGTTCTTATTAATATACTTTTATAGTTTTGCAAGTCATTCGCAGTATATATTTCATCGTCGGGAATTCTCTTGAAAACCAACTCGTAAAGACCTGCTGTTTCAACGTATTTTGATCCATCGATAATTATATTATCATTTTTATCCACATCGAAATTTTTATTACCGAGCGTCATTCCTTTGTCGATAAATTTAACACCGTATACGTAATCCATCTTGGAATTTTTATCTTGACTCAATATAGCTGCCACATATTTTTGAGCAAGTGGACCCAGGTGATTTCGCAATGAATTTTGACCATCGGATGTTTGTAATGAATGTTGAATTGATGTCACACAAGCGATTCAGGTGAAGTCTCGAAAATTTCCTCGATAGATGTCTTATCATGCAATAATTGCCTTGGCTGTACATCTTGTATCGGAGTAGAAGTAGTTGCATCCAATAATTGTTGCATTCGTCTGCTTTTGATTCGCTTTGGAGTAGAAGTTATACCGCTCAATGATATATTTGATCGCTTTGTTTTAAACTCTTTTTTCTCTCCGAGCATACTCAATGGTTCAATCTTTTCTTCACCAGACTCAACACCGACTGTATTTTCAACAAGCTGTTTCAGAGGTTCAGAGATTGGTTTAAAATGCCTCTCCAATGCATCGTCCTCCTCCATTTTACCAGTTTTCAAGAAACGATATTTTTTACGGATTGAATCGCTCGTTTTCGCAATCTCCATCACAATCTTTTCACGATCGTTATTCATCATGTTGCAATTTAGACGGTGCTCGATCAATGCATCGAAAGCGACTAAGTGCTTTGCGGTATTGCAAATTCATTAAATCCTTTTCTGTATCGTCCATTAGTCAGCGGACTGTCCTTGTCAATCGCTGCGAATCCATATTTATGTTGCCAACATTTCTGACAAAATGCGCGAAAATTATTGTAAGACATATCTGTATTTACGTGATCGTTGTACACATGTTTCAAGTTTGTCCCATCTTGTTTAAATAAAATTAATAAGTTTGCATTATCACGTACAAGATGCTTGGGTATCTTGGCATACGTTTGACAAAGATAGAAACAGTCGACGCTCGAGTGTCGCCCCATTGCAAAGTACTCTCTTATCGTATCTTGCTTGTCACATGCCACGTCATCAAAGATAAAAATGGAATTCGGAAGCGCCTCACTCGGTGGAATGACATCGCTATTATTAGAGAATGTAAAATAACCAATTTCTTCTATCGGTGATAGCAAATTTTCCAAATATCGATATTTCGGTTGTTGAAGCGATTTCGAGTATACGTACACGTTCTCGAAGCAAACGCCGTGCGGGCTTTCTATCAAACTAATCAACGCGTTAGTTTTACCACAATTCGAAGGACCGCAAATGATTCCGCGTATAGT
Source organism: Prenolepis imparis (assembly GCF_030444845.1). Classification (NCBI taxonomy): domain Eukaryota; kingdom Metazoa; phylum Arthropoda; class Insecta; order Hymenoptera; family Formicidae; genus Prenolepis; species Prenolepis imparis. Next base: position 16,013,084 of record NW_028141169.1, read on the forward strand.
ATTCGGCAGTATGTTTCCATGTCTGCGTATTTCTTTATCCGACATCAACCGTGTTTTATCGTCGAAATTTGTAACTTTGATTATCGTCGATTGCTGAACGAACCGCATGTTTTCTCTCGAATGAATGAATGAGTCATGGAGAGCCTATTTATAGCTGCGCGGAACCATGAATCACTCAGTATCGAAAAAATGTTTGTTCTGCTAACAAATGCTTCCGATATTCACGGTTTAAGCGCCGAACAGCTGCAATTTGTGCCAAAAGCATTTTTATTGCGATATGAAAATCACATCCACTACGTGTGGGACAAGCTTCCGGAACACATAAAGGCGGATCCAGAGATTCAGACCTGTCGTCGATATTTCAAACATTACAATCGACCGTGGCAGCAAACGCACATCGACGGTCCAGCGTCGATGATAAAGGATTGCAGCGAATGTCAACGAAAATAGGTAGTGGTCTCTTTAATCGCGCGATAAACGCGCTTTCGATCGAATTACATATTCCCGGCTATCAGTTTTGCGGTCCGGGGACTCATTTGGAAAAGCGATTGGCTAGAGGTGATCGAGGTATTAATCCATTGGATGCCGCGTGTCGCGAGCACGACATTGCATATTCTCAAAGCAACGCCCTCAGAGAACGACACGTTGCTGATAATATACTCGCTGCGAAAGCGCGAAAACGTATTACTGCGAGAGATTCGACTCTTGGTGAAAGAGCAGCCGCTACGACTGTTTGGGCAGCTATGAAAGCAAAGACAAAATTCGGTATGGGGATGAATGTGCAAAAATCTTTGAAAAAGAAGAAGAAACGAATACTGCCTGTGGCGAAGCGTGGTGGTATCTTGCCAATTTTACCATTGTTGGGAGTTCTCGGTTCGTTGGCCGGTGGAGCAGCGGGAGTCGCAAAGGCTGTGAATGATAGCAAGGCTGCGCAACGTCAGCTTGAAGAAATACAACGTCATAATCGCGCTATGGAAGGTCGTGGAGTTTACCTCGCTCCATACAAGCGTGGACAGGGATTCTCAACTAAGAAAAAAAAAAACGTCAAAAAAAAACGCTAAAAATGCCTGTGGGTGTAACAACTAATGTACAATTAGAACAACTGGCAAGACGTATGCATATACCATTCTTTAGAGGTGTTTTCATGCGCAATAATTTACCGATAAACGGTGTGCGACAAAATGAGAGCGGTATCGTCAATTTGGACGACGTTGATGGTTTCGGTACTCATTGGGTAGCATATGTAAAGAGGGGAAATCGATCAATATATTTCGATAGTTTTGGTAATCTACGACCACCCAAAGAATTGGTGCAATATTTAAATGTTACGAAAATAGAATACAATCACACATCCTATCAAAATTATAATCAGAATAATTGTGGACAATTGTGTTTACGATTTCTTCAAACGGTTGATATAAAGCCTGTCAATCCATCATCACAATTCAGTTTGACATGTCGCTAACACTAACGTTGACTGGCAAAAGTAGCGTTCTCGCTGTAAGCTACTTTCCAGCTATAGATTTATCGAATGGTGATTATGAGCTCGGTTTAACAGATTTTGAAACTTATCATACGATTCCGAATGTAAATTCTAAGAATAATAAATTTTACTTTGATAACGATGACAAGGAAATTACAATACCCGAAGGATCATACGAAATACAAGCTATAGATGAGTATCTGAGACGTGCAATTTCACAATATCCTTCCAATAAAGAACAGAATGAAGATGAAATAGCGCTTCGCGCCAATCATAATACTCTAAAGAGCGAAATCAAATGCATCTATAGAATAAACTTTAATAAACCATACAATATAGGATCGTTGTTGGGATTCTCTAATCGTATATTGCAACCTCACAAATGGCATGATTCGGATTTACCTATAAATATTATTAGCGTGAATATTATCCGTATAGAATGTAGCGTCACCACTGGTGCGTACAGTAATGACAAGCGCGTACACACGATACATGAATTTTCACCCAGCGTGCCGCCAGGATATAAGATATCGGAAACGCCTGCACAGATCATTTATCTCCCGATCGTCGTACGGAGCATTACTGATCTAACGATACGCATTGTTGATCAAGAAGGACGATTGTTGGATTTTCGAGGAGAAGAAGTTACTGTAAGATTGCACGTACGGCGTCGACAAAATTAGCGTTAGATGCTCGTGCTAAATGATACGGAGCACGTGAGAGATAATAATTTTATGAGGGACATTACGAGGGACAATACTTTTGCGACAGCAGCTGCGGTAGTGAGCGACAATAATCAGAGATCTCGTTACACTAGAAAGAAACTCAGCGCATTGAATCGCGAATTTTTAAAATCATTGGGATTCATCGTACGAAAAGATGATTGATATTTTGAATATTGGTGGTGAACCAGTCTTTGATGATCGTATCGTCAAGGTTGAGACACATACATACAATCCATATGCTAACACATCGCTTGGACATAGCGACGAGATACCTATACACCACCAATATTTGTACACGTTGCCGTGCGAAAGCTTTTTGTATGTCGAGGGAAAGTTGATGACATCTAAAATAGATGCAAATGAAACGATGATATTAACAAATAATTGTGTTGCGTTCATGTTTGATGAAATTCGATATGAACTCAATAGTGTGGAGATTGATCGCAACAGAAACGTTGGAATGACTTCAACGATAAAAAATTATATTTCTTTAACAACCGAGAGAAGTAAAATCTTGAAGAATGCTGGATGGGATATGACACATAATGGGTCATGTAATGAAATTTGTATGTTCAACTTTTGCGTGCCGCTCAACATGCTATTGGGATTTTGCGAAGATTACAAGCGTGTTATGATTAATGCTCACCATGAATTAATTTTTATACGTTCGCGCAACGACAACAATTGTCTGTATGGACCTGCTGAAGCTGCTATTGAATTACTCAAGATACAATGGCGTATGCCTCATGTACTATTGAATGAGGTCAATAAACTGTCCTTGCTACGAGCATTGGAAAGCGGGCAATTCTTAAACATGAGTTTTCGCGCTTGGGATCTATACGAATTTCCTCTGCTACATAGTAAAACCAAGCATTCATGGACTGTGAAAACTGCTTCTCAGCTGGAAAAGCCGCGATATGTGATCTTTGCACTGCAGACTGGTAGAAAAAAAATTATGACAAAAGATGTACTGTATTCGATCATTGTAAATTAACCAACATAAAGCTCTATCTAAACTCGGAATCTTATCCCTACGATGATTTAAATTTAGATTTTGAAAAAAATAGATTCGCCCTCTTGTTTGATATGTACTCTCGTTTTCGCAAATCTTATTACGTGTGTGATATTGAGAATGTACTAACTATCGCGAAATTTCTACATTGCGGTCCTCTCGCAGTTACTGATTGTTCGCGACAAAATGATTCTGTCAAAATTTCTACCGTGGACGTGAGAATAGAGTTTGAATGTAAGGAAGATGTACCGGCAAATACTACAGCCTATTGTCTCATCTTGCATGATCGTGTTGTCGAATATTGTCCGTTGTCCAACGTAGTTCGTAAAATTACATAATCAGCAATTATCCCCTCCTCCGATGTAATATAAATGATTTTAACAATCGACATCAGTCGTCCAACATTCTTGCAACAAAATGGTTGTACCGACGTTTGTGGATCTGCAAGGATTTATTCTCAATAAACGATTTATCGTGAAGGAAGCGGTGATTCTGAGAAGAGGATTCATTGTTTCACATTATTTTTTCGCATGCCCCGTACCATGGGGTGTGCTCATAAAATCGGAGAGGCGTCAAGCTTCATGGTTGACTCGAAATCATCATGGATTGCAATGGGAAGATGGAAGCGTTCCATACTGCATGGCTCAGCGTTTGATTACAACAGCTATCGCTGGTATGATACAAGAAGAAGAAGAGTCATCCTCTCTTGTGTACGTAAAAGGCCATGAAAAGCGAGAATGGTTGACCGATATAATGGACGATGCGAGAAACGGTTTCATTATTGAGACCTTGGATGCAAACTATGAAGATATTCCTACATTAAACAACTTAGATACTACCTATAGCCTACGTTGCTATAAACATGTAAAAAATTGCGCTTTAGAAAATGTATTTAAAATATTTAATTGGTGGTCAAATCATCGCAATGATTCGCCACACCCTTTTTTTGAATAAATTAATATTGAAATAATATTATCTTTGTTCGCTCATTTTCCTCATACGCATACAAGTATTATATGTCCACACGTGCTCGTATTAATTTCAGCATGTGACAGCATTCTTATGTTATAATTTTTTAAATGTAGTCGATTGAGGTTTGAATGTGGTTGATTGATGTTCGATCGAGGTACGAACATGGTTCGAAAGTGGTTCGAAGGTGGTTGATCGATGTATGTACGTGGTTCGATTGATGTTCGATCGAGGTTGATTGATGTTCGATCGAGGTTCGAAGGTGGTTCGAAGGTGGTTGATTGATGTTCGATCGAGGTTCGAAGGTGGTTCGAAGGTGGTTTGCATATTATAATTCGTTTTATGAACAGACGTTGACTTTAATTTTTATGCTAACTTTTGTCTTTTTATCAAAAGTAACTTTATATTTTATCCTATGTAACATTATATTTTATCTCCTACTTTTCCTACCGAGAGCGGGTCTGTCTCCGCGATGTTCGTCATAAAGTTTTTAGCGTTTGTGCTGTTAATTATAGTAAAAAAGAGTGAAAAAAAAAAAAAAAAAGAAATGATTGGAGGTTTTCTGCGCCGTACGCTCCCCGAAATAGTAAGTTGTACAATTTATTTAAAACTATTGTACAGAATGTTGCAATATGTTTAGATGTATATTAAATATTCATATTTTTCAGATGATCTATAACATTGTGCAAAATTTACGGCCGCAACACATGGTGGAACAAGGTTTAACTGAACGAGAATGCTGAAGTGGGAACATCGACAAATGTTTGCAGAAATGTGGTGCGAAACTGCAGAGGCGCGGGAAATGGATGCCAATAACAATGGGCTATGGGAGAACATGTATGCTCTTCGGGAACTGTTTGGCCTAGAGCCATATCCACCAGAACCTGTGGTGGAAAATTGGAACTAGTAAGTATTTCTTTTTAATTATAAATTATTAAATTAATTAATAACAAATTTCTGTTATGCAGGAGTCCCCGCCCAGCCGTCGCCTCCGCTTCGCGCAGCATCTAACATTCGGCCGCCTCAACATATCCAGACACTCTCGTTCAGACAGACATTGCTCAACCATGTGTTGCTGTCGTAAATATTATATTTTTATATTATTGCATTATATTTTAGATTTTATATTAATTTATATTTTATATTACATTTTATTTTATATTATATATTTTAAATTTTTTAAATTTACACACACACACACACAAACATTTTGTAAAATACACACACAGTTATAAATAAAAATTATTTTAAATATTAAAAATATAGTTTATTTTAGAATAGGTCCTCTCTCCTTTCCTCCTATTAAAATCTTATTGATTAAAATTACTATAAATATTATAAAAAAAGTCTCTCTCGCGTCCGCCTCTCGCGCTCTCCTTCGCTGCATCAGCTCTCGCGCTCTCCATCGCCGCATCATCTCGCAACATCTCTCTCTCGCTCTTGCATATACGCCTCGCTTGCGTCGTCTCTCTCGCGTGCGCCTCGCGCTCTCCTTCGCTGCATCAGCTCTCGCGCTCTCCATCGTCGCATCATCTCGCTACCGCTATCTCTCTTCCGCGAACGTCTCTCTCGCGACATCTCTCTCTCACGTTCGCCTCGTGCTCTCCTTCGCGTTCCTCTCTCCCCGCGGACCCCTCACATACAAAGCTTCATTCGGTCTTTCGCGGACGCCTCCCTCTCCCCGCGGACCCCTCGCGGACCCGTCACCTAAATCGCGGACGCTTCCCCCTCCCGCGAACCCCTCGCGGACCCTAACCTCGCGGACGCCTCCCCCTCCCCGCGGACCCCTCGCGGACCCGTCACCTAAATCGCAGACGCTTCCCCCTCCCCGCGGCCCCCTCGCGGCCCCTAACCTCGCGGACGCCTCCCCCTCCCCGCGGACCCCTCGCGGACCCTAAAATCGGGGACGCTTCCCCCTCCCCGCGACCCCCTCGCGGTACATCGTGGACGCCTCCCGCGTGACGTCATTCCCCCTCCCCGCGTGACGTCATTCCCCCGCGCCGTTGGTTCCCCTCGCCCCTCACCCCCCCTCATTGCCCCATGGGTTAGAACCCGTCTAGTATCACTACTATAATCATTGTTGAATAATATTTTAAAAGCTTTTTTAGCTATTTCTTTTACAGAAATTATTTCTAAATGCATTTTGTTTGCTATATATATGCCTTTGTTTGTTATATATATTTCCATATCTTGGGAATTACATGGATATCCTGGTATGGGTCTAAAATTGATAAATTTTTTTCCAACGATAACGGGGCATTTATTTTTGAAATCAATATATTCGATACAAAAAATGGATCCATTCTTCAAATAGCAGCAATTATTTGCGGATTTTGTTGTTAATATAAAATTTTTAAATTTGATCTGCTTGTGCGAATTTACACATCCTAATGGTAAGTTCTTTCTGTTTGGTTTTGAAAGTAATGATGCATTTACTGAAATATTTTGATCCTTATTTGCAAATCTTGCATTTTCATTAATTCGATTATGTAACTGAGATAACGGTTTTTCTGCCTTTCGTAACATTTGTTTTAACTTTTTTAGATGATTTTCAAATGGAAACGCACTGAATGTATCAAGCGATCCACATCTTTTTACATCTTGAGAGAGATGTATTAAATTGTGTATATTATAAACTAAATTATCTTTGCCGTATAATATTTTGAACATCTTGACAAAATAAAGCAATAATTCATTTGCATACAAATTATTCCGGAAACAATCTTCTGGGTGACATAAAATCCGTATAGCCGTATGTTAAACGCAAAAATGTTGAAAATAATCCGCATTTAGATATTTGTTCAAAATAATAGATCCTAAATATAAAAGAAATATTCTATATTCTGTGGCCTTCCAACGGTCTAATTCATTAATACCCCGTGAACGACGTGCAAATTCAATGGGTATATATTCGTGTAATCCTATTATATCTCTTGATAATTCTTGTATATGTGCTGTACGTAATCGTGATATTTGATGGCCTTTAACCCATAGATTTAACATCTTTTTCATCACTCCTAAACAAATTAGATGCATGTAATCTGATGGAAAATTGTTTATCATGTCTATAGGCAAGTTTTTGAAAGGCGAAATACAAATGTGATGCTCTTCATTTTCTCGAGTGCGGAAATTGCTGTTCGTCCTCAGCGGAGCATTTTCATCCAAAAAAACTATTTTGTGATTAATATAATCACCCTCGCAAAAACATTTGCCACAGCCAAAATATGCATTGTGCCCTTTTGAGCCAGTTACATAGGATTTGGCAGGAGCATCACAAATAATTGCTCTGATTCTAACACAATTTTTATTGTTGAATAAAAAGCCTTCTTCATGGAGGATGCGATACTCATTACAGAATTCTTCTAGCAAATCTTGTGCATGTGTAGGTTTTTTATAACCATGAAAAGCAGCAATTAAAAAGGGATCCGTGACATGAATATTATAGATTTGGTCAAGTATAGGCCACAATTGACTGTGGGAACTTTTAGCAAGAGGTAATCCGTTGATATTAATATTAATTTCTATTATATCATTATTAATATTTTTATAATATTCTAATTTTTCTTTTAATGCCTTTTCCAGACCATAATAAAAGTAATGACCACCTCCACACTCTTGAATAATTGCATTTTTGGGTGTGCCTAACAATGTTCGAGCATCACTGGGCAAATCATTGTGACCTTCTTTCCGCAAAATACACAATAAGGCTGTGAAAGATTTTTGAGTGATATTATATTTTGTAGCTCACATATGTAATTGGTCCTGTAAAGTGGCTTTTGGTTCGTCTCTATTATTATATAATAAATTAGAATCTTCTATATTATCTTCTATATTATCTAAATCAATATCATCTGATTGTATATTTTGTATATTTATTTCAGGGGACAATTGCATTGTACTGCAATTTTTGGGAGAGGATTCTGCATAAGAAGAATCTTGCTTGTTATTGAGAGAAGAATCTTGCTTGTTATTGAGAGAAGAATCTTGCTTGTTATTGAGAGAAGAATCTTGATTGTTATTGAGAAGCCTCTTTGGAAGCTTAACAAAAATATTGTCATTTTGTGTAGCCAATAATAAACGACGATTTTGTTGTCTTTTTGATAACTCTTTAAATTTTTTAATTTTTGGCATTGTGTTCTTTGATTCTTCTTACAAACCTGTTATTTAATTAAATATTATTATATATCCTAATAAAAAATACTGTATTAAAAAATTTTTTGAATTATTTATATACACACTCCTCACAATAATTAAGGGATAAAAACAAATTGTCTAAAAAATAGGCAAATTTTAAATAGCTGTAACTTTGTTCTAAAAAATAAAAATTTTTATTTTAAAAAAGGGTTTCAAAGCTTGAAATCTCTACTTTCGAAAGGTCATAGCTGTTTTTCTTTATTTCTGGTATTCTTTACATACAGAAAACGACGAACTTAACAAAATGAAAAATTTTCTTCTCACTTTATAGACGTGTCGCATGCACAAAAAAATTTGAAAAACATTTTTTTACTTTTTCGCGTTAAAGCCTGAAGTTTGCCCTGTAAAATCGATTTTTTTAATTTAAATTTCGATTTTTCCTTATCAATTTATTGAGAATTGAAGAGAAAATAGTCATTTTTATTTTGATCGTTCATAACTCCGTTAAAAAAAGTATAAACAAAAAAAAAAGAAAACGCGAATTTTTTTCGTTATTTTCACCTATTTGTAAAAAGTTCACAAGTTAAAAAACAATTCGGCCACTATATCATACTATAGAGCAAAGATTCAGTTTTAAGAATCCAGTTTTAAAATTGTTGTACGATGGTTTTTAACGGAGTTATTGGATGCTTTCCAGCAACGACACAGTGCGACACAGAGTATCATTCTATCTTCTTTCAGTATGAGTGAACAACAAAGATAGAATGATACTTTGCGTCGCACTGTGTCGTTGCAGGAAAGCACCCATTATGAACGATCAAAGTGAAAATGACCATTTTCTCTTCAATTCTCGATAAAACTTGATAAGGAAAAATCGAGTTTTAAATTTTAAAAAACAATTTTGCAGGATAAACTTCAAGCTTTAACGCGAAAAAATAAAAATTTTTTTCAAATTTTTTTGTGCATGCGACACGTCTACAAAGTGAGAAGAAAATTTTCCATTTTGTTAAGTTCATCGTTTTCTGTATGTAACAAATACCAGAATTAAAGAAAATGAAAAACAGCTATAACCTTTCGAAAGTAGAGATTTCAAGTTTTGAAATCCTGTTTTAAAATTTAAATTCTAATTTTTTAAAAATAATAATTAAAACAAAGTTATAACTATTTAAAAATTGCCTATTTTTTAGACAATTTTTTTGATCCCTTAATTATTGTGAGGAGTGTAATATTTATGTATTATTAATTAAGTATTATTAAAGTATTATTAATTATTTTTCTTAAAACAACCCAGATAGCAAAATTAGTCATTTTGACGTCGATTTAACATCAAATTACGTCAAAATGACTAATTTTGCTACCTGGAAAGTTTTTAACGAAAATAAATGGCAATCTTATAAATTTTATAATTAAATAAAATTATTTGGTGTTGAGGGGGTCATCTAATGGTGATCTTTATTTGATATTAAATCAAAGTCTAGAGGGTTATTTAAAGGTCAACTTTATTTATTTAATTGAAACCACTACAATTTTTTTATATAAATCGATTCCTTGCAATATTTGGCATAAAAAGTTAAAGATAGGATGATCAAAAACTGAATAGTTTACGAGATATTTAAATATTTAAACTTCTTATTAAATAGCTAAACTATCTTTATAGCTTATCTTTATCTCTAATTACCCAGTGAAAACAACCTCATATTACGATAATGTTTCTGCACCACGAGTCACAATGAAGCCTTGAGAATCAAATTTGAGTGACGAAACATTTCAGCTTTTATTCTCTGTTAATCAGTACATGTCTCGGGAAACTCTTGGGATCCCAAAAACCTTTAAAAATATTATATTTATCATACATAACATAAAAAGTGATAATAAAATAAAATATTATAAACCTTCTGGTGTATTTGGTCGCTCATATTTGTGTCGATGTCGCGAGCTTTGATTCTTCCGTTTTTGTAATTCTTCTCTTGACAAAGACAAATTATTATAATACTAATAATCAAATATCATGAATTATTCTTTTATAGGAAAATATTTATATTTATTTATTTATATCTTATATTATTGTATTACTTCTCTGCATTCCCAGCAATCCCAGCCGTTTAACTTTGCTCTGTCAGCTTTACATCGCATGTTAAGCTGCTTATTTGAAATGTTCTTTCTTTTTGACCGTCTGTAAATATTTTCATTAGATATATAAAAGCAACTAACATTACCACAATTGTGAAGTGACATTTACACATTAAACTTATCCAAATTTTTTTCAGGTGGCTTGTTTTCTGTGTCATCCAAATTGAAATGATCCATGTCATTTATATTTGCAGCTTGCTCTGCAGGCAGATAAAAAGTTTGTCTTCGCAGGCAAAGTCTTTTATATTTTAAATATAAGTACTTTATCTTTTTTTACTTTATTTATTAATAATTCATCTTTTTTTTAGTTTTAATCGATTTTTTTATTTTAATATCAATCTTGTTATGCATTTTTATTGGTAAAAGACAACTTTATGTTAATTTTACCTTTCAATGTATTAACTGCAGTATTCATTAAAGATTTATCATCCATTTGCGTAAAAATATGTTTAGGCGAAGGACATAATCCAAAATCTATATGTTTTACAGGATATTTCCTCTTGAGTTTTAAAGACTGTTTGACTTCTGACGTAACACTTCTTTGCGTAGGACTGACTTCTATCACATCTTTGGAAATTTCACTAGTGTTGTTCACTAGTGTTGAAGCATTATTTTCAGTAACAGTAGCATTTGCTGTAGAAACATCTTGAATAAAAATTTGTTCTACAGTGTGCAATGTATTAGCTGCCTTATGTTTGTCTACACTTGAGGACAGTACCATTCTTTACACACCTTTTTTTCATTATTCTTGATTGGATAAAATGCAAGTCGAGATTGTTTCAGTCTCTTCCTTGGATATAGTGGACAGATTATTGATGGACTTTTTGTTTCGGTATTTTTGTGCAAAAATTCATAGGAATTAAATTTAATAGGACTTATTGTATCTAATTCCAATAATGAGATACTATCGCTTTCTTGCATATTTGCGTGTATTGATTAAAATGACACCCTGTATATATTTATACATATTTAAATATAAATTATATATATTTATATAGAATAATATAATTATATAATATCTATATATATTTATATATAATTATACATGGGCCATTTTAAGATTTTATCCCGGGTAAACATGTTTAAATGTGTTTAAACACACAAACAAAAAATATGTAATTTACAACTAGCGGCAACATATTTTTTCTTACAAACAACTATGTGTTTTCTTTACACCAATCGATTTCTCATTATTTTGTGCATAAAAATATTAAAGTAAGATCACCGGAAAGTGAATACTTTACGAGATATTTCATAGTTTATGTAAGATTATGTGAAATTAAAGTATAAAATATCTTGTAAATTATTCACTTTTTGACCATCCTACCCTTATAATTTTTTATGCAGAATATTATGAGGAATCGATTTATATAAAAAAATATGGTGGTTCCATTTAAAAAATAACATTAATTTTTGTATAAAAAAAATTTTTTTTAAATTTTTTTATTGCATGTTATAGCTTGCGTAAAGCAGATTAATTTTCACTTTATGAACTTTTTTTTTAAATTGGCGGAAATGTCTCAAAAATCGTGGCGATCGTTACGTGAACCACCCTGTATATGTATTAATTATGATGACAAAATCTGTTTTGGACACATTACAAATTAACTAGCAATTTCAAATTATTTGAATAAAACAATCCATTATTTTGTAATAATGAAAAATATGCTGTTTGTAAAAAAAATTATAATAATTTCAATAATTTTATAATAATATAATTCGTGAAGATTTAATTTTAAATTATATGTTTAACTTAAAAAAATTCCGATATAAATGACCAATTATTTGAGATTGATTATAAATAATAAAAAAAATAATTTTTTATTATATTATATTATAATTTAACTCAACGTAATTATATTATCTATAAATATTTGTACAAAATAGGCGACGTCAAATGCAAAAATATTTCTCTGCGATTATTAATATATACTATCTGAAAAACAGGCTTTTATATAATATAGATATATATTTTTTTGGCATATATAGATGTTTGGCATATCATTTTTTAGAAGTGCAATAGAGTTTTTCCAATAAAATATATTAATTTCCGTAATTGGAGTATATATAAATATAATATATACATATGTGCATATATATGTATTAATTATCATAACAAAATCTGCTTCGGATACATTGCAAATTAACTAACAATTTCAAATTATTTGAACAAAACAATCCATTATTTTATAACAATGAAAAATATGCCGTTTGTAAAAAAAATTATAATAATTTCAATAATTTCATAAAAATATAATTTGTGAAAATTTAATTTTAAATTATATGTATATGTTCAACTTAGAAAATTCCGATAATAAATGACCAATTATTCCAGATTGATTAATAAATAATAAAAAAATTATTTTTCATAATATTATAATTTAACTCAACGTAACTATTATAAATATATTTCCACAAAATAGAGGTGACACGTCAAATGTAAAAATATTTCTTTGCGATTATTATTGCTATTCGAAAAAACAGGCTTTCATATATAGATAATTTTGGCATATATAGATATTATGTATATAGATATAAATATATATATATATATATATATATACCTTCTGCTCAAAAAGTATCCGGAATTTGTAATTTAAATGGCGTGCGCTTGAGATATCTCGAAGATGTTTTTTTCTCAGATTGGTAGCACTTTTGACGGCTTGTATGTCAATGTTCAAATCAATCTGTCGATAAGTTTGTTTACTGCAGTGTTTGAGTGGATCGATAATTAATACTGTCTGCGAATTTTAAAATGTCGAATTCAGTTGAGCAACGAATTTGCATCAAATTTTGTGTTTCCAACGAATTTTCTTGTTCCAATACGCTTAAAATGCTACAAAAAGCCTACGGGGAATCGTGTATGTCAAAAACACAGGCATATGAGTGGTACAAATCGTTTAAAGAGGGCCGTACTGAAGTTCAAGATTTGCCTCGTTCTGGACGGCCATCCACGTCAACTATCGACGAAAACGTAGAAAAAGTAAAGAAATTGGTGCTCGAAAATCGTCGTGTAAGTGAAAGAGAGATAGCTGCTGATCTTGCAGCGTTTGAGAGAGAATATTCGTCGCAAACGGCCAGATTTGTGGAAAGACAACTCGTGGATTTTGCATCATGATAACGCGCCGTCGCACACATCGCAGCTTGTACGCAATTATTTGACCAAACACTCGGTCCATATCATCGAACAAGCACCGTATTTTCCAGATTTGGCCCCGTGTGATTTTTTTCTCTTCCCAAAACTCAAATTGCCGCTTCGTGGTAAACGTTTTGAGACGGTAGAGGCAGTGAAAAAGAATTCGCAGAGGGAGCTGAAGGCCATCCCAAAATCGGCATATGAAAAGTGTTTTCAAGAATAGGTTAACCGCTGGTGTATGTGTGTAGCTCAGAATGGAGATTATTTTGAAGGAGACAAAATAAATATAGAAGAATAATTAACCATTTAATGTTTTATTTACAAATTCCGGATACTTTTTGAGCAGAAGGTATATATATATGTACCTTTTTGTTTCTTGAAACAGACGAGATATAAAGCACACTTAAAAGATATATTGAATCTGAAGAGTCTCCGTTTTTTTAATAGATAAGTGTGAAGAAATCCAAACAACCTGAAATGTTAGAATATAAAAGTAAGAAAATTAGAATTTTTTATAATTATTAAAAAAAATCCATATACATGGTGAAACACGTAACTTGTGCACTTTGAATTAACTTGTAAACGCGTTATATAAAAAATCTTGTATACAAAATTGTAAAGAGTCATTACATAATATATATATTATCAATAACAAACTATATGTAAAATTTTTGTATTGTATTTTGTATTGTTTTTTGTATTGTCTTAAATAAAAAATATTGATTTTATAGGAAAGCTATTTAAAGATTTTTTAAAAAGTCTGATATGCAGATGTAGAATGAGAAATATCTGATTCGTCTCAAATAGTTTTTTCTATGTGGGTAGCCATGCAACACACATACATATGTGTAATTTACAATTCAATATGTTAATGAATAAATATGAATAATATTGAGTATATGAATATATACATACCTTTGTCTTTATATTTGAACTGCTTCTTTGTTATATTCAATGAATATTATAATTATTAATATATATTTTATCGTGAGCGACGAAAATGTGGAGCACACTATGATGGACGCACAGGTGAAAAGAAAGTTCGACAGTTTATTTATTACCATAGCAACACATGTGTGAATATTACTTTATATATACATATATGTATATATTCATTTATTATTCAGAAAAATTATAATATATAATGTGTCCATAATATATAGATATTATGATTAATAATATACGGGGTGTTAATTAATTTGCTTCACTAGCACATATAGCAATATTCCATGATAAAAAATAGTTGTAAAATAAAATATCATTGAATCAATAATGATTCACATTTTCAAGAGTCTAAAACTAAAATGTTTCGGATCTTTAATAAAAGATTTGATTTTTATAAATTTGTAATACATTTTATTATTACTAATAAAGTTGATATAAAAGGCACTTATGCTATAAATATAATCAATATAAATTTTATGTCGGTTATATTATTATTTAGCATATACATATAGTGTTTTCATACATTTTTTAGTTTTTTGCAACTGGATCATGTCTTTTTAAACCAATATTGCTCTGTCGATTCGGCTCGATATAATCTTGTTGTCAAAAATAACTGTTAAGAAATTAGTCAGTTTTTCCTCTCGCGAAAAATGTCGCAGATAATCGTAAATTATACTATAATTCATCTATCGTATAATCGACCTCGGAAAATTCAAGCGCGCAATTCGATCGGTGACAGAGTCTTTTTATTTTCAGTAGAGCATGGGCTAAACATTCCCGTTTGCTGTCAGAGCACACGAAGCACTCGTCGATCGCTGCCGATAGGGTAACGATTTCGATATCATGTCTGGAAGAAAGAAAAGTCGCGTAGTAAACATTATACAGAAGTGTATGAAATATATGTATAATTGTACAAGAAACTGTTTTTGGAACATCTAATTTGATCGAATTTGCAGAAAATATATCGAGTTTGCGTTTGATCTTTCGTGATTACTTTCTCGTGATTCTCTTTTACTTTTATGTATCATTTTTTGCAAAAGAAAAAATTCTATCTCGTATTTAAATGCCGGTAATTGATTATTATATTAGGCAAAGTTTAAAAGAAGGACTCGATTATACTTAACAATATTGAAATAATATTTTTAAATAATATTAAATTATAATTTAATAATATTAAATAATATTTTTTGTTTATAAAACGGGTTAAGAAATTAAGAAACCAAAGATTTAAAAAATCAGGGAGCGCACGCGCTCAGATATTAATATAACGACTCCTTGTCCTTGAGGCAGGTAATTAAGGTTTTGCAGAGATTGGGATCCGGACAAAGGTCCAAAGGTTTCTGGCCCCTCTTGTTCTTTAACTCCAGGTCGGCGCCATGCGCCGCCAGGAAGCACGCGATGAAAGAACTGCTCTTCTTGTCCTGGCCCTGAGTGCCTAGATCCATCAATAGTTGTCCGACGTCCTGCACGTCCTGCAGGAAAAAAATACTGCTCGCATCACTATCAAATCCCAAGGATCGCCTAATAAATCAATAAATATTGATACAATCAATAATGTTGTTTCAACTCTCTACAAAAAATTTCTTTATTAAAAAATATATGAATGAAAAAAAGTAATATAATAAAGAATTTTTTCGATTATGTGAAAAATCTCGTGACACTTTTAAATGTAAAATAATATATAAATATAAATTCAAATAAATATATAAAAATATATGTATTATTATTATTTAGTCTTATATTAAAATCAAAAGTTAACCTTTATTCGAGAATATTTTAAATAATATATACATATATATATATATATTAAAAATTTTACGTTTATTAATATTTCTTTTAATGAAGCTCATTTAATTATTATAAAATCGATTAAATACATACCGACAATATATAGATATATACCCAGACAGCCAAATCTGTTTGAACAGATTTTATCAAACGTCTGCTATATATTTTTGCTAGCAAAAAAACTGCAGATTGTATACAAAATCTGTTATATGAAATAATGATAGCAGAATGTTGGCAGAAATGTTACAAAACCTGCTGACATAATTTGGTAGCAAGTCAGCAGCAGAAACCAAGTAGGATTTGTATAAAATTATCATAGCAGATTGGCGGCAGAAACCGAGCAGGATCTGCTGGGAATCTGCACAATGCAGTTTGATGTCAGATTGGCGGCAGAAATCGAGCAAGGTTTGCGTGCGCACAATCTGATGACAAATTGACAACAGAATCTGTATTTTGCAGTTATTTAATAGTTCCTTCGCTTACCGCTATGCGATGTATTTTCTCGCAATCAAATTTCTGTTAAAAATACATATAAAGTCTGCAAAAGTCGTGGCCTATTAATAAAAGATTAAAAGTATATTTTCATCAGTTTTAAACTGATTAGAATCAATAGGATAAATGGAAAATTATCCATTTACTTCCAATATTGATTTATTTCCTATTCATTTAAAGCATAAAGCAAGAATTTAATTCTCATATAAATAATTATATCTTAAATTATAAAAATTAATTTATTTTTACAATTTATTTTATTATTAAAATTTAATTAAATTGAACATTTGTTATATGAGATATAACTACGATATAACATATATGTTATACATTAAATGTCATATTTATGAAAAAAAAATTATAATTAATCGATAACATCTTATGCATCTGTTATATTTATTAAAAAATATTCAATTTTATTAATATATTTATGTTCAAATTGCAAGAAATTGCAGGTTCTGCTCGATTTCTGCCGCGAATTTGCTGTCAGATTGTGTTTGACAGATCTGCTCGGTTTCTGCCGCCAATCTGCCATTAAACGTATTGTGCAGATCTGTTCGATTTCTGCCGCCAATCTGCTGTCATGTTATGTCAGCAGAATCTGCTGACAAAACACAAGCTCAATGCGGACGCAGTTGATGTCAATCTGCCGACATACTGCTAACATTTTGCTTACTGGGTATATGCACACAGGACAACATGATGAGATCACCAACATCGTCAATGCTTTTATCATGCTCATTGACATATGAATTTATTGGTTATAGATATACATATATTCTAACCAATAAATTGCAATATCGATGCAAAATGTATTCAAAAAAATGTCTTATAAAAGACATTTTTCAGACGTCGCGTCTGTTCAAATAAGTCTTGAAGATGTCTTTAAGACATCTTTTTGTAAGGTCTTAAAGATCTCTAAAAAACATGTCTTCAAAATGTCTTTAAGACGTCTTTTTGTAAAGTCTTAAAGATCTTTAAAAAACATGTCTTAAAAATGTCTTTAAGACGTCTTTTTGTAAAGTCTTAAAGACATCTTAAAAAAGACGTCTTTAAGATATGTTTTAGACACGCGTGTTGTCTGGGATCCAATGTAAATAATGTTACATATATATTTTTAATTGTGAATAATATCAATATATGTATATTTTTAAATATATATATATATTCTTTCCTAATTAAAGGAAAAGCTAATAATTATGAGTTCTTAACTAATTTAAACTTTTTACTTTTTATTTTTTCAGATATATAATATAAATGTGACTAAAAACACTTCCATTACAAGTAGCAATTGTGAACCAGATAATACTTTAAATGTTAGCGAAAGAACAGAATGCGATAAAGCTAATACGTCTATCATAAACGAAATAAGTAATATTATAGATTCGAGTTTAATATCATTTTTAAATGAGGAATCTATTTGCACATCCTTGACAGTATCAGAAACAATATGTGAGTTACTTCTTAATATTGATCAACAAACACATTGCAACGCAGATAATAAATTGACTGAAAAGAACTTAAATAACAATCATATAAATAATAAAGTTATTGATACTGAAAATGAAGTTTCACCAATGTACATAAATAAAGAAAAGCTAATATCAATGGAAACTGTATTAGGTAAAGAAAATCGAAACACAATTAAAAATGATTCTCCTATTATTCAAGCAGAAATTAAAGGTGAAATAAAATATGTTCTATATATTAAATTGGTATAAATATTGATATAAATAATGTAATTATTTTTATGATTATTTGTATTTTTTAGATCAAATTAAGGACGACATAAAAAATAATAAAGTAAGAAAAAATTGTGTATCAAATGTATATCGTTCGACTGATTGCAGTAATAATATAAAAAATAGTGTTTCTTTAAGTAAAACTAATAATATAGATGAACAGTCAGAACAGATATATAAAGTTGAAACAGTACTCTGTAATTTACAAAAAAGTGACGTGACTGTAGAATCAAAGAAAAAATCATGCAATTTTCAACAACCAGATGAAGATTGTTTCCAACAATTAACTGACATCACAAATCCAGATGAAAATTTAATTAAAATAAAAAACGTCTCAGATAAGAGCCTTTTGCATTCTACTCCTAAAGATATACATCATGAAAAGAGCATCGCACATTTTGATGATTATGATTGCAATAATAATTCAAAAGAAGTAGTGCCAAAATGTATAATTACTGAAAACATTATATACAATACACCATATACCATCTTGAAAATAACACCAACAAAAATTGATAAAAAAGAAGATGAACAAGTAATATTTAAATCTCCAGAAAGAAATAAATATTCGAAATTCAATAAAAATTCTAACAAGAAGTCTGTATCATTTTCAAATTTATCAAGCTATAGTAAGTGGTAAAAAATAAATAATCTTAAATATAAAGATTTTAAATGTTAGCTAACAATATTGCTTTATGCTCA
The DNA here is from genome assembly GCF_030444845.1 of Prenolepis imparis. Classification (NCBI taxonomy): domain Eukaryota; kingdom Metazoa; phylum Arthropoda; class Insecta; order Hymenoptera; family Formicidae; genus Prenolepis; species Prenolepis imparis. The sequence continues at coordinate 16,032,342 of NW_028141169.1, forward strand.
TAAATTATGATTACTAATTTATTTTAGAAATTAATGTGCTTAGAATGAAATATCTTTTAGTTGTACTTATATACATACTAGATATTTTAACTTTTGATACTGATATTTTTGTTTTTATTTTAGACGATAGCAATAATGAGAGTTTAGAAACAAATATAACTGAAAATATTAGTGAATACAAACCATCTGATGAAACTCAATGTTTATCAGAATCTAATAATACAGAAATAATGGCAAATATGAAAAATAATACTAATGAAATAAGCAGTGCATCCGAAAATGATGAATATAGGCAATTCAAATTTAATGTTCCTGGAAATAGTGTATGTAATGATTTTGAATTAACTGCTGAAATGTCAAAAGGTCCTAAAGGTAACAACAAAAAGAATTTTTGTATATTTTGCCATACTCTACAAAGTAAAATAGCGCGTCATTTGGAAAATAAACACCGTGATGAGGATCAAGTGAAAGATTTCTTAAATTTACCAAAAGGTTGTGCTGAACGTTTGCATAAAATAGCTAGTATAAGAAAAGAAGGAAATTTTATTTTCAACGCGACAAAGGAGTATAATCACGGTAGGTTGATAACTGTTAGAAGATCGTTTCAAAAAACGAAACAGAATGGTACGAATTTTGTTAATTGCCCTTACTGTAATGGGTTTTATGCACGAAATAATTTAAGACATCATGTCCAACAATATAATAAGAATGAGAATTCAAATTCGAATTCTTCTAGAAGAATTTTACAAGATGCTCGAAGAGCTCTTGGCAGATATCATCCAGAAGCAAGCAGACGAATGAGAGTAGAAATATTGCCTGTTTTACAAGAAGATGAAATAACAAAAGCTATAAGATATGACCGTGCAATTATTCTGGATGGAAATAATATGTGCAAAAGCCAAGTTCATGAACATCAGAATAACTATATACGGGCTCACCTACGTCTCCTAGATCGTTTAGTATTAGCTTTAAGAAATCGAAATCCCGATATTAATACTTTAGCTGCTGCATATGCTCCACAATTTTATCGAATAGTCATTGAGACAATCAATAACGTTGCAGAATTTGATTACAAAACAAATATGTATAAACATCCAACTAATGCATTTACTCTCGGCACCTGTATGAAAAAGATCGGTAAAATCTTAGATGTTACATATATGATGGACAACGATTTAATAAAGCGGAAACAAGTTGAAGATTTTATGAAGATTTATGATGTAGATTTTTGTGGAACTGTAAATAAAGTAGTAATAGAATCTCAAACAAAAATGAAACGACAAAAAAAATAGTATTGCCTCGAACAAGTGATATTAAAATTCTAAGTAATTATTTGAAAAAAAAGATGGATAAGAATAGTAAAACATTATCAAAAGAATTTTCATATGGAACCTGGAAATCATTAGCTGAGGTAACCCTCATAGCCATTCAAGTATTTAATCGTCGCAGAGCCGGAGAAACAGAAAGGATTTTAATTAATGACTATAAAAACTATCAGTGTGCCTGTGGGACAAATGCAATGTGTAAATCTTTCAAACAAACTGATAAAACTCATAACTATGTTAGATTCACTATTCGCAGAAAATTGAATAGAACAGTTCCAGTGCTATTAGATGCAAATGTTAAAAAGTATTGAACTCTTGTTACAATTTCGGAAGGATGCTAAAGTGCCATGAAGTAATCCTTTCTTGTTTGGATTACCTAGTGTTAATAAAAGACACTATAAACATTTACGAGCTTGTAAATTAATGAGAGATTTTGCAAGTGAATGTGGAGCAAAAAATATTTCCACGCTTCGTGGTACTGCCTTACGCAAGCATGTTGCAACAAAATGTGTGGATTTGAACTTGTCAGATAATCAAGTGACAAGGGACAAAGCAAACTTTATGAGTCATCATGAACACATTCATAAGGAGATTTATAGGCAACCCGTTGCTAAAGTTGATATATTAGAAATGTCAAAGATTTTAGAAAAAGCTCAAGGCGCGGATACAACTTCTAACGAAACTAATATAACTATGAATAGTGAAAACAATAATCTTTCTTTCAATAATCAAGGTTAGCAACTGTTACAACTTTAATTAAGAGTTTAACTATCATTAATTTAAGAGTTTTATTACCACTAATTATATATTGTATTACCACTAATTGTATATTTGTTTATCAGACATATCACAGATATTTGTCGATATAAATGAAGCATCTAGTGAAGTATCTACTGATATTTCAATAGAAGAAAAGGAAAAAAAGGAAATTTGGAAAAAAAAGAAACAGAAAACAAAGTCGAAGAAAATTACACAAAATAAAGAAAAACAAAATACAATAAAAAAAATACACAATATACAGAAAAAGAAGGATAAAGATAAATTTTGCAAAGGTAAATTATGCTAATTACTTTCGATTATTAATATTTCTGTTTTATGTAAACATGAACTTCTTTAAAGAAAAATTATTAATAATATTTGAATTTAACACAGGAAGCAAACAGGCCTTAAATCCACGAAAAAAACAAAATATATATTCCAAAAACAAAGGTCTAATTTATCGTAAGTGCATGTACATCACAATAATTTCTATCAATGTGTATATTGACAATCAAAAGTTTTTTTCATTAGATATTCATATTTAAATAAGAATATTAGCTTAAACAAAATAAATTTTTCAAAATGTAGATTTATCTTTTTCTCTCTTATATATACTTTTTGATTTCATATTATTTCTATATTATAACTATATTATAACTATATTAGAACTGTTCTATTTCTATATTATAATTATTTTTCTTTCATTTTTAATAGGAAATCACTCGGATAGTGACATATCAGATTATGTAATGAACACGAGCTCAAACAGCTCTAATGAGAGTATAGTCCATGGAAACAAAAAAAAGAAACAAAAAATCAATCATGTAACTATATGAGTAGATGTTATGTATATCAAAATCTACTTCATTAATTTTTTATTATAAATTATATTTGCTTTGCAGCCCGTGAACCATATAAAAAGAAACAATGGTGGACAAATGAAGAGATAGCAGATGCAAAAGCTTATTTTTCAAATTATATACGTAAAGGAAAATTGCCACCGTTGCCAGAAATAGAAAAGGTTAAAATGACATATAACATCTTAAAAGATAGAAAACCGGATGTGATAAAATCATGGATTCACAATCAATTTAAAAAAACTAAACTAAACTATTGAGTAAAATGATATACCTTTATGATTTAACTTCGGTAAAACTAATTTTCATAAAGTTTTTGTTTTTAAGTTTTTGTCATTGCATTCTAATTACTAAAATTCTCAATATTCAAGTATATTCGTTTTTTATGCAGTAATAAAGATTAAAACTACATTTAAAATACTCTTAATATTCTAATATCTTTTAAGTAAAGTAACATACATTTATCATATATTATATTTCATATAGTATTAAGTAATAAGATAGATAATTATTATATTTTCATTTCTATGTTCTGCATTATTCCTGTAATTATTTGTATTATGTTTATAAATATTAATTATTAATATTTATAATTATTAACTTAATATTTTGTATTGCATTACTGAATATACAAATATATGTTTGTTATTTTATAAAAGATTTTATAAAAGTTAATACTAAATAAAATTATATAATATGAAGAACTTGACAAGGAGAGTTTTTTTGCAATATTGGATATTATATATGTAATTCCTATCATAAATTTTATATTACAGCGATATATTCTTATGTTTTAAGTTTTAAGGTGTAGCAAATTTATAGGCATTCTTGAATATACGAGCCTGTTTTGGGACCAGTAATTTTTTAAAAATTTACAGTGCCAATCTATATAAATCTTAATTTTATACTAATATTACTTTTAAAGATATTTCAATTATATTTCAATTATATAATTAGATATCAAGAGTTGAATTTTGGATTAAAACAATTTTAAGAATAATAATTAAAAATGATTTATTTTTTCTTCTCTCAATATTATAATGTATAATGTAATGATATTAAACTGATTTTAATTTGACTGGATTTTTATTCTTATTTTATTAAAAATTGATATCAATTTTATATAGAAGGCTTCAGCTTTTGCAGCATTCAGTTTTTTTTCATAACATTCTATTTTATCAAATTGATAAATTCTTATGTTTAAAATATAGCAAGTTTATTTGCATTATTGAACATACGGCATGTTCCGGAACTGATAAAAAATTTTTAAATATATTGTACCTTTCTTTATATATTTCTATATAAATCTCAATTCTAAACATATAAATATTACTTTGAAAGATCATTTCAATTATATAAGTAAATATTAAAAACTAATCTTTGGATTGATCTTTGATTGAAATTTTTAAAAATTATTAGTCTGAAAGTTTGGTTCTCTTTTCTCTCGGTAGTATATATAATGATATCTTTGATTTTGCTTTTAATTAGATTTTTATTATTTTTCATTGAAACTTGATATCATTTTTATTTAAAAAAGCAGCCGTTGAACCTAAAATAGAGATTTTTTCTTTATATAATTCTATCGTCACTATTCCTGTGTTTTACGATGTAGCAAAATATGTATCCTTGAATATATGGCATGTTCCGGGACCGTTAAATTTTTTTAAAATCGGGATGCCTATCTTTCTATATAAATCCTAATTCTAAACAAATAAATACTACTTTGAAAGATATTTCAATTATTTTGTGGGAGATTATTATATTCAAATTAATAACTCCCTCAATTAGGAACGGCGTGTCAGGAAAAATATAAAATTAGAATAACTCGATGTCAGGTATAAAAGGCTTTAATACGGATGGCCTATATAATAGGGATATACAATAAGTCGGTCAAGGAGACTCGCGTCTATATATATATGTGTTATTGTAACAGCTGATCCCGAACGACTGTTTGTATCGAACCGTCGCGCAAGGAGATTATTCTCCGCGCAATCGATCCGCGCATCGCCAAATCACGCGCGTCTTATAACGTTTTACTCTTATTGTCTACAGTTCGGCCAGCCTGACAATATGGCCGTCTCGGCCATGGGTATAATAAATACGTAAAATAAAAAAAATATAATAGAGTCAATACTCGTCAAAATTTAAGTACATATTATATATATGCTAATCAAATACAAAATATAATATCTCAGGGTCTAATCTTTACTATACATTTTCATATGGTCTGCGCTTACAGTTCCCGTGTATGGCATTTGAGTTACCTGAAAACCCTCAATATCAGATACAATATAACGATCATTGTCTAACACGGTTTTTACAATATATGGGCTTTAAATTTCGGGATCAATTTTTTATTTATTCCCGGTGTTACATCGGTATTGGTGATTACCACGTAATCACCTACTTTATAGATAGTAGCACGCTTTCGTTTGCTATTATAATGGATTTCGTTCGCTCGCTGACAATTTTCAATAACGTTCGCCGCACGATCTCGAATGGCCTCCAAATCTCTATCGCCATCAGAATACGGGTCGAGTAGAGTACGGATTTCGTCTCTCACAATTCCTATTTGATCAATTCCAAATAACAACCGACTAGGAGTATTATCTATACTTCGACAGCGCGTATTATTTAAAGCAAACTCGACACCTTCTAGTGTCCTATCCCATTTCTCCGGCGTATCGCACGATTTTGCTAACGTTGGCGTAAGGACACTATTAAAGCGTTCGACCTGTCCGTTAGCGCGAGGAGTACCAACGGCAATCAAAGTGTGACGGACAGATTCTTCCTTTACAAATTTCTCGAATGCTTGCGACGTAAAACATGTTCCACGATCGCTTATCAAGCGCCTAGGCTTACTGTATGCGCGAAAATAATCTTTTAAGTGTCGAATTACCTCCTCAGTCTTTGTTGTCTTACACGGATATAATTTTATGAATTTCGTAAATCCAACAATGATAAAATATATCGGTAGCCTTTTCCCGTTTTTTCTAGTGGTCCGTAATGATCGGCGTGTAACGTTTGAAACGGCAATTTTCCTTTCGGGATATTGTGTAAATATCCTTCTCTTTTCCCGGAAACTGGAGAGAATTCGATACACTTTAGGCAACTCGATATATATTCCCGTGCTTTTTCTCTTAAGTTTGGAAACCAATAGACTTTCATTACGTTATCGACAACTTTATCAACCTCGAGGTGGCCCAAATCGTCATGACAAGTTTTAATTACATTTAATTCCATACTCTTCGGGACGTAAAACAATAATTTTTTATTCTTAAATTTTCGGTAAACCAAACCGTCTCTCAACTCATAAAACTTATCTTCACCGTTCTCTAGTTTATTCCGAATTTCACAAATTTCTTTATCTTTGTCTTGTCGAATCGACAATGTTTGTTCAAAAGTATTGGCCTCCAAAATTAATACGCTGTTACATCGGCTCAATGCATCGACATGTGACATTCGCTTGCCAGGACGATGCTCGATCCTATAATCGTAATCTTGTAAGAACATCGCCCATCTCGAAATACGCGGGTTAACAGTTTGCTTGCTCAGTGTAAGGCGGAAGCTATCACAGTCCGTGACGATAGTAAACGGAATTCCCGACAAATAAATGTGATATCTTTTAATCGCGTACACAACCGCTAAACATTTCAGCTCAAAGCTGTGATATCGTGCTTCAGTCGCCGTAGTTCTGCGACTAAAATAAGATACGGGTCGCATCGTACCGTCATTTTGTTTCTGCAATAAAATTGCACCAAATCCGCTAGCACTGGCGTCGCAATGTAATTCTGTTACCAATTTCGACGAATAAATGGCAAGAATCGGCTGTGACGACAACAAATTTTTTAACAATTCAAATACACGATTTTCTTCCGGTCCAAATTTAAAAGCTACATTCTTTTTTATTAAGTCATAGAGCGGTTTTGCAATGATCGAAAAATTTTTTACAAATCTACGGAAATAACTTGCAAGCCCTACAAAACGAACTTCCTTTGCGTTACGCGGTACCGGAAAATCGACAACAGATTCCACATTCATAGCGCTGGGTCGAATGCCGCTCTCGTCAATCGAATAACCAAGATAGACAATCTCGCGATATAGAAATGAACATTTGTCTAAGCGAAATTGCAACCCATGCTGTCGAGCCAAATTAAAAACTTCACGAAGAATTTCTAAATGTTCGTCAACGTTCTCGGTCGCAATTAATATATCGTCAAGATATATCAATATTTTATTCTCTCGAATCAAATCTCGAAAAATGTCACCAATATACCGCTGGAAGACACGCGGAGCATTCGTCAACCCGAAAGGCATTTTTAAAAATTCAAATTGACCCAAGGGGGTCACAAAAGACGTATATTTCACCGATTCGTCGGCAACCTTAACGTGGTGGAATCCGTTTCTTAAATCGAGGCTAGAAAAGTAGGATTTTCCGCGCAATCTGTCCAAATGATCATCGATCAAAGGTGTCGGAAAATTATCCTTCACCGTTATCTTATTAAGTTCGCGATAGTCGATACATAATCGCAATTCACCGTCTTTCTTACGTACAAGTACAATTGGGAAAGCGTATGGAGAATTGCTCGATTTTATTATTTTCTCTTGTAACAATTTATCCAATATTTGTTTTAATTTCTCTTTATCGGCAAACGAGAGTCTTCGCGGTCTAAAACTAATAGGCCGATCATGCGTCAAATTAATATTCATTTCAATTTCTTTTTGAGGACTCGCAATTCCTGTGTCAATAATATTTTCATTATTATATAATTTTTCGACGCGTTCTTTTATTTTAAAATCAATCTGCGGATTAATATTTATCGCCTCGGCAATAGACAACGGACGGTCAACATATGATATGTGGAAAATCTGCTTCGAAAAATCCGAGCTATCCACCGTGCGCGAATTTGCCCTCGAGACACTAAATTTTTCCTCCAATGTTATTTCAATTAACGGCGACGATGTGAAGTCTCGACCGAGCAAAGCAGCACACGTTATCGCCGTATTCGGCACAACAAAAAAAATTTATTTTCAACTCAATATCGTTGATCTCGACAACATCCTCGAAGGCAGTGATGCAAGATTTCACGCGCGACAGCCACTTATATTCACGCCGGCGGAAAAAAGGCGTTATTTACAAATAGTTGTTTATCAAGGCAGAGAAAAATATAGAGTCGAAGGGTCTGAATAGCTCAGATGGTGAGAGCAGTCGCCCGGCAAGCGAAAGGTCTCGGGTTCGATTCCCAATTCAGCGACTTTCGGATCTATATTTTTCTCGCCTACATTTCTTTAGGGGGGACAGAGGGGATCGTATATATGTAAAATTTCAGTATATTCCTTCGTAAAAGGACCACAACCACATGGTCGAAACGTTGTGAATATTAAGAAATCATTTTCAAGCTAGTTGGGTCGATTATTCTAAACTCGTATTATTTATTTACTAGCGACTTGAATAATTAATCAAGAATTATAAGTATATTTTATATATAAAAATCCACTCTTGGCCAATATATATGCCTTTCTATTAAAAACGATTTTTTATCTTTAAAGAAATAATTGTAATAAAATAATATTTTAATTTATAAATATTGTTTAAGATTTTATTCTTTTTATTCCCTATTTATTTTGTACTAATGTACGACGTACATATTGTTGCTCAACGGAAACCGCGAGAAGGTGGTGGTTTCTTCCGTCAAAAAATTTAAAATATTGTATATTGGGAAATGTCATTATTAAAAAAATATTAAAATTATAAAATAATAAAAATAAATAAATAATTAAAATTATAAAATAATAAAAATAAATAAATAATTAAAATTAAAAAAAATTAATAAAAAAATTAATAAAATAAATAAAAAAGAAATAAAAAGTCAATTATATATAATTAATTAATAAAAAGTGAATTGCATCCCAATATACTTCGTCATATAAATATATTATGTGTATGTGTGTGTGTATATATATATACATATATGTTTACATTGTATGCATATATATATATTATATATTATATACATATATGCATATAATTGTATACGTATATATATATTTATTTATATATATATTTATTATATATTTATATACACAATTTTCTTACATGCTTATAAGCATGACGTCTTTTAAATAAAATGTATTATTAATAAGACGAGGGACCAGGTATGTCGGCAACATCAGCGTCTGCAGCATGTAGCTTTAAAATATTTTTATTTTTTTTACAGCAGTAGCATATAATTTGTCCGCCGACATAAGAAACAAATGTTTTTCATTAACTTGCATGTTTATAGCTGTTTCTCCCCTCGTCTTTAATGCAGATTTAAATACACAAATAGCATTAACAGAAGCTGACGAAAATTTATTACGTTTTTTTGTTTTTACATTATTTAAAAGAGAAAACATTCTCTCCGGATCGGCATTAGAATTTGGAAGCGATCTAATAGTATTTATAACATTTTTTAAATTAGGATATTTAGCATTATTATTGGTATCTCGACGTTGTAAAATTTCTTTCCAAGCATTATCAAAATTTAATTTAGTGAGGCTTTGTTTTTCTTCCATTGTAAAATCTGATGCTAATGCAATCCATTCTTTTTTTAAAGCATCTTCATCAAAACCGCTAATAGTTTTAATGACGAAAGAAACGTTATTGAATGATGTTTCTCTATTATAAAATAAGCTTACAAATGGTTGAAAAACTATTAATTGTGATAAAAATGTGTCATTTATTGGTAATCTTTTACGAATTTCTTCTGCAGCAGTCACATAAAATGTTAAACAATTTTCTCGAATAATTTTAACAATGTCTACGTGACCTTCCAGTAGTAATTCGTTAAGATATTCCTCACATTCTGAACCCAAAGTAACTTCATTAAGATCTTTTTGATTCTTCTTTAGAGAGAATGCAATATTTTCAGAAAATGGTTGTAAATGCTCTTCTTTTAAAAAATATTTGCAGATTTGGAAAAAAAATTTTTTGGATTTTGGTTGTAATAAATGAATTCTGGTTTCTAATGCTTGAAAAAATGCATTAAATGCATTAAAGAAATTTAAAGTATATTTTAAAAAAAGAAAATAAGCTTTTAGTTCTACGTTGTTCATCATAGACAGTAGATATTCTCCAGAATTTTTTTTTTCCCTTACAACCATTTCGGTAAGAAAATATTTAATTGTATCCTAAGATTCAAGAAGTCGTTCGACACATAAATAATGAGACAGCCAGCGTGTATCACATAATTTTAATATTTTGCGATTTGTTTCTTGGAAACATTCACAAAATTCTTTGAAAATTGCTGTATGTTTTGGGCTGCTGTTCAAATAATTAGAAATTTTTGTTATAAATTCATTGCAATACGCAGGTATTTTATTACATGCAGTATGCGCTGCTAATGCAGCGAAGTGGCAAGGGCATGTTAAAGTTAATAAACGTGGACATAGTTCTTCCAACTTTTTTTTGAACGATAAATATTTCCCTGTCATAACAGATGCGTTATCGCACGCTAAGGCAACAATATTTGGAAATGGTATCTGCAGATTCCACATTTCACATTTAAATGCCTGAAACAACTTTTCTGCGCTTGAATCTTTGGCATCAATATCGATTAATTTGACTAATTGCGAGCGAACATCTAATGTCTCCGAATCAACGTATCGGACAAAAAAGTCATCCATTTATTATTAGATATGTCTGATGTTTCGTCAATAAAAACTGAAAACTTTGTATTTTGAATTTTATTGACGACACGATCCGTCTCAATCGGACACAAAACGTTTGTAATAATGCTTTTACATTTCGTTCGACTCATGCTCATGCTTTTCAATACGTCAGGATCTTCTCCTATTTGTTGAAAAAATGTAAGAATCTCTGTTGTATTTTGATGAGAAATGTTTTTATCAGCAATTAATGCTGCATATCTGATTTCCGCGGATTTTTTACGCTCATTAAATGGCAAAAGAGATTTATTTTGCATATTTAAATCTTCTAAATTTGATTGATTTTTTTCTAGATATTTTTTATATATATTTATATGTGTTTTGGATTCTGCATGACGATGGATTTGCGATAAACTACTAACGATAGATTTATCGCAAATCAAACAAAAAAATAAACTTTCGTCATGTGGCACTTCACGCAACCAAAGTTTAAATTCTTCAATATCTAACCATTCTTTTTTAAATATTGATTTACGCGATTTTTTTATTGGTATCTCAACATTATCATTACTATTATTATCAGATGATAATGTATTCTTTTTAATATTATTTTGATGATACGCGGAGTCAGCATGTCTTAATATGTATGTTGAATTGCACGAAAAAGTTTTATTGCATATACTGCAATAAAATAAAGACTACTATCAGATGAAAGTTTACATACCCAAGATTTGTATCGGTCGTCTGTAAGCCAAGCTTGTGCAAAACTTCGCTTACGAGCTTTTCGGGGCTTCGTTAATTCAACACATATTTTTCGTTACTTTATACTATTTGTTAAAGCGAAATATATATACTGATCAAGAGCTAATTGCTCGAAAACGAGAGATGTTTATAATAAAACGGTCTACAGCTGACTCGACGAATTTCGAAGACATAAATGTCAAAAACCTGTCGCTAGATTGTTATTGTGTCAAACAGCTGATTGGAGAGCTGCTTGACAAGACGAGACGCGCGGTAAAACGATCAACACGCGCAAAAAAGGTAAACACGGCTCGTCGGGAAGCCGAATATAATGATTGAAATACATTTCCCAATATACAATATTTTAAATTTTTTGACGGAAGAAACCACCACCTTCTCACGGTTTCCGTTGAGCAACAATATGTACGTCATACATTAGTACAAAATAAATAGGGAATAAAAAGAATAAAATCTTAAACAATATTTATAAATTAAAATATTATTTTATTACAATTATTTCTTTAAAGATAAAAAATCTTTTTTAATAGAAAGGCGTATATATTGGCCAAGAGTGGATTTTTATATATAAAATATACTTATAATTATTATTAATTAATAATTATTTTTAATTAAAATTTTAAATATAAGTTACTTAATTTATGTTTAAAATATATTAATTTTATTAATATTATTTTATAATATTAAATATATTTTTTATATTTTATATTTTCTTTTTGCATATTGGATCGCATCGCCTACTCGCTATCGCCAGTATTCCGGATTCGCTCGAAATTCGTAGCTCTATTCTATCAAAAGAAAATAAAGGACAAAAGATATATACCTGTCCTCTTCTACATATGTTCGAAGGACAAGGGTTCTCATCTTTTCGGTGCGCTCTGCGCTGCCGACCTACCCCCTCCATTGCAAGATGGCTGTCGCGAAGTGGCTGTCGCGCGTGAAATCTTGCATCACTGCTCGAAGGTCCCCAACATTTCCAACTTAGCTCCGTTAATACCGAAAAAAGATTGTTGTTTAATAATCGGCATGCGAATATGAGCCGGTACAAAATTACCTTTAATTAAACTAATGGGAGACCCCGAATCAATCATCGCCATCAACGAGTATTTACATTTGTTACCGGACGCATCCGCGACCTGATACGCGAGGGTTACCAGGTATGGAGCGCTCGGTGAGATTGCCTGGACCACGCTCGCTGTATTCTCCGCTCCCGGCCGCGACTTCGGACACTCCTTCACGCGATGCTCCAGACTGCCGCATCCAAAGCACGAGCCCCTCGCCCGCTTCTGTTCCTCCTTGCAGTCTCTGGAGAAATGTCCGGTCGCTCCGCAATTATAGCAGCGGACGGTACCGCCTCTCGCCGTAGATGTTCCTCCTCCACCGGATTTCGGCACTGGTCGCTGTCCCTTCGCAGCTCGCTCCCCGCCGCTTTTCGTCTCGCCATCCAACGACAGCTTCCTGAATGCGTCTAATACGTCCACCGCCGACGTAAAGCATCCGCGCCTGATTCCGCATACGTGTGTCCTGTTCCCCGTCGATTAAGCAGTCAACGAGCTCCTCCTCGTCGACGGACGCTCTGTTAGCGAGAACCACTTTCTCGTGATAGTATTCCGCAAACGTTTCGCCGCTTCGCCACTTGCGCTTCTCAAAATCACGCCTCAATGTCAACTTACTGGGGCGATTATCGAACATGCGAGACATCTCCGATAGCAAGTCTGCCGCATTTAATTGTAAATGCTCTGGTTTCGAATGAAACCAGCTCAAGGCTTTGTTCTTCAATCTCAAACTGATCAATATTTTGGTCGAATTTTCATCTAATCGATATGTTGCACGCAAAAGTTCAACCTGTCTCTTCCATGTTTCGAAATTGTCGCAGTCACCGCGAAACTCACTTAATAAATCACTAATGATTCGGATGTTGACTCTTGAATCGATACTGCGGTCGCTAGCATTGTCTTCAATACTCGGCGTCATGTTCGCTTCCCGACGGACGAGACTCAATTCCCGCTCCAAGAGGGCTTTCTCGCGCCTCAATATCTCTATCTCTCTCTCCATCAATTCTGGCGGCAACGCAGGGCCGTGCGGGGCCACAATGACCGCTCCGGAACGCAACGATACTCCACCACCAGAACTCGATTGCTGCTCCGACACATCCGCATCCGCGCCCGTCAACAAATTTTGCACGACATCACCGCCCAAAAGATGCTCATATGCACCTCGCCACCCGTCTTCACCGACAGCCAATATTCGCGCCACTAATTCGACCTTCGCACCGCTCGTAGACACTCCGATCTGCCGCGCGATATCCTTCAAATTCACGACGGTTAAATCGTTCAACTTGTCTTGAGATAACCGCTCCATCCTCGCAACGACAATACTTCACTACTGAAATCTTACTAAGTCACGCAGCAAAGTCATCGCTCACCCGATATAACAACAACGGGAAGCACACAATATTACCCGTCAAAAGGGTCACAAGCCGATAAAACTCTCGAATGTACTGTTTCAATGTCACAACGGCATCAAGTAAAAACAACGTTCAAATTCGGCCGTTAACGATTCGCGATAATCACGGCAAATTAACAATTATCGAGTCGCGGGATCACAAAGCTGACACGAAAAAAAAAAATTGTCCACGCACCGCCGTCAAACAATTCCGCGGTTCGTCAATTTCATTGCGCGAGTCTCACAGTCAAAAGTCAGGCACTATAAAATCACTCCGTGAACGTGCACTCGAATTCGATCCGATACTGCGATCCGAATAATCCCACTTCTGAATTTTGTGGAAGATTATTATATTCAAATTAATAACTCCCTCAATTAGGAACGACGTGTCAGGAAAAATATAAAATTAGAATAACTCGATGTGAGGTATAAAAGGCTTTAATACGGATGGCCTATATAATAGGGATATACAATAAGTCGGTCAAGGAGACTCGCGTATATATATATGTGTTATTGTAACAGCTGACCCGAACGACTGTTTGTATCGAACCGTCGCGCAAGGAGATTATTCTCCGCGCAATCGATCCGCGCATCGCCAAATCACGCGCGTCTTATAACGTTTTACTCTTATTGTCTACAATATAATTATATGTTAAGAGCTAGTCTCTGTATTAAAACGATTTGAAGATTATTTTAATTATTATATATAGTTAGATTAATAATTTATTATTAGTTAATTTGTTTCTCTTTCTCTCATATATTTTCTTAACAAATCAACAATTTTAATTTGACTAAATTTTCATTATTTGTATCCTTCTATATGTATAACTCTTATTTCTAGTAAAATCAATGGAGCCCTCGTTTGAGCTAAATAATTTTTTATTAAAACATGATATTATTTTATTTTAATATAGCTTTTGTAAACTTCATTCTTTTAAGGTTTTCTCATATTATGCTGAACATCTCAATTATGTTTGTTTTTTATAAAGTTTTTATAAAACTTAAAATAAATAATATATAATATGTGCGAGAGTGGACTCTCTCTCTCGTCTCTCTCTCTCTCCTCTCTCTCTCTCCGCTCTCGCTCTCGCTCTCGCTCTCTCTCTCTCTCTCTCTCTCTCTCTCTCTCTCTCTCTCTCTCTCTCTCTCTCTCTCTCTCTCTCTCTCTCTCTCTCTCTCTCTCTCTCTCTCTCTCTCTCTCTCTCTCTCTCTCTCTCTCTCTCTCCTCTCCTCTCTCTCTCCTCCCTCCCTCCCTCCCTCCCTCTCTCCCTCCCTCCCTCCCTCCCTCCCTCCCTCCCTCCCTCCCTCCCTCCCTCCCTCCCTCCCTCCCTCTCTCTCCCTCTCTCTCTCTCTCTCTCCTCTCTCTCTCTCTCTCTCTCTCTCTCTCTCTCTCTCTCTCTCTCTCTCTCGTGAAGCCGTGTTAAAGATCGCTCCTCAAAAGTGATATCTTTTTAAGCGGTTAAATAGCTAGGAGTGTCATAAAAAGTTTCTCAATCCAAAGCGGCATAGACCGGCAATAGCCGTGAGCATTACTTAGCCGAAATGTACTGAGTTGTGGGCGTGAGAAATGCGTTACTTATTCGGCACACCGAAATTTCATGACAGTTAAAGATATTAAAGACGGACAAAGAGTGTTGACGTGAGATGTAAAGTGAGATATAGGTGATTAGCTTGTTTATGCTTATACAGTCGATCGGGTATATACTTAGTATATACTAATGTCTATGTCATCGATCAATAATACTGAGATCATCGATTGTGACTATGCCGAGTATCGATGTTCTGCATGTAAGAAAGAAATAAAAAGTTTAACAGTTCAATGCAAGAAATGTATTAAACTATTTTACCATCCTGGATGTGCGAGTAAACATAGAGTATATAATAAAAACAAAGAACTAGTGAAATGTACGGACCCATATAATCAAGTGACAGTCGGAAGCGACAAAGAAGAAATGAAGAGAAAAACAGTAACAACGTGTAGCAGTAGAGAGAGACAGGGATCTACTGGATCGAATGGATCAATAGCTGGAACGCCGGGGGGTACAACTGTGCATCCTTCTGGCATAGACGTAAAAATAGATTGGTTAGTAAGATCAATTAAAGAAATAAAAGATGAAATGATATACAAAAGCGAAATTAAGAATTATAGGAAGGAAATATTATGTGAAGAAATGAGTAATATAAAACGAGAAATAGACGAGTTAAAAAATAATATACAGGAAGCACTTGGGGGAACTGCAGGAGAACCGCAAAGAAAATATGCTGAGGTAGTACAAAAAAAAGAGAAGAAAAAAAATGTGATAATCATTAAACCTAGGAAGGAGCAGGAGAGTGAAACCACTAAGAGAATGGTCAAAGAAAAAATAGACATAAAAAACTTGGCAGTTGGAGTTACAAAACTTAGAGCTGGAAATAATGGATCGGTTATCCTTGGATGCGAAAGTATGGATGAGATAAGAAAATTGAAAGACACAGTTCAAATTAAACTTGGAGAGGACTATAATGTAACGGAACCTAAGCTAATAAAGCCGAAATTAAAAATCATAAATGTAGGTGCTGAAGAAATCAATTTAGATGAAGACACCTTGGCTAACACAATTATGAGACAGAATGAAATTGATGGAAATAGAGCAGGATTTCATATGAAAGTGATTAAGAAAATTGCTAGAGAAGAAAAAGATGCTAAACAATCTAAAGGAAGAAGAAGAGAAGGCGGCTCGGTACTGATTGAAGTAGATAAAATAACTCATGAATTGATATTACGAAAAGAGAAATTAAATATAGGATGGAAAAAATGTTTGGTTTATGAGCATGTTTATGTTAAAAGGTGTTACAAGTGCTGGGGTTATAATCACATCGCGAGAAACTGCACTAGGCAAGACACATGCCACAAATGTGCAGGTTTGCACAATTCGAGCGAATGTACTACATTAACTAAAAAATGTATAAATTGTATGCACAAAAATGAGACATATAAACTTAGGATAAATGAGGAGCATGACGCATTAAGTAGGGAGTGTCCGACCTTTTTGAGAGTACTAGATGAGGAAAAGAAAAGAACTGGATGGATGACTGCGGAATAGCAACAACTGTTGGAAAGGGAGTCAATCTTATACACGAATGCGCAGAACATGATCGCACACAAGGAGGAGATACAACACCATATTCTGGGGACATTGAGTCCAGCAATTCTAGCATTATCAGAGTCCAGATTAACATAGGATATAGAAGATAACGAGGTGAATATACCGGGATACAGTATAGTCAGATGTGATGCAGAATGCAGATATACAGGCGGCGTTGCTGTAGTTGTAAGAAATAACATAAAATTTGAAGCAGTTCTAGTAAATAAGTTAGTCTCTAATTGTTGATGTATAGCGATAAAGTTAAAGGAATATATGTATAAGGGCATTATAGTAATAATATATCACTCACCAAGCGCGAATGATGGTGATTTTATAAGATATATAGAAGATATAATTGAAACGCTAGTACTTAAGGGCGAATGTATAGTGCTGGGAGACTTCAACATAGACCTATTAAACAACTCATTCTACGCAAAAAAACTACAGAGTACAATGACAAATCTGGGTATGAAACAATATGTAAATAGTCCAACACGTATCACTAAAGATAGTCAAACACTTATTGATTTAGTTTTTGCAAATAGAGATGTACTTGTTCAAGTCAAAGATGAACCAAAAATAACTGACCATTCATAGTTAAAAATTGATCTTAAGATAAATAAGTCGGGGAACAAATATAGAGAATTCATCAATAGGGACTTCAGTAAATTTAATATAAATGAATTTAACAGAATAATTGAAAATAATATATTGCACAATAGAGAAACGGATGTAAATATTAGAGCAGAAAGATTTGTTGATAACATGGTTAATGCGTTGGATAAAATTGCCCCCAAAAAAATTTTCAGAATTCCAAAGATATGGGAAGGTAAATTGTGGTATAATAATGATATAAAAAAAGCTACAGATAGAAGGGATGAACTATATAGGAGAGCTGTATATACGGGTAAAGAACAGGATTGGAAGCAGTTTAAATATGAGAGAAATGCGGTGGTTAAACTTATTAGATATAAAAAGAAAGAATATTATGAACATATGATAGATAATAACAAGAAAGATAGTAGAAAAATGTGGCAAACACTAAAGGAGGTAATTAAGGGTGAGAGATTAGATGATAAAGAAATAAAAGATATAGATTTTGAAAGAGTTGTGAATATAGATATAGATAAATGCAATTTGGCAGATAAGTTTAATTTGTTTTATGTACAAAGTATTGATAATATTGTTAATTCTATAAAAGTAAATAGTACTAATATTGAAGATATTTATGTTATGGATAATGAGGAAACAATGGAAAAGTTTGAGAATGTAGATATAAGGAAACTAGAAAAAACAATAATGAATCTACCTAATAAGAAAGGCACTGATGATGGGATATCTAGTGATATCCTAAAAATTGCACTCTCTGTTATCAAAGAAGAATTAGTCGAATTAATAAATGATTCAATTGATAAAGGGCAGTGCCCTGATAAATGGAAGATCTCTACAATTATTCCGATACCAAAGGTAGCAAACCCAAAGACAGCTAGTGAGTATAGGCCGATTAACATCCTACCGACATACGAAAAAATATTAGAGCTAGTAATAAAAGAACAATTAGAAATGTTTCTCGAAAATAAGCAGGTTATAACAGAACATCAATTCGGCTTTAGAAAATCTCATTGATGTGAAACGGCTTTGCAAATTATTATTGATGACTGGATTTGTTAATTAGTAAAGATAAAATGGTTATAAAATGGTAGGAGTAATTTTCTTAGATCTCAGGCGAGCATTCGAGACAGTGGATAGGGGAAGACTGCTAAAAAAGCTATATAGTTATGGTATAAGAGGAAAAGCGTTAGAATGGATAAAATCATATTTGTCTAACAGAAAACAACATGTAAAGTTCAATAAACAAGCGTCCAAACTAGTTGCTACTAAATATGGGATCCCTCAGGGATCGGTATTGGGACCCTTGCTATTTATTATATATATAAATGATATTGTTGAAATTTTTCGGGAAAAATGTAATATAAAAATGTTTGCGGATGACACAATAATATATGTAACAGGAAAGAATAGTGAAGAAATAGTAAATAAATTGAATAGGATGATAAATATAGTAGAAGAATGGATGAGTGTGAATTCATTAAAATTAAATGTGAATAAAACAAAATGTATGATTGTTAGAAGCGTAAGAAAAAGATTATGTGCAGATATTACTTTAAGATGTTGTGATGTATCTACTATTGAATATGTAGAAAAAATTAAATAACCTTGGTGTTATTGTGGACTGCCACCTCAGATTAGAGGATCATTGCGATTATATACTTAAGAAGGTAGGGAAAAAAATCAGTTTCTTGAATAGAATAGGTGGTACCTTATCTGTATACACGAGATGTCTTGTATATAAAGCAATTATAGCACCTCATTTTGAGTACTGTGCAACGCTGCTAGTCGGTATGAATGAAACACAATTACATAGACTACAAGTGGCGCAGAATAGGGCAATGAGAGTGATATTACAATGTGAACGACGCACAAAAATTGAAATTATGTTACATGCGCTACAGTTTATGAATATAAAACAAAGACTCTACTTTAATGTATGTATTTTTATATTTAAAATAGTGATAGGGATTTTACCGAAACAGATGAGAAATAAGATAGAAGTAGTAGGAAAGACGACATACAGACAAACAAGGCAGGCAGAAAATATTGCAATTAAATTTCGTAAAACAAGTAGTGCACAAAAAAGTCTATTCTACGAAGGTATAAAAATGTATAATGCTCTACCTATTGAATTAAAAAAATGTACAAATATTACTGTATTTAAGCGAATATTACGAAATTTTATAATGTCAGAGGAATTCAAATGATAGATATATATTGTATATTGTATTAACCATATGTTATGTTATATGTATTTCTAAAAATAGCTGAGAAAGCTAAATAAATTTATTCATTCATTCATTCATTCTCTCCTTCTCTCCCTCTCTCCTTCTCTCCCTCTCTCCCTCTCTCTCTCCCCCCCTCTCTCTCTTGTTCAAATTGTTCAATATTGAATATTATATATTTAATCCGTATTATAATTTTTATATTATATTACAACAATATATTGTGTTTTAAAGGTGTAGCTGAATATACGGTATGTTTCCGGAACCGGTAATTTTTTTAAATTTACAGTGCCAATCTATTATAAATCTTAATTCTAAACTATAATCAATACTACTTCAAAAGATATTTCAATTATATAATTAGATATTAAGAGTCGAATTTTGGATTAAAACGATTATTTAGTCAGAAAGTTTATTTTTTTCTTCTCGCAATATTATAATGTATAATAATATCATTGATTTTGATTTGACTGTATTTTTATTTTTTTTATTAAAAATTGATATCAATTTTATATTCAGAAAGTTTCTAATAAGCTTCTGCAGCATTCATCTTTCTTTTATAATATTCTGTTTTATCAAATTGAAGCGATATATTCTTATGTTTAAAATATAGCAAGTTTATTTGGATTTTTGAATATATGGCATCTTCCAGAACCGATACAATTTTTTTTTTAATATTGTACTTTTCTTTATTTTGTCGCAAGATATATTTAATTCATTAAAATATTATCTAATGTGTAATTTTTTTAGGAAACTAAGATAGCCAGTCATGTCCTGTATGTTATTGCTTAAAATGTGATAAATGTTTAATAAAGAGTGTTTTTGTTCACTATATTATTGATTAATAACAATCAAATCAATATGAATTATTATTCATATTTTTTGTAAAATTGCAAATCATCACACAAGAAATCTTCGGCTTCCGGTTCCGGAGTGAGAGTGTGTGACAGGTGTGAGAGTCTGTGATCAGAGTTTTACGGAAAAAAGGTGGTTGGAAGGAGAGGAGTGAAGAGAGGTGTGTATGGGTGATAAGAGAGCAGAAGTGGAGTGAAAGAGAAAAAGGGAGGGCGGTGAGTAGTGATAGTTGGGACAGGATAGGAGGAAGAAAGTAAAGGAGGTTAGGTTGTGACCGGTCTTTAGAGAGTAACGCGTGATACGTATCACTCACCAGTCCCCAGGTTGCAACGCTTTCGCCAAGTTTCATCGATCGCCAGGTATTTTAACCAATGGAAATACTAAGGTTTGGTTATTTGGTAAGTAACGATGAACAACTTTGGCCAGAGATCCTTCTTCAGGCCAATTTCCCTATTTCCTCGATTTAGACTTCCTTCTTTTTCTGTTTCAGGTCGCTGGACATCGATGCACCGCCCGTAGAATCCGGAACCACCGACAGGACAACCATTCACAAGGATGGTCAACTCAACCGATTGGGATTGGGTAAGTATCACAGGTAAGTGAACACTTGATTTTAATTGTCACTGACACGTCATATATATATTTAAATATATATTTATTTTAATGAAATTATGTTTTATTACAGGGAATCTCAATTAAATTAACTCGCGCTGTTCTACTATGGTAGGTATACTCGCGGTTACAATTCTCGACCTTATATCACGTCACGTTTCTTTCAGGTTTTGTCGCGTTCGCGTCAACGAGTCTGAAAGTGTTCTTTCTACGCGGTACGAGGGTGTGAGCGGAAGCCCCCATCGCCGAGCGATCCTTACGCGTCGGGAGTCGGAGAGTCTAAAGCTCCCGAGTCCTCGGATCGTCGCTTCTTATAGTACGTCTCCCCACTGCTGGGTAGCCGGCCAATCCGCGTCCTCGGAGGTTCTGTTTCATGTCAGTTGCTTCTTAACTATTTTTAATTTAATTACAATGCTTAAAACTATCTGTACACACATATTTATATATTTACACACTTCAATCATTTATTTCTTGCATATAATATTGATAAATTAATATTTGTAATTGACTTTATAACGTGATTGTTTTTCACAACTAAAAATAACGTCAATTCATAATTTTAATAAAACGTAAAATAAATAGCATCTGTCTGCTTGATTTAAATTATAAAATAACTTTCAATTAGTGTTTTCATTTCTCAACACTTTGTTCACGAGCGCGTGCAGGAAAGCGGATATATTGAGGAAGCGAAGCGATAAGTGCACTCAGATATTAGTTTAACAATGTTTACTGTATTAACACAAAATTTAACATATACAACAAAACAGTGTTTGTCACTACTAACAATAGTGCCGTAATAGAGTTCTAGTCCGTAATTCGAGATCGTTAGTTGGTTGATAGCGGGTGTCGACAGCGGTTTTAACTAGGTATAAGCGGTATAACAAGCGTGCGATATGCGGTTTCACGACGGATAACTGCGATAAGACCCGGATGATCATGGGTGAGCTCCTTTTATTGATTCGGTCAAGGAGTCACCCTTTTCGCCGAGCGCCAATAATCATCCTTAATTTTAAACATTTAGAGGTGACTCGAAGGCGCCGTACGCTATAGGCTGCCTCGTGATCCGCGCAGAGTAGGCACGTGCCTGTCATGCGCGAGTCTTTAGATCGCGCGATCGATTGGCCTTACAGTGCCCATGTGATGCGGCCGCGCATGCTTTTCGCGACGTCGGTGGTTGTGTTCCGGCGCGGTGGCTGTTACGTGTTTATATGTTTATGTTGTTTTTTATTGGCGTATCTGTCATCGCAGATTTATTGCCTATTTGTTTTTGTCCTCAAAGTCGCAAATTAACAGATCTTTTTGAAATTACAGAAATAATGTATAATTATTTATTGCAGCTTTGAACAACTTCCTTGTTGATTTTGCATTTCGCTATCTCAAAATCATTTCTTAACTAACCTAATGATTGGAATGTATTTTAAATATGTATAGCGTTATGTTATTAGAGTTTGCTAACGATTCGTCAACTTTCGTTTATTGACCTCGCACTGATCATACGGATCGTTCTCTAATTCTTTTCTTTTTCTTTTTATTTTTATATATTTCGCTTTCTCGCGATATTATAAACTTATTCTAATTATTAAAAAGTTATAATTAATTATATTACAAAACTTTGTTCGTACGCTCTATCGTGCGTATATTATAATTAATGTTTCAACTCAAAATAACTATAGGATTTATTTCTCCTTTTGATACTAAATCAAAATCAATTATTACTTTTGCGCTCTTATTATTTAAATTAACTTTTGCTCTTGCGCACTCTATAATTAGAATCAAATCAAAACTAATGTTTGCTAATCAAAATAAAAACAACTTATTCTTTTACTCAAAACTCAATATTTAAAACTTAAATCTATTTTAATCTAACTTTAAATATTTATATTCTTTTACATGTATGTATGTATCATTTATTGTTTATCCCCTCGGGGTTTACAAGGCGCTTTTACAAGGAGCGTTCCCGAATCTTTTACAACACACCACCTCTCATTAACCTGGCTATAGTGACTTTACAATATACTACCAACACCTCTCTCCCTTATCCTTCCTTCTTCCTCCTTCCATCCTCCTCCTCTCCTTCTCTCCCATCTCCTTTCTCCCTTACTCCTTCTCCTTAACTCATCCTGCTCCCCTTCTTTCCACCGCTCCGTTTTTCCTTTCCATCAGTCCCGACTACCAACACCTCTCTCCCTTATCCTTCCTTCTTCCTCCTTCCATTCTCCTCCTCTCCTTCTCTCCCATCTCCTTTCTCCCTTACTCCTTCTCCTTAACTCATCCTGCTCCCCTTCTTTCCACCGACTCCGTTTTTTCTTTCCATCAGTCCCGAGCAGGCATATGGGGTGATTGGTTCGAACAGGATTCGAACCTGGGACCCATCGCATGTCAGCCAGATACTGAACATGCGGGGCCACATTTCACCCCTATATTCTTTTACATTTTAACTTTATTTAACTTTTTATTTCTTTCTCAATTATAACTTTAGTTATAATTCTTATTTTTCTTTTAAACTGTATAACTATTATTTCAAATAAACTTATAACTAACTATTTACATTCCTCTCTTTTTATTTACAGGTACCTTGGCCTTACTCCTTGGAAGATCCAGGTCTCGGCTCTGCTGGAAACGGGTATATTCGAGCTGTGAGCGCCTGTCGGTCGCAAGGTGAGGGAAAGGCACGAGGCGTGGAAGGTGCAGAGAGAGTAGAGAGTGTAGACGGGTGGTGCGGAAGGTGAGAAGGCATAAAGTATAGGCAGTGGAGAAGGAAGAGTCGAGTGGGTGGGACGGAACGGTAGAGCACGGACAAAGAGTAGAGAAGATAGCCCGGGGAAAGAGAGAGTAGGACGCGGAGAAAAGAAAGGTGACGAGAAGAAAGTAAAGGCGGCAATGGAAGTAGAAGAGTTGGTGAAGGTAGGAGACGGGGGAGAGGCGGTAGAGGCGGGAAAGAAAAAGGTGGGGAGGCCAAGGAGGATACAGGAGTTAGGGAAGGAAAGGAGAGGGAGTACGGGGAGCACGGGGTGTATGGAGGATTTTTTCAAAAGGAAAAGGGATGTGTTAGGAGAGGAAGGAAAGGATAGAGAAGAGGGAGAATTGAGGAGATACAAAAAAACGGAGAAATTACAGGAGGAGGGGAAGGAAGATATAGGCAACTTGATTAGAGGAATGAAAGAAAGAATAACGAATAAGATTAGTGAGAAGATCAGTGAGGAGAATAGAGAGATAGGGAGAGATAGGGAAGTTGAGACTGGAAATATGGCAAAGGGAAAAAGAGTGGAAAAAGGATTCAAAACTTAGAAAAGAGGGTAACGGATATGGAAAATGAAAAAGGAATGGGGTTGGAAGGAGGAGGAGGAGTAATGAGAGGGGTTGGAGGGGGGTAGGGGATTGGAGGAGACAATGGTAGCTAAAATGATAGGATGGGATAGGAAGATGGAAATGAAGGAGAGAGAGGAAAGGAGGAATAATATTGTTATTCGTAGATTAGAAGGAGGAACGGGGAAGACGAGGGAAAAGGTGAAAAAAAGTGTTAGAGGAGATCGGAGTGAAAGCTGAGATAGAGTGGACTAGAAAGGTGAGAGGAAAGGAAAGGGGGGAGACGGAAACGGTGGTGGTAAGGTTAGGAAGTAGAAACCAGAAGAGACAGGTAATGGAGAGGAAGAAAGGGTTAAGAGGGAAGGCGGTAAGGATTGAGGACGATTCAACGTGGGAGGAGAGGAAAATAAAATGGAACCTGGGGGAGATTGCAGACGAGGAAAGGAAGAAGGGGAATAGGGTGTGGACAGGATATGGGAAAATTAGAATAAATGAATGTTGGTGGTGATGGGATGAAGGGGAAGGTAGGCTTAGGAACTGGAAGGGAATGGTAAGAGAGGGGAGTGAAGAGAAGGGGGAAGAAGAGGACCGGAAGAGAGAAAAAGAATAAGGAAATGTAGAGAGGAGAGGAAAGAAATAAGAGGGGAGGAAGGAGCAAAGGAGAAAAGAGAAGGAAAGGGAGGAGAAGAGGAAACTAAAAAAGAGCGGAGGAGGGAAAGGAGAGAAGAAGAGAAATGGTGGAAGGTGAGTTTCTGGAATGTGGCAGGAGTTAAGAATAAGGAGGAAAAATTTTGGAAGGAGATTAAAAAATGGGACGTGGTAGTGATGATGGAGACATGGGTGGACGGAAAAAGTTGGGATAAGGTAAGGAGAAGTCTGCCGAAGGGATATAGATGGGAGAAACAGTTGGCGAGGAGGAAGAGTAAGAAGGGGAGGCCGATGGGGGGATTATTATCGGTGTCAGGGAGGAATTAGAGATGACAATGGGGGGAGAGGTGGGGGAGGAGGAAGGATTAATGATGGTGGAGGTAGGGCTAGGAGAGGAGAAATGGAGAATAGTGGGGGTATATGTGAAAGGGGATATGGAAAGAAAGTTAAAAGTGTTGAAGGTTTGGATGGAGGTGCAGAGAGACGATAGGTGGACATTGATAGGGGGTGACTTCAATGCAAGGACAGGTTCGGGGGGAGGGATAGGAGGGGAAGGAGAGGAAGAGGAGGTGGAAAGAAGGTCGAAAGATAGAAAGATAAATGGGGAAGGGAGGAGATTAATAGAGGGGATGGAGAAAGTAGGATGGGGAATTTTAAACGGGAATGTGGAAGGGGAAGAAGAAGGGGAGTTCACGTATACGAGGGGAAGAGGAGAGTCGGTAATAGACTATGTGATTTGTGAGGAGAAAGTGAGAGATAGGATGATAAGATTAGAAATAGGAGACTGTATAGAGTCAGACCATCACCCGATTATAGTGTCACTAGAAAGAAGGAGCGGAGGGAAAAGAGGGAGAAAGAGAGGAGGAGAGGAAGGGTGAGGGGGAAATGGACAGTAAGGAGAGGAGAAAGGATTATAGAAAGGATAGATTGGGAAGAAGGAGAGGATGGGGGCTTAGAGGGAGAATTGGAAAGGAAGGTGAGACAGATCGGAGAGGAGTTGAGTGAGTGAGCAAGAGAAGTGGGGGTAGGGTAAGGAGAGGTTGGTGGGACGAAGAGTATGAAGTGAAAAGGAAAGAAGTGAGGAAGGTTCTAAGAGAATGGAGAAAAAAGGTGGGGGATGAGGAGGGTACAGGAAAATGAGGGCGGAGTATAAATTGATATGTAGGGGAAAGAGGGAGGAGGAAAATGAGAGATGGATTAAGAAAGCGCAAGAAGCAAGGACGGAGGGGGATGTTTGGAGGGTAGTGAACAGGGAGAGGAAAAAAATGGAAGGGAGTAGATGAAGGGATAGAGTTGAAGAAATGGAAGAAGTATTTTATGTCGCTACTGGGAGGGGTGGAAGGTAAAGTGCTGAAGGGAGGAAGAGGGAGGAGGTTAGAGGATGAGGAGCAGGAGATAGAGGGGAATGAAATAAGGAAAATTTTGGGGAGATTAAAGAAGGAAAAAGCGGTTGGGGGGGATGGAGTGCCGAATGAAGTATGAAAAGCTGGGGGGGATAGGGCAGAAGAGTGGGTGAGAAAATTTTGTAATATAGTATTGCGGGGGAGGGATGGCCGGACAGTGAAAGGAAGAGATAATAGTACCGCTGTTGAAAAAGGGAGCAGGAGACAGGGTGGAGG
This sequence comes from Prenolepis imparis, assembly GCF_030444845.1. Classification (NCBI taxonomy): domain Eukaryota; kingdom Metazoa; phylum Arthropoda; class Insecta; order Hymenoptera; family Formicidae; genus Prenolepis; species Prenolepis imparis. The sequence goes on from NW_028141169.1 coordinate 16,059,136, forward strand.
ACTATAGAGGGGTGACGTTAATGCCAACGCTATATAAGGTTTATATCCGAATTTTGACGGAGAGGCTAAAGGAAGAGATAGAGAGAGAAGGAATGATTCCACCGAGTCAAACAGGTTTTAGAAAGGGGATGGAGGTTATAGACAATATTTATGTATTGAATTATCTTGTGAACAAGCAGGTAGGAAGAAAGGGGGGAAGGATGGTTGCGGCATTTGTGGACCTGAAGGCGGCGTTCGACTCGGTGGACAGGGAGGTATTGGGGGAAGCGATGAGGAAGAAAGGGGTTAGAGAAGGGCTAAGGGTGAGGATTGAGGAGAGCTTTAAGGAAACGAAGAGTAAAGTGAGAGTGGGGGAAAGGCTAGGGGAGAGTTTCTGGACGGCAAGAGGGGTAAGGCAGGGGTGTCCGATGAGTCCATTCAACCTGGTTGTGGCAGATGTGGAGGAGGTACTAAGGAAGGGACGATGGGGTGGAGTAAAATTGGGAGACGAGAAGGTTTACTGTCTGGCGTATGCGGACGATATGGTTTTGCTCGCAGAGGAGGAGGAAGGGATGATACATATGATGGGGAAGCTGGAGGGGTACTTGGATGGAAGAAAGCTGGAGATTAATGTGGGTAAAACGAAGATGATGAGGTTTAAAAGAGGGGGTGGTAGAATGAGGAAAGTGAAGTGGTGGTGGAAAGAGAAAGAGGTAGAAGAGATGAAGGAGTTCACGTACTTCAGGTACAGGTTGCAGAGAAACGGGGGTCAGGGGGCACAAGTGAGGGAGAGGGTTAGAAAGGCAGCGGTGGTTATTAGACAGGTATGGGGGATAGGTAAAAGGAGGTTTGTGGGGGACTGGGAGAGAAGAATTTGGTTATGTGAGAGGCTAGTAGGAACGGTGATGGGGTATGGAGCGGAAATATGGGGCTGGAAAGAGAGAAAGGAAGTAGAATCGATGCAGAATAGATGGATCAGATGGACATTAGGAGTGGACTGGTGTACGCCGGGGTACATGGTGAGGGAAGAGATTGGAAAAGATAAATTTAGGTTGGAAGCAGGGAAAAGGGCGGTGGGATTCGAAAAGAAGATGGAGGAGGGGTGGGGGGAAAGCTGGCAAAGAAGTGCCTGGAGGAGATGAAAAAGAGGGTTAGGGAAGGTAGAGAGCTATCGGGATGGGAGGAGGAAAGGAAAAAATTCTTTGAGGGAAGGGGAAGGGGATTAAGGGAAATGGTGGAAAGGAGGGGGAGAGGGGAAGAAGTGTATGAAGGATGGGAGTAGCGGGGCAGAGAATTGCAAAGAGAAGAAAGATGGGAAAAGATCAGAGAGTCCAGGTATAACAGATGGTATGGGAAGATAAAGGAGGAAGGAGTACCGGCATATCTAAAGAAGGGAGGGGGGAGAGTAGACGGAGAGGGTGATTAGGCACAGAATGAACAATGAGATGAGAGGAGCAAAGTATTGGGAGAAAGAGGAGAGGAGGATGTGCAGGAGATGTGGAGGAGGGGAGGAGACATGGGAGCATGTGTTAGGAGAGTGCATGGGTGAGGAAGTGGAAGGGGACTATTGGGGGAGGATGAATATGATACTAGAGAAGGAAGGGGGGAGAATGGTGGTTGAGGGAGTTAGAGGAGGAAAGAGAGGGAAGGGGGGAGAGGGAGGAGGAAAGGGTGAAGGAAGGTGGGAGGGTGAATGGACGGATGGTTGGAGAGTGGATGAAGGAATCGGAAGTCGAGGCGGTTGTGATTAGGGTCAGATCTCTCTCTCTCTCGATAGGTTGGAATAGGGTAGAAGTGTAAGATAGTGTGTAAGATAGTTATAAGGAGATAATGTAAATAGTTGTAAGTAGATGTAAGTAGATGTAAGTTAGAGTAAGGAAGCAACAGATAAGCATAGAAGAGAAGGAAGGCTCGATAGGAAAGGAGAAAGGAGGAGAGGAGATAGGAGATCAAGGAGAGGAGAAAGGAAAGGAAGGACAGAGGAGGAAAAGGAGAGGAGGAGGAAAGGGAGAGGAAGAAGTTGGGGGAAAGGGGGAAAAGAATGTTATTAGTAGAATGTGAGGTCGCATATGGCCAGAAGAGGAAGGAAAGATGGGAGGTGTGAAGGTTTGGGTACGCTCCGTATAAAAGCGCCTTTAATCCCTAAGGGGACAAATAAAGAATACATACATACATACACACAAGAAATCTTCACATAAAATAAATCAGAATAAATTATGGAATACAGCTTCCTGTATTTTACCGGCAATAACAAAATTGAAATGAATTAATATAATAAGATATTAAATTATGTATAATAAATACTTATCTCGGAACGATATTTTAATAATATAGTTAGATGTTAAAAGCTTTGAATTAAAACAAAAAAGTTTATTTATCTTTTCTCTTGATATTACAAAAACATCAATGATATTGATTAGAATGATTAGATTTTTATTATTTTTTAATAAAACTTGATGTTATCAGTTGATTTTAATAAGACTTTAATTAAGCTTTTAAAGCCTTTAATAAAGCCTTAATTAAGACTTTAAGTTTCAATTGCTTTCAAGTTTCTCTTATATTATGCTATTTCATCATATTAAAGCGATATACGAGGGTTGTCTGATAAGTTTCCGACCTCAACATGAAGATGGCAGCACTCGTAAACAAAAGTTGGGGAATGTGTTTGCGCATGCTTTGAAAGGTACTCACCAAAATTTCAGCCATTTTGGACGCGCAGTTGTTGTTTGACAATCATTTGAGTGAGTCAATGTGAGTGTTTTTGTGTAAATGGAAAAAATCGAGTATCGAGCTGTCATTAAATATTTGTTTTTGAAAGGCAATACGCCTACGCAAATCAAAGACGAGTTGGACGCTGTGTACGGGGACTCTGCACCATCATTTACCACCGTGAAATTTTGGGCTGCTGAATTTAAACGTGGCCGTACCAGCTTGAGTGACGATGAACGTTCGGGACGTCCAAAAACTGCAACCACTGACGATAATATCGCTCAAGTTCACCAAATGGTGCTAGACAACCGTCAAATTAAAGTTAGAGAGATAGCAGAGGCTATGAACATGTCCAAAGAACGTGTTTGTCACATATTGAATCAAGATTTAGGCATGAGAAAGCTGTCCGCGCGTTGGGTGCCGCGTTTGCTCACTTTGGACCAAAAACGTGTTCGAATGAACATTTTCAACGCTCTGTTGGCGCAGTTTAGATGCAATAAATCAGAGTTTTGGCGCCGATTAATTACTGTAGATGAAACTTGGATACACCATTATACTCCAGAAACAAAAACACAGTCAAAACAGTGGACTGCTGCTCAAACAGTGGAAGGGGGAATCGGCTCCAAAAAAAGCAAAGGTTGTTCCTTCGGCTGGGAAAGTGATGGCAACTGTTTTCTGGGATAGTCATGGAGTTATCTTAATCGATTATCTTCAAAAAGGAAAAACCATTACAGGAGCATACTACGTATCAGTACTTGACAAGCTGAAGGCAGAAATTGCGGAAAAACGGCCACATTTGCAGAAAAAAAAAATTTTGTTTCACCAAGACAATGCGCCGTCTCACACCTCAGCGGTTGCCATGGCGAAAATCCACGAATTACGGTTTGAACTGCTTGACCACCCTCCTTACTCACCAGATCTAGCCCCAAGCGACTTTTTTTTGTTCCCTAAGCTAAAAGTTGCGCTCGGAGGACAGAGATTTTCGTCGAATGAGGAGGCCATCATCTTCGTAAACAACTATTTTGCAGAGAAAGACGCCGAGTACTATTTGGACGGGTTGAAGAGATGGGAGCATCGCTGGGAGATAGTGTATAGACTTACAAGGAGACTATGTAGAAAAATAAAAATTAATTTGAAGAAAAAATGTCTTGTATCTTTGTTAGGTCGGAAACTTTTCAGACAACCCTCGTAGTCTTATGTTTAGAATATTTTTATTTGCATTCTTGAACATATGGCATGTTCCAGGACCTGTTTTCGATATACACTCAAAATTTTTAAATTTACGCTATATCTTGCAGTACATATATATAGGTATATATATATATATATATATACTTATTTAGTATGTGTCACTTTGTCATGTTTTGAATAGAAACATTACTGTCTTTCTCACTGTCATTATGTCATATACGTTTGAAGCATAAGTTACAAAAATAAATCAATTATTATAACTTTACGTATAAAGGTAAACTATATTTGGATAATTCACCTTTTTATATATATATATGTGCAATAATTTTATAATATATAATCAAATCCGCCAAATACATATGTATATACATATAAATGTACGTACATCTGGATGTACAGACCCGGAATCTGCCTTTGTATATCATACGGCAGATTCCAGAACGTCCTGGAAACTGTCGTAGAACCTAATTTTTCCAGGACAGTCCTGGAAAATGCCAAATGTCTTGGAATCTGCTTATACAAAACGTCAAAAATCCCGGAAACTGCCCCTGGACATACATATATGTATATATATATGTATATATATGTATATATATGTATATATATGTATATATTGTTGCGTCCTCGCAGCTGACTTCGAGAATAGTCGAAGTCGCGTCCCGTCTCACGCACACTCACTCACGCTCGCCGAAATAAATTAGTCTTGCGTAGAAAACGAAGAACTTTTAATAATAAGAATATGTAAATTAATACAATAAAAGTAAATATCATATCAGGATAAGCCAGTCCGTATAATCAACCGCGCCGCGCGAAGGCTAAAGACCAACTCCACAATATGGCGCCGAGAAACAACAACGCGCCGGTTGTTTAACAACAACTCCTTGGAGACGCGCTCGGAGACGATCTTCCAATTCCTGTCGAACTTCCCGCCGGACAATATACCCAGCAGTCGACAAATACGGGGACACAACACTATCCCCTCTCTTCTAAGATTGTCGTCCCGACAATCCTATTGAGTATGATCCAAATTTCTTGTCCGTCTTTGGAGTACTTTATACGATTTCTTGTCCTACCCTGAGCTGCTGCTGCAGGTTACCGAATTGCGCGTTTCTTACTCCATTGACGTAATTTATTCTCCGATTGTTGTTTCTTTGATCCATCTTCGAACAAGGGGGGGGGGTATCTTCCGTGGACCCGTCATCCTCAAAGGGACTGCCCAAGTTCTTGTCTCGACATTTGCCCTACGACCCTCGGGAAAACCACGGATCTAAAAACCGCGGGTGAGACAGTCTTCTTATAATTTCCTCCTTTCCTTTTCGTCTAAACCATTCTTCCTCTAGTTGTCGTTTCTTTTTCGTCTAAACCATTCTTTCTCCAGTTTTCTTTTCCTTTTCGTCCAAACCATTCCTCTTCCAGTCTTCCTTTCCTTTTCGTTCAAACCATTCCTCTTCTTCTTACACACTTCTGACAACACTGCACCGATTCCATGGTTAGAAGCATCGAGAATAAATCGCCCTTTATTCCTTGGGAAAGATAAAATAGGAGAAGGCACAAAACGTTTCTTTAACTCTTCAAATGCTGCTTCACAATGTCGAGTCCAAACAAACTTTATTAAATTTTCAGTTAAAGAGAATAATGGCTTCGCTATCAAAGAAAATCCTTTGACGAATTTCCTGTAATAGGAACAAAAGCCTAAGAAACTACGAACCTGCTTCTTAATTTTAGGGATTGGCCAGTCTTTAACAGTAGAAATCTTGTCAGGAGCCGTAGTTATTCCTTCCTCAGAAATTACGTGTCTTAAATACTTGATTTCTCTTTTGAAGAAAGAACATTTTTTTGGATTCAATTTCAAATTAGAAGAGCGCAATCGCAAAAATACCTGCCTTAAATGGCTCAACATTTCTTCAAAACTTTTACCGAAAATGATAATATCGTCCAAATATACTAAGCAAATCTTAGATAACAATTGTCGTAAAACTTTTTCCATCAATCGCTCGAAGGTAGCGGAGGCATTACAAAGCCCAAAGGGCATTACAGTAAATTGCCACAAACCATTTCCAATCGAGAACGCAGTCTTCTCCTTATCCTCCTGACGAATCTTTACTTGCCAATATCCGCTTTTCAAATCCAAGGTGGAAAACCAGCAATTTCCATTCAACCGAACAAGCAAATCGTCAATTCGGGGCATTGGATAGGAATCTTTTTTAGTAACTGCATTTAATTTTCTGTAATCCACACAGAATCTAATGGTTCCGTCCTTCATTCTGACCAATACTGCAGGTGAGATCCAAGGACTTTGTGATTCCTCAATCACTCCTTGGCATCTCATTTCCTCAATAGTCCTGTCAACTTCTTCTCTCATGTGCAAAGGAATACGACGAGGGACCTGTTTGATAGGATTCGAATCATTCACATTAATTGCGTGCTCTACAACATCACAATTTCCAGCTACTATTTCTTTCGTAAAAACATACTGAAAATCTATAAGAAATTTAGCAAAAAGACCTTTCTGTTCTTCTGAAAATCCCTTCGTTTCTTTCTCAAAGAGTTCTCTTAAAAATTGAGGAAAGTAATAGGACTATGCCAATTCTAACCAATGTGGCTCCGAGGGGGGTGCGGGGCGCGGGGGTATCTCGGGGCGCGGGGGCTGACGTCATGCGGGGCGGGGGGATCTCGGTGGCGCGGGGGCTGACGTCACGCGGGTGGAGGGGATGTTTCGAAAAAGAAGGGGGAGTTTTCAGAGTGCAATATTTGTAGATGGTATCCTTACGACTTTTTTATGAGGGATCATAGACATTTTCCCAAAAAGGTATAGAACAAGCGCCGATGTACGGCTGCTCAATCTTGTCAACGGAGCGTTCTAGAGTCCATTAAAACTATGTTTTTTTTCATTTTTATGGACAAAATGTCCATTAAATGCCCATAAAATCATTAGGTTTTATGGAAAGGAATGGAGATCTTAGGGCCGACGCTGCGACGAACATGTCAAAACGTTATTTATAGGTGCAAATGTAAAAGCGTTGACATTCGGCAGTACCCTCGCAGAAAATCAGTCGTAAACGAGAGCGAAACATCTTCCTTAATATTTTTAAGGAAGAATTGCAACGTATCAGCGCCAACGTTCTTGTAACCGGAGCGTTCTAGAATCCATAAAACTATGTTTCTCATTTTATGGACATTTTATCATTAAGATATTCTTTTGTGGAAATTTAGGAAATTTTGAGGGGATGCGACTGTGACGAACATGTCGTAACGTTATTTATATAGGTGCAAATGTAAAAGCGTTGACATTCGGCAGCTTTGTACCCTCACAGAAAATCGGTCGTAAACGAGAGCGAAACATCTTTTTTAATATTTTTAAGGAAGAATTGCGATAATTTTGAGAGGAATGGGGGTTGAAACTTATGGAGAGTGGGTCTCCGCGTCAAAAAGTCTTTAGCATTCGACGAGTTAAAGTGTCCTATGCGAAGTGTCAGTGGCATAGTGTAGTGAGTTAAAAAGAAATGGAAAATAATAATTTCGAGAGAATATTAGTCGAGTCATCTGTTAAAGATGTGATTATAGTTGAAGACAGTGATGAAGAGATGGAGATAAATGTTGAAGTTAATAATGAAGAGGAAAAATTATCCGATGACAATGAAATACATGTTTTACAAGACTCCGATTATGATAGTGAGTGTAGTGCGGACCTTACTGAACAAAAACAAGTGCGGGTTCTAAAACGATCTGATATCCACGATATTGACGAACTACAAAAATTGTGTTGCATTTCTTTTTATTGTGAAGTTAATAACGACAAATTTTGCACAGCATGTTTTTTGCGAGTCAATGACTTATTTTTACGTGCTCGTGCTGTGCGGAAACATGATACTGAAAGATACATTTTACTTTGGGGAGATAGATGCTGCGAATGTCGATTATCAGTGTCTCAAATAGTATCGTGCAGTCTGTGCCCTATTTGCAGACAATAAACTTTGGGAGATTGTGCTGGGACAATTAAAGTGCTGTGAAAATGGCGAGTGATGTGAAGATGATAACTCAGGACGAATACATTGCATCGCTGGAAAAAGATGTGTTGAAGAAAGCCGATTTCTTCGAAAAAGAAAATTTTGCAGTGCATCCAAATGAACGTAAAATGAGTTATAGTAAATGGGAGTTGGAGTGCGATGGATGTATCGATTTGCTGAAAGGACAATACCCACGACCATGGAGATTTTTTGGGAAATTTTATGAAATAAAAATTAATCCAAAATTATTGATCGGAGATTTGCAGTCACGGACAGCTCGAATCGCGCGACTTGAAGAAATAAGAAGATCGTTACGCAGACGTTACTTAAGCGTTGATACCAATGTTCCAGCACTATCGACAAACACTCCAGTAAATTCAATCGTGCAGGCAATACACGGGCGTGAAATAGGTTTCAAAAAACGTCACACGAAAAACCTGTATGATTGCATCTTTACGCATAATTTGTATCATTCTCCACTCGACTTTTTTGAATGGCGAGTTCATAATTTCTATGTAACAGAACTCAATCCTGGTTGTATTGCAAACGAGTTTGATTGGAACTGGTAAGTGTTTTTTTTACAATAAATTTTTAAATTTTTAAAAAATTTCTAATAAATTTTTATGTTGCAGAAGGAGCTCCCTCCGCCCCACCGCCTCGCAGCCACCTTACCATCGCTGGCGCCAGACCACCCCACCGCCGCCCGGCGACCTTGCCGCCTCGCGATCTATCCGCCGCCGTCGCCCATCGCGACCCCCCAGCGCCTCACAGCCGCCGCTTCGCAGCAGCCGACGCATTTTTCTTACATATATTTTATTTTCATTCATATTTTTTATTATATTTTAAATTCTATACTCTTTAAATTTTTATATTCTTATATTTTAAATTCTATACTCTTTAAATTTTTATATTCTTATATTATTCCTTTTATATTATAATTAATATCAATTATTTTATATATTATTTTTATATATTCAATTTTTTTCTTATATTCAGACACACATGTATTACACACATATATGATTAAAAATTATTAATATTAAAAGAAAAATATATATTTATTCTAGAATAAGACGTCCTTCTCCCTCATCGCGACATTATTTAAATTATTAAAAAATTATTATTAAAATATTAATAGAAAAAATTCTCTCTTGCGAACACCTCACGCTCTCCTAAGCGCTTCCTCTCTCGCAGTCCCTAACCTCGCGCTATCTCTCTCTTTCATGAACCTCGCCGCAACATCTCTCTCCTTCACGTTCGCCTCGCGCTATCTCTATCTTCTCTCGCGCTACCTCTCTCGCGGTCCCTAGCATCACGTTCCCCTTCCCCGCATGACGTTATCCCACAAGGACCGCTACAAGCTTCGTATGAGAGCTGGAACTGCTTACGGGTGGGAGAAAAATGGAGAATGGAAATGCGTGTGAAGAAATTATGTCATGATTTAAACTTAAAATCTCAGTAGTGATACAAGGCCGGTTCTAACCCTGGTCCTCTGAGGGGGGTGCGGGACGCGGGGGGTTCTCCGTGGCGAGGGGTATGACATCACGCGGGGCGGGGGGATATCTCTGCGGCGTGGTGGCCGACGTCACGCGGGGGAGGGGATGTTTCGACAAAGGAGGGGGAGTTTTCTGAGTGCAATATTTGTAGATGGTATCTTTACGACTTTTTTATGAGGGTTCTTAGACATTTTCCCAAAAAGGTATAGAACAAGCGCCGATGATTGACAATTTTGTACCCTCGTTAGTATAATTTTATTACGGAAGCGCCGATGTCCGGCTGCTCGAACTTGTCAACGGAGCGTTCTAGAATCCATAAAACTATGTTTTTTTTCATTTTATGGACAAAATGTCCATTAAATGTCCATAAAATCATTAGGATATTATGGAAAGGAATGAAGATTTTAGGGCCGACGCTGCGACGAACATGTCAAAACATTATTTATAGGTGCAAATGTAAAAGCGTTGACGTTCGGCAGCTTTGTACTCTCGCGGAAAATCGGTCGTAAACGAGAGCGAAACATCTTCCTTAATATTTTTAAGGAAGAATGCAACGTATCGGCGCCAACGTTCGGCAACTTGTGTCCTTACTCCTCCATAAAACCGATATCTCGGGAAACTATCTTTTGAGATACGCCAAATGTTAGAAAAGGAGATAGAATTAGGTGAAATATATAAGGAGGATGAGAGCGCGTCAAACCATAGTATGATTTGAAAGCGCATAGATGCAGCAGTGAAAAAAGTTTAGTGGTTACTTTTCTTGTGTCAGAAGTGTCAGTGGCGTAATAGTGAATAAAAGAAATAATGGAAAACATCGAGCAGAACGAACGCGACCTGTTGGAGCGGTCCCGCCAAGTCACCACCTTGGGTGAATATTTTGCATGGGCGCTGCACTGCGAGGAATTGATCAAACAGCTTGAAGAACGCAACCGTGTCAAGCGTCCGCGACTCTCGATTGGATATAGACAATCTTTGGTTGCTAGAATCGCGCAACTCGAGGGTGTAAAAACTCGATTGCAGAAACAGTTTATATCCAGTGGTGGTGAATACAGTGGCGACAATAACGTGGAAAAACTCGTTTGGCGAGAGATTGATACGGCGTTCGAGAGCCGCATCTTAACCGGTGCGGTAATAAACAATAATTACATCGTACCTCGTCAATTTCTCAAGGATGCCAAAGACATTATGATCGAACACGTGCAGAAAGTGATGCAAAAACACATTAATGTAAAAGTGAACACCGTGTTTAATGGCGAGTTTGTGTCCGGTGATAAACGCGCCAACAAAAGTGTCAATACAAAAAACTATGAACTCTTTCGCACGTCCGATTTACACGAGTGGTACGAGCGCCGTGTTATCGAGCCCACGCTAGCATCGCTAGAAGAGTTTCAAGAACGCGATAGTGGTTGGGCGTTATCACAAATAATTAACTTGACTATAAATATAAACAAGTTCAATGCGCGCGGGATGCCATATTAAATTACCGCGAGAAATTATGACGAAGAGAGCGGTAATTAATGTGCAATCCAGAGACAATGCGTGTTTCGCGTGGTCAGTGGTGGCCGCTCTGTACCCCGCTGAAAGACATATGGAACGGGAATCTACATATCCGCACTATACGACAGTGCTAAATTTACAAAACATTGAGTTTCCAGTGACCATAAATCAAATTAAAAAATTTGAACATATAAACGATATCTCAATCAACGTCTACGGCATCGAGAGGAAGAAGGAACTATCAATTGTTCCGATACGACTCGCCGATCGGAAAAGAGAAAAACATGTGAATTTGCTATACGTGGAGGACGACAACGTTGGACATTTCGCATGCATCAAAAATCTATCCCGGCTTGTCAGCACGCAACTGAGCAAACATGATCACAAGAAATATATCTGCGATCGGTACGTATATTTATTGCAATAAAGTTATATATTAAAATAATCGTAAATAAAATTTTAATTTTTTCTTTCATAGATGCTTACACTATTTCGGATCGGAGGACAAGTTGCAGTCACATACAGTAGACTGCGGAAAGATAAACGACTGCGCTATCCGGTTACCAAGCGATAAAGACAAGTGGCTCGGCTTCGACAACTACAACAGAAAGGAGCGACTTCCATTCATAGTGTACGCCGACTTGGAATGCGTTTTGGCAAAGACCGAAGAAGCAATAAATTATCAACATCACAAGCTATTCAGCATCGCTTATTATATACATTGTTCGTACGACAACTCGTTATCCGCGTATAATTCTCGCCGTAGCGTCGATTGCGTTTCATGGTTCGCCGAAAAACTTAAAAATTTAGCGTTACGTATAAAGACTATTTTAACGACAAATGTTCCCATGGTAAATTTAACATCGGACGAGTGGAAAAAATTTCACAGCGCAACGCATTGTCATATATGCGAAAAACCATTTATACAAGACGATACACGCGTACGCGATCATTGCCATCTGACTGGATACAGAGGTCCCGCGCACTCAAATTGCAATCTAAATTATAAAGAATCTTTTTGTATTCCAATAGTATTTCATAATTTATCAGGTTATGACGCGCATTTCATTATCGAGGATATAGCTACAGCGTTCGAAGGGGAAATCGAATTACTTCCGATAACGAAAGAAAAATATATATCATTTACAAAAACTGTTAAATTGACACAAGACAATTCGAAAAATCATATAAAATTATGTTTTATCGATTCATATAAATTTCTGATAAGTCTTGATAAATTATCATCTTTTTTGAATAAAGAAAAACTCAAAATTTTACATTCTGAATTTAAAAATTTACCGACAGAAAATTTCAATCTATTAACACGGAAGGGTGTCTTTCCATACGAATATATAGATTGTATCGACAAATTGCAAGATACATGTTTACCACCGCGCGAATCATTTTACAGTTCTTTGACCGGTAGCACAATATCCGAGAGCGATTACGCGCACGCCGAGAACGTCTGGAACCGATTCTCCCTTCGAACGCTAGGCGAATATAGTGATCTATATTTAAAAATTGATGTCATGTTATTAGCAGATATTTTTGAAAACTTTCGCGACACTTGCATCGTGAGTTATGGACTCGACCCTGCGTATTACTACACTCTTCCCGGGTATACATGGGATGCCATGTTAAAACACACAAATATAACATTCGAATTGCTTACAGACATTGATATGGTCATGTTTATCGAACGGGGAATACGCGGTGGTTTAAGTCAATGTTCCAATAGATACGCCCATGCTAATAACAAGTACATGCAATCGTATGATCCGTCGAAACCATCATCATATTTAATGTATTTAGATGTAAATAATTTGTATGGATGGGCAATGTGTCAACCGTTGCCTTACGCCGATTTTCGATGGGTCGATGACATATCTAATTTTGACATATCATCTATCACGCTCGATTCGCCTATAGGCTATATCCTCGAAGTAGATTTAGAATATCCGCAACATCTTCACGACATGCACACTGACCTACCGTTTTGCCCAACGCGATAAACCACCCGGTAAGCGGGAAGATAAGTTACTCGCAACGCTTTACGATAAGAAGCGTTATGTGATACACTACTACAACCTGCAGCAGTGCACGCGTCACGGCCTTCAAGTTACAAAAATACATCGCATATTACAATTCACTCAATCCACATGGCTTCGCGGTTACATTGGACTTAATACGCAATTTAGAACTCAAGCGAAAAATGATTTCGAAAAAAATTTATACAAATTAATGAACAATGGAATTCAATCAGGATTGGCAATCCTGAGAAGAGGATTTATTTTATCACATTATTTTTTCGCATGTCCTGTGCTCATAAAATCGGAGAGACCAAGCCTCATGGTTGACTCAAAATCATCATGGATTACAATGGAAAGATGGAAACGTTTCATATAGCATGGCTCAACGTTTGATTACAACAGCTATCGTTGGTGGACCACATGAAGAAGAAGAAGAATCCATTCTCGTATATGTAAAAGGACTTGAAAAGCGAGAATGGTTAGCCGATATATTGGATGATGCGGGAAACGGTTTCATTATTGAGACCTTGGATGCTGATTACGACGATATCGAGTCTCTAAATAATCTAGATGTTAAAAACACTGTGCGATGTGGAAAACATGTTAAGAATTGCGCATTACAAAATGTATTCAAAACATTTAACTGGTGGCCGCAACGCCAGAAAGAATTGCAAGATTTGGAAAAATAAAGTATTTAAACATTAATGTGTTTTATCTCTTATTCCCCTTCCCCAATCCTTTCCTCACGAATCGTTTCTAAGAATTCTTTTTATCCGAGCGCCGTTTCCCCTTCTCCTAAATTTCATAGCGCCAATAGTATTCTATAATCTCTCACCACATTTATCCCACTACTTTGAAAAATAAGTGTCACGTATATTCTTAATTTTATACGATCAATGTTGCGTTAACCGTTCGTGCTGGTGGTTCACTTTTAAAATCTGGAAATATGTACTACGCTGAAAGAAGCAGCGGCTCCGGCAGACATGTGAATAATTACATACCGAATTGTAATGAAACTCCATCGTTTGAGAACAAATGCGACAAGTAAGTTTAACTTTTTCTATTTTTCTATTTTTATGTCTTTATATTTTTACAAATTGTATTATTTTTCAAACTAATTTCATTTTTACAGCATTTCGTTGGAGCCTCGTGCAGTTCGTATACTAGGTAGACGATATGCATTGACAGCTACGGAATTTAAATTCCTCGAAATTGGTATCAAAGTGGATCCACCGAGTTACGTGGAAATCGCCATAGGAGATCATCGAGGAAAGGAACTGATACTATCTCTCGAAGCGTGGAAGGGACTCTACGAGCAACGTCACAATATTCAGAATCTGCTTCGGAACGACTCTAAAGATGTCCACAGTTTTAGCGTTGGACCACTAACAGTGAGATTTCATACGATTAACGACGCCAAGTTAATAAGTCTCGAATCTTCAAATGTACGCATGATGATGATCGAATCGACGTTACACCGTATGTTCGATCTCGATCCATCCATCGATGTAACTTTTGACCGATTGGTTAAAATTACCAATACAGTCGATATCAAGTTTACGCAATTTTCAAATATCGCGTCCAATGTAACGAGTCCTAAAGAAGTATCAAATGTAATACGCGCTAGCGACGCCTTCAACAAGCATCAGCTCATCGATTGCGAGCTGGCAGCTTTAGTTTTTAATCCATAATATGTAAGAAAAAAAATATTTAAAAGAAGAATAAAGAGTTTTTAAGTCTAAATTATGATGTAATTTCTTTGCATGCATTTCCATTCTCCATCTTTCTCCCACCCGTAAGCAGTCCCAGCTCTCATACGTAGCTCGTTGCTAGGTCCTTGTGGGGATGACGTCATGCGGGGAAGGGGGAACGCCAGGCTAGAGATCGAGAGGCTAGGGACTGAGAGGCTAGGGACCGAGAGGCTAGAGACCGAGAGGCTAGGGACCGAGAGGCTAGGGACCCTGACAGAGGTAGCGCGAGAGAGATAGCGCGAGAGAGATGACGCGAGGCGCAGCGAGGAGAGAGAGAGAGAGAGAGAGAGAGAGAGAGAGAGAGAGAGAGAGAGATGACGCGTGATGCAGCGAGGAGAGAGAGAGAGAGGCGAACGCGAGAGACAGAGATAGCGAGAGGCGCACGCGAGAGATGATGCAGCGAAGGAGAGCGCGAGGTGTTCGCAAGAGAGAGAATTATTTTTTTAAATGTTTTTTTTTCCCAATATTAATAATAATAATTCTTTTATAATAATATTCTTAATATAAATGGGAGGAAAGAGAGGAATTATTCTAAAGTAAAATATGTGTTTTTATATTTAAAATAATTTTTTTTTATTCATAAAATAGGTATGTGTAATATTTATAATTTTGTGTGTGTGTGTGTGTGTGTGTGTGTGTGTGTGTGTGTGTATGAATGTGTGTATGTGAATTTAAAATTTTAAATATAAGAATATATAAGAATATAATAATATAATATGAATATAATATAAAAATATTTAAAAAAATATATAATAATATAATATGAATATAATATAAAAATATTTAAAAAAATATATAATAATATAATATGAATATATAAGAAAAAATACAAATAAGATAAATAGATAAACAATATAAATTTAAAAACGAGAGTACATATCAAACAAGAGGGCGAATCTATTTTTTCAAAATCTAAATTTAAATCATCGTAGAGATAAGATTCCGAGTTTAGATATAGCTTAACGTTGGCTAATTTACAATGATCGAATGTAGTAACATCTTTTGTCATAACATTCTTTTTACCAGTCTGCAATGCAAAGATCACATATCGCGGCTTTTCCAGCTGAGAGGCGGTTTTCACAGTCCACGAATGCTTGGTCGTACTATGTAACAGCGGAAATTCGTACAGATCCCAAGAGCGAAAATGTTTAAGAATCGCCCGCTTTCCAATGTTCGTAACAAGGTTTATTGATTTCGTTCAATATTATATGCGGCATACGCCATTGTATCTTGATCAATTCAATATCAGCTTCAGCAGGTCCATACAGACAATTGTTGTCGTTGCGCGAACGTATCAAAATTAATTCGTGGCGAGCATTAATCACAACTCGCTTGTAATCTTCGCAAAATCCCAACAGCATGTTGAGCGGCAAAAGTTAAACATGCAACTATCACCACATGATCCATTATGTGTCATATCCCACCCGGCATTCTTCAAGATTTTACTTCTCTCGGTAGTTAAAGAGACATAATTTTTCAACGTAGAAGTTATTCCAACGGTTCTGTTGCGATCAATCTCCACACCATCGAGTTCATATCGAATTTCATCAAACATGAACGCAACGCAGTTATTTGCCAATACCAAGTGTTTCATTTGCATCTATTTTAGATATCGTCAACTTTCCCTCAAAATACAGAAAGCTTTCGCACGGTAACGTGTACAAATCCTGGTGATGTATAGGTATCCGTATCTCATCGCTATGTCCAAGCGATGAGTTGGCGTATGGATTGTATGTATGTGTCTCAACCTTGACGATACGATCATCAAAGACTGGTTCACCACCAATATTCCAAATATCAATCATCTTTTCGTACGATGAATCCCAATGATTTTAAAAATTCGCGATTCAATGCGCTGAGTTTCTTTTTAGTGTAACGAGATCTCTGATTATTGTCGCTCACTGCCGCAGCTGCTCTCGCAAAAGTATTGTCCCTCGTAAAAGTATTGTCCCTCGTAAAATTATTGTCTCTCACGTGCTCCGTATCATTTAGCACGAGCATCACACGCTAATTTTGTCGACGCCGTACGTGCAATTTTACAGTAACTTCCTCTCCTCGAAAATCCAGCAATCGTCCTTCTTGATCAACAATGCGTATCGTTAGATCAGTAATGCTCCGTACGACGATCGGGAGATAAATGATCTGTGCAGGCGTTTCCGATATCTTATATCCTGGCGGCACGCTCGGTGAAAATTCATGTATCGTGTGTACGCGCTTGTCATTACTGTACGCACCAGTGGTGACGCTACATTCTATACGGATAATATTCACGCTAATAATATTTATAGGTAAATCCGAATCATGCCATTTGTGAGGTTGCAATATACGATTCGACGAGAATCCCAACAGCGATCCAATGCTGTCTGGTTTACTAAAATTTATTCTATAGATGCATTTGATTTCGCTCTTTAGAGTATTATGATTGGCGCGAAGCGCTATTGCATCTTCATTCTGCTCTTCATTGGAAGGATATTCTGAAATTGCACGTCTCAGATACTCATCTGTAGCTTGTATTTCGTATGATCCTTCGGGTATCGTAATTTCCTTGTCATCCTTATCAAAGTAAAATTTATTATTCTTAGAATTTACATTCGGTATCGTATGATAAGTTTCAAAATCTGTTAAACCGAGCTCATAATCACCATTCGATAAATCTATAGCTGGAAAGTAGCTTACAGCGAGAACGCTACTTTTGCCAGTCAACGTTAATGTTAGCAACATGTTGTCAAACTGAATCGTGATGATGGATTGACAGGCTTTATATCAGTCGTTTGAAGAAATCGTAAACACAATTGTCCACAATTATTCTGATTATAATTTTGATAGGATGTGTGATTGTATTCTATTTTCGCAACATTTAAATATTGCACCAATTCTTTGGGTGGTTGAAGATTGCCAAAACTATCGAAATATATTGCTCGATTTCCTTTCTTTACATATGCTACCCAATGGGTACCGGAACCATCAACGTCATCCAAATTTACAATACCGCTTTCATTTTGTCGTATACCGCTTATCGGTAAATTATTGCACATGAAAACACCTCTAAAGAATGGTATACGCATACGTCTTGCCAGTTGTTGCAATTGTACATTAGTTGTTACACCCACAGGCATTTTTATCGTTTTTTTTGACGTTTTTTTTTCTTAGTTGAGAATCCCTGTCCACGCTTGTATGGAGCGAGATAAACTCCACGACCTTCCATAGCGCGATTATGACATTGCATTTCTTCAAGCTGACGTTGCGCAGCCTTGCTATCATTCACAGCCTTTGCGACTCCCGCTGCTCCACCGGCCAACGAACCGAGAACTCCCAACAATGGTAAAATTGGCAAGATACCACCACGCTTCGCCACAGGCAGTATTTGTTTCTTCTTCTTTTTCAAAGATTTTTTCGTCTTCATCCCCATACCGAATTTTGTCTTTGCTTTCATAGCTGCCCAAACAGTCGTAGCGGCTGCTCTTTCACCAAGAGTCGAATCTCTCGCAGTAATACGTTTTCGCGCTTTCGCAGCGAGTATATTGTCAGCAACGTGTCGTTCTCTGAGGGCGTTGCTTTGAGAATATGCAATGTCGTGCTCGCGACACGCAGCATCCAATGGATTAATGCCTCGATCACCTCTAGCCAATCGCTTTTCCAAATGAGTCCCTGGACCGCAAAACTGATAGCCGGGGATATGTAATTCGATGGGAAGTGCGTTTATCGCGCGATTAAAGAGACCACTACCTATTTTCGTTGACATTCGCTGCAATCCTTTATCATCGGCGCTGGACCGTCGATGTGCGTTCGCTGCCTAGGTCGATTGTAATGTTCGAAACAGCGGCAACAGGCCTGAATCTCTGGATCCGCCTTTATGTGTTCCGGAAGCTTGTCCCACACGTAGTGGATGTGATTTTCGTATCGCAATAAAAATGCTTTTGGCACAAATTGCAGCTGTTCGGCGCTTAAACCGTGAATATCGGAAGCACTTGTTAGCAGAAGAAACATTTTTTCGCTACTGAGCGATTCATGGTTCCGCGCAGCTATAAATAGGCTCTCCATGACTCATTCATTCATTCGAGAGAAAACATGCGGTTCGTTCAGCAATCGACGATAATCAAAGTTACAAATTTCGATGATAAAACACGGTTAATGTTGGATAAAGAAATACGCAGACATGGAAACATGCTACCAAATACTATACGCGGTATCATCTGCGGCCCCTCGAATTGCGGTAAAACTAACGCGTTGATTAGTTTGATAGAAAGTCCGCACGGAGTTTGCTTCGAGAACATGTACGTTTACTCGAAATCGCTTCAACAACCGAAATATCGATATTTGGAAAATTTGCTATCAACGATAGAAGAAATTGCTTATTTTACATTCTCTAATAATAGCGATGTCATTCCACCGAGTGAGGCGCTTCCGAATTCCATTTTTATCTTTGATGACGAGGCATGCGACAAGCAAGATATGATAAGAGAGTACTTTGCAATGGGACGACATTCGAGCGTCGACTGTTTCTATCTTTGTCAAACGTATGCCAAGATACCCAAGAATCTTATACGTGACAATGCAAACTTATTAATTTTATTTAAACAAGATGGGACAAACTTGAAACATGTGTGCAACGATCACGTAAGTACAGATATGTCTTACGATAATTTTCGCGCTTTTTGCCAGAAATGTTGGCAACATAAATATGGATTCGCGGCGATTGACAAGGACAGTCCGCTGACTAATGGACGATATAGAAAAGGATTTAATGAATTTGCAATACCGCAAAGCAATTAGTCGCTTTCGACACATTGATCGAGCAACGTCTAAATTACAACTTGATGAATAACGATCGTGAAAAGATTGTGAGAGAGATTTCGAAAACGAGCGATTCAATCCGCAAAAAATATCGTTTCTTGAAAACTGGTAAAATGGAGGAGGACGATGCATTGGAGAGGCATTTTAAACCAATCTCTGAACCTCTGAAACAGCTTGTTGAAAACACAGTCGGTGTTGAGTCTGGTGAAGAAAAGATTGAACCATCGAGTATGCTTGGAGAGAAAAAAGAGTTTAAAACAAAGCGATCAAATATATCATTGAGCGGTATAACTTCTACTCTAAAGCGAATCAAAAGCAGGCGAATGCAACAATTATTGGATGCAACTACTTCTACTCCGATACAAGATGTACAACCAAGACAATTATTACATGATAAGACATCTATCGAGGAAATTTTCGAGACTTCACCTGAATCGCTTGTGACATCGATTCAACATTCATTACAAACATCTGAGGGTCAAAATTCATTGCGAAATCACCTGGGTCCACTTGCTCAAAAATATGTGGCAGCTATATTGAGTCAAGATAAAAATTCCAAGATGGATTACGTATACGGTGTTAAATTTATCGACAAAGGAATGATGCTCGGTAATAAAAATTTCGATGTGGATAAAAATGATAATATAATTATCGATGGATCAAAATACGTTGGAACAACAGGTCTTTACGAGCTGGTTTTCAAGAGTATTCCCGACGATGAAATATATACTGCAAATGACTTGCAAAACTACAAAAGTATATTAATAAGAACAAATGCGCACAGACGAAATGGTAATGTGAATCATCCAGTATTAGGTAACAAGGGATACAAATATAAATATATAATCGCACCATTATTCTCTGATAAAAAATCTGGAAAAGGTATACCGCATGCTATGACCTTAAACAATATTAAGATTAATTATGTGCATTGGAATGATCCCAACGAGTTGGTAGATCGTCTGCGATTGCTCGAAGCTTCACATCAAGCCGGCAACAACGCCCACGGCAATGAAATATTGTCGATTATCGAGGAACTTTACGAAGCTGGCATTATTATAAAATAAGTTATACATCCACGATACGAGTCAGTCTGTCAATATTAGTGATATCGAAATGTCGATTAATAAATTTGGATTATCACTTGGAACGTCGAATAATAATAATTCATATTATCAATGGAATGGATTACTAAGAAATTACGTGCGCGATAACACTCTGTGTCTAACAGCCTCCGGCTATGACGCAAGGTCACGCAAGATACGACGTGTAGCGCAACCGGAAGATGATAATGATGCAGCCAACAAACGATATGTCGAAGCGAGTGTCAAGCTTTTGAGAGATCAACAGAAAGAAATTGAGAAAAAAATAATAAGGCTTGAAAGGAATATGCAGGCGCTATTATTAACGCTGGATAAAATGGCTGTAACGCAGACTACATCAAAACATACATAAAGAACTGTACGTGAAAATTATATCACATTATTACAAATATGCCTCGATCAAACACCTCTGAAAAGCAGCTACTCGTGGAGGAATTGCACGCTCCAGCGAGAAGAAATTTTCCGCGTAGACGCGTCATAGTACGTGGATACGACAACCTGTGGCAAGCTGACGTGGTCGAGATGCGTCCTTATGCAAGAGTCAACAAAGGATACAATTACATACTCACCGTCATCGATGTGTTGAGCAAGTATGCATGGGCCGTGCCGCTCAAGAATAAGAGCGGACGCGAAACAGCGGACGCTATCGCCGAGATAATTCGAGATGGCAAGAGATGTCCGAGAAACATACAAACCGATAGAGGAAAAGAATTTTACAATGCAAATGTGCAGAAACTCGTAAAAAAACACAACATCAATCATTACTCGACGTATTCTGTTATGAAAGCCTCAGTGGTGGAACGATTTAATCGTACTTTAAAGAACAATATGTGGAAAATGTTTACACTCAATGGTAATTACAAGTGGATCGACGCGCTGTCGCGACTCGTTGCAGAGTACAATGCGCGAAAACATCGCACTATCGGCATGAAACCTATTGATGTTACTCCGGAGATTGCTGAAAAACTTTTAAATACGATATACAGTAACGTAAAAATTGCTGCTCCGGCAAGATTCAAAGTAGGCTGTCAGGTACGTGTGAGTAAATTCAAGACCATCTTCGAAAAAGGCTTTACACCAAATTGGACTACCGAAATATTTAAAATTATCAAAGTGCAGAAAACTAATCCTGCGACATATATACTTGAAGATTCGCGCGGAAATTCCGTCGCCGGAGGATTCTACGAGTACGAGTTACATCATGTTGCAAATCCCGATGTATATCTCGTGGAAAAGATTTTGCGGAAAAAAGGCGATGATGTTTATGTGAAATGGTTGGGACTGGATAAATCTCACAACTCATGGATTCATAAAAATAATGTATTATAAACATTTATTTAAAATATCTGTACACTGTTTATTTTACAATATATTTATCTAATAATTTTATAAATACAAATATACATATAATATACATATTTATAAAAAAAAATATATATATATATATATTACAACAAATATTATTTACAAAGGTATTTTATAATGTCCCCATGGTAATGTATCAGTGGTTTCAGGTATGATATACCGCTTGTCATCGTGAGGACTTAGAGCAATTTTTGTCTCGCGAATGGTGTATACTTCATGCAATTTCGATCTTATACACGACTGACTACGTGTCATTACAATCTCTTCATTCAAACACCGCGTATAATCATCAAACGTTATCGTTCTCGCGACAACGTTACTCTTGACTCCTTTTACTTTTTTCGTATCTTTCTTGCCATCCACTCGCAAGGCGTACCTTTTTGCTCTAAGCCCTACAAATTCGGTCATAATCACACCGTTATTTTCATCTTTCATTAGACCAGGTACTTTTTTATTCACGAGCGGTATACCATACACATTGTCCGCAGCGTAATCGCTCGTATCAAATTTGCTTACGTCGCGCTTTATATTCTTATACACATCTTCACATTCGATGTGGTATATTAGGCTGTCTGTGTCGGTGTACATTACCCTGCATCTGTCGCGATATAGCGGTGACATGTACTCGTGATGAAATTCGTATAAACATGTTTCGGAGATGTCGAGTATGCACATGCCGACATAGATTGGTTTGTAAAATTTTACTTCGGGTTTACGTAATTCTACAGCGATTAGATTTTCTGAAAAGATGCTTCTACTGTGGAAATTTGGTTTCGCAATCATTGCCTCTGCACCGTATCTTCCTTCCCAATGTGTGATAAGTTTTACATCAACCCGATTACGCACATTTTCCATCGTTTTGCCGAATACTGCATTATTCATCAATTTATATAAATTTTTTTCAAAATCATTTTTCGCGTGTGTTCTAAATTGCGTATTAAGTTCGATATAATTTCGAAGCCATGGAGATTGCGCGAATTGTAATATGCGATGTATTTTTGCAACGCGAAGGCCGTGACGCGTACATTGCTGCAGGTTGCGGTAGTGTATCACATATCGCTTCTTGTTGTATAGCGTTGCGAGAAGCTTATCTTCCCGCTTGCCTGGCGGCTTGTCCCGTGTCGGGCAAAACGGTAGGTCAGTGTGCGTGTCGTGAAGATGTTGCGGATATTCTAAATCTACCTCGAGGATGTAGCCTGTGGGTGAATCGAGCGTGATAGATGATGTGTCGAAATTAGATACATCGTCGACCCATTGAAAATCAGCATAAGGCAATGGTTGACACATTGCCCATCCATAGAAATTATTTACATCGAAATACATTAGATATGAAGATGGTTTCAATGGATCGTACGACTGCATATACTTGTTATTAGCGTGTGCATATCTGTTTGAACATTGACTCAGACCACCGCGTATACCCCGTTCGATAAACATTACCATATCAATGTCTGTGAGCAGTTCGAAATTTACACGTGTATGCTTTAACATGGCGTCCCACGTATACCCGGGGAGAGTATAATAATACGCGGGGTCGAGCCCATAACTCTCGATACATTTATCCCGGAAATTTTCAAAAATGTCGGCTAATAACAAGACATCAGTTTTTAAATATAAGTCGCTATATTCGCCCAGCGTTCGAATGGAGAACCGCTCCCATACGTTTTCGGCGTGCGCGTAATCGTTCTCGGATACAGTGTCGCCGGTCAAGGAACTGTAAAATGATTCGCGCGGCGGTAAACACGTATCTTGCAACTTGTCGACACAGTCAATGTATTCGTATGGAAAGACACCTTTCCGTGTTAATAATTCGAAATTTTCGGTGGATAAATTTTGAAATTTCAATTGTAAATTTTTGAGTTTATCTTTACTTAGAAATGATGCCAATTTATCGAGACTAGTATTGAGAAATTTATATGAATCGATAAAACGTAATTTAATATTTCTGGATTTGTCTTCTGCAATTTGAACATTTTTTGTTAAAGATATATATTTTTCTTTAATTATTGGAAGTAATTCGATTCCCCCTTCGAACGCTGTAGCTATTTCCTTAATTATGAAATGTGAGTCGTAACCGGATAAATTATGAAATACTATTGGAATGCAAAAAGAGTTTTTATAATTTAAGTTGCAATTTGAGTGTGCTGGACCTCGGTACCGCCCGGTCAGATGGCAATGATCGCGTACACGTGTATCATCATCTTGCATGAATGGTTTCTCACATATATGACAATGCGTTGCACTATGAAATTTTTCCCACTCGTCTGATGTTAAATTTACCATGGGGACGTTAGTTGCTAAAATATTCTTTACGCGTATCGCTAAATTTTGTAGTTGTTCGGAAAACCACGAAACGCAATCTACACTACGACGAAAATAATACTCGGATAATGAATCGTCATATGAGCAATGTACATAATATGCTATACTAAATACTTGGTGATGTTGAAAGTTTTTTTCTTCTTCCGTCTTTGCTAGCACACATTCGAGATCTGCGTATACGATAAAAGGAAGTCGCTCTTTGCGATTAAAGTTGTTGAACGCGAGCCACTTGTCCTTATCGCTCGGTAACCGGATAGCGCAGTCATTCATCTTTCCGCAGTCTACTGTATGTGACTGCAACTTGTCTTCCGAATGGAAGTAGTGTAAGCATCTGTAAAACAAATAATTAGTTTTTTTTTCCACATATATAATTTATATATATATATATTACATTTTTATATATTTTATATATTGCGTTTTTAATTAAATATACGTACCGATCGCAGATATATTTTTGACCATTATGTTTGCTCAATTGCGAGCTCACGAGCCGGGAGAGATTCTTGATCCATGTGAAATGTCAAACGCTGTTGCTGTCTTCCACGTACAGCAAGTTGACGTGTCTGTCTTTCTTCTGCTCACTGAGACGTATCGAGACAATGTTCTTTTCTTCGATGCTGTACACATTTATCGAAATGTTGTTTGATAGTTCAAACTTTTTAATTTGATTCACAGTCACTGGAAACTCAATGTCCTGGAGATTCAGCACTGTCGTATAATGTGGATATGAAGATTCCCGTTCCACTTTTCTATCGGCGGGGTACAGAGCAGCGACCACCGCCCACGCGAAACATGCATTGTCTTTTGATTGCACGTTCACCACCGCTCTTTTCATCATTATTTCTCGCGGTAATTTAATGTGGCATCCCGCACGCATTGGATTATACTTGTTTATATTTACAGTTAAATTGTTTATTCGCGATAATGCCCAACCACTATCGCGTTCTTGAAACTCTTCTAGCGATGCTAGTGTGGGGTCGATAACGCGGCGTTTGTACCAATCATGTAAATCGGAGGTGCGAAAGATTTCAAAGTTTTTCGTATTGATACTTTTATTAGCACGCTTATCACCCGACACGAACTCGCCATTAAATATAGTGTTCACTTTCACACTAGTGTGTTTTTGCAACACTTTTTGCACGTGTCTGATCACAATGTCTTTGGCCTCCTCTAGAAATTGACGAGGTTCAATGTGATTATAGTTTATTACCGCACCAGTCAAGATGCGGCTCTCGAACGCCGTATCAATCTCTCGCCATATGAGTCCGATGTCTCGCGAACTGCTTCCGGCACCTGCATGTACAAAACGTCTGCGTACCGAATTCTTCAACCCTTCGAGACGCGCGATTTGGGAGACAAGCGATTGTCGAACTCCAATCGGTAATCGTGGTCGTTTTATTCGACTTTGTTCTTCCAGTGATTCGATGTATTCGTCACATTGCTGCTCCCACACAATGTATTCCTCCACCGAATTCACCCTTGCTGATTGCTCCATCAAACTTGCTTCCAATTGTGCCATATTTGAGATGCTCTTGCTGAACCTCTGACAAAGATACTGACAGAGTATGCCTCCTTACCAGCATTTTTATTTGATCACTGACACTTGAAAAACTCGAGTATGTTGCATTTTGCACATTTAACCTTGACAATAATTCTAATATTTCATTAAGGATGATGTCATAGCAGCCGTGCATCGGCGCTTGAAAATTGCAATTTTGCACATTTTGAACACCTGGGGGATGACAGCAGCCGGTGCATTGGTGCTTAAAATTTGAATATGTTGCATTTTGCACATTTTGACCTTGACAATAATTCTAACATTTCATATGAGGATGATGTCATAGTAGCCGGTGCATTGGTGCTTAAAATTTGAATATGTTGCATTTTGCACATTTTGACCTTGACAATAATTCTAACATTTCATTTGAGGTTGATGTCATAGCAGCCGCGCATCGGCGCTTGAAAATTTTGAATATGTTGCATTTTGAACACCTGGGGGATGACAGCAGCCGGTGCATTGGTGCTTAAAATTTTGAATATGTTGCATTTTGCACATTTTGACCTTGACAATAATTCTAACATTTCATTTGAGGATGATGTCATAGCAGCCGCGCATCGGCGCTTGAAAATTTTGAACATGTTCCATTTTGAACACCTGGGACTGATGTCATAGCAGCAGCTGTGCATCGACGCTTTGATTGGTTGAAAATAATATCGGATCAGCAATAATCCCCACCCCATCACAATGGATATTATGGATAAAATTTAAAAATAATTTAGTATTACATTGATCACTCGATTGAAAAGGTTCTTTTAAAATGTACTCCGCCAGCATGAATTATTACGTTCCAGTACAAGAGAGCAATGTTTTGTACAAGAAGAAATGTGACAAGTAAAAATCAAAAAGACAAAAAGGCTCGTATAATCCAACGCAATAAATAATAATAATGGAATATAGTGAAAGGCCAACTAACGAGCAAATAAATAGATATAATATAATATAATAAATTCATTTAATCATGCTCTTAAAATTAATAACATGTAAATTCTTAACATGTAGACGTTTCGACTTACTTAGTCTTCCTCAGTACAAATTCTAACTTAAACAAACGCTTAAATAATATAATAATTAAAGTATATCAAACGACCATGACGAGCGAAATATCATCAATATTTTAACATCGGTGTATTTTCTGAGGCACAGCAAGAATAACATTTCCCATCTTATCATTATGGAACGCTTTTGTTAGTAATGAGAGATTTTAAACCCATTCTTCGTTTGAAGGCGAGAAAGGATTTGTCCAAATTTTGTCAGTTTGAATGTATTTGTCAATCAATATAAATGCGAGTTCCATAGTAACAGACCGGTTTGTATCTTTGTATTAAACTGTAAAATGCGTCCTGATAATAAAATTCTGTTTTTAGCTTCTTATCTATAGCGTGTCTCTAACTTGACTGTCTTGGTACTGAGGAAGACTAAGTAAGTCGAAACGTCTACATGTTAAGAATTTACATGTTATTAATTTTAAGAGCATGATTAAATGAATTTATTATATTATATTATATCTATTTATTTGCTCGTTAGTTGGCCTTTCACTATATTCCATTATTATTATTTATTGTGTGACGAAGTTTCAATATTATCTGTTAAATGAATTTTTCAATAAACAACTTTTTTTTTGTTGTTAAATAATTTTTGAAATATTGTTCTAATT
This sequence comes from Prenolepis imparis, assembly GCF_030444845.1. Taxonomy (NCBI): domain Eukaryota; kingdom Metazoa; phylum Arthropoda; class Insecta; order Hymenoptera; family Formicidae; genus Prenolepis; species Prenolepis imparis. The sequence goes on from NW_028141169.1 coordinate 16,086,595, forward strand.
ATTTTTATAGCATTCATCGTGCGGCTCGTATACTTGGAAGAAGATACGTCTTAACCCCAACATCATACAAATATTTGGAAATAGGAATCAGCGTCGGAATAATATCCTATGTGGAATTGGCTCTCGGTGATAATCGAGGCAATCAAATAATATTACCCATTGAAACATGGAAATCTCTAATGCGGAAACGAGCGGACGTTGAGCAGCTAACTGAAACTCCGCTATGGATTAGTGATCTGACACTCGAAGCGGTTAACATGTATACTTCAAAAATTATAAAAATTACTTCATCTGATAATTCTTTGTACATGAAACCATCAACGTTACTACATTTATTCGATTTCGACAAATGTATTGATCATATGTATTCCTGGCTGTGTGAGAATACTCATAGTGTTAATGAAAAATTTAAACAATTTGTAAATATTTTACAATGTGATAATATCCGCGATGTGAGCAATGCCGCAAAGGCGATACGTGATAGTAATATGTTTAATAGCGAATCACTTATAGATTGTGAATTGATAACTTGTGCTATAAATGAAATTATTTATAATGCTTGCAACAAATAAATTATTTTACTGTTAAACTGTGTGTTTAATTATTTCTTTCCTGCCCCTGTTCTATATGTATATGAATAGTATGTATATGAATAGTATGATGTGCACATGCATTATCAGCAAAACTCTTCAAAAAATGATGAGTTAGATGATACTCCAGTTAGAACAGACAGATGAAGAGAGATGTAGAATTAAAATCAAGAGGGGAGCAACATTATAATATATGTGTCGTGTCATAGAGTAGCAGACTTATACTTGCATGCTCGTGCTGTGCGGTTGCATGAAACTGTAAGATATATAATTCTGCAAGTGTTGTAAAGATGATAACTCTGGAGGAATATATTGAATTACTGGAACAACTTGTGTTGTTCCATGCTGCTGACCTGAAAGAATGGGATTTTTTCGGACTGCCTCCACATAAAATTGATAAAACGATTTACTGGATGTGGGAGCCAGATTGTGATGGTTGTATCGACTTGTTAGAAGGACAATGCCCGCAAGAACTAATGAGAATTTTCGGAATGCAAATCAACCCCAAGAAATTATTAATTGGAAATTTGCAGTCACGGACAACTCGAATCGCGCGACTTGAAGAAATAAGAAAATTGCTACGCAAACGGTTCTTAAGCATAGATACCAGTGTTCCTGCGCTTTCGACACACACTCCGGTTAATTCAATTGTGCAGGCGATACATGGGCGTGAAATCGGTTTGAAAAAACCTCATACTGATGCTCTAAAATATCAACTATGGGCTATGAAACTATGGGATGATCCGAAAGAACGCTCTTTCCTATTCGAGGTGAACGTTAAAAGATTTTCATATGCTGAGCATAGAGAATCCTCTGAGGAGGAATAATTGTTGTATTTCTTTTCATTTAAAAATTATTAAAATAATAAATTGATTAATAAAATAAATAATAATATATTTAATAAAAATTTCTGTTATGTAGGAGTTCCGCCCTGCCGCCTCATAGCCACCGCCACCTCGCAGCCACCATTGCGCTGCAGTAAATTTTATATACTTTTTTACATTTTATATTATATTTTATATCTTATTTTATATTATATTTTATATTTTATATATTTTATATTTTAAATTTTTAAAATTTTTTAATTTACACACACACAAAATTGTATGATTGCACACACACATAGTTATATAATAAAAATTATTTTAAATATTAAAAATATATAGTTTATTTTAGAATAGGTCCTCTCCCCTTCCTCATCCTAAAAATATTAATTAAAAAAAAAATATTATAAAAAAATATTTAAAAAATTCTCTCTTACGAACGCCTCTCTCTTTGCGTTCTCCTTCGCTGCATCAGCTCTCGCGCTCTCCTTCGCTGCATCAGCTCTCGCGCTCTCCTTCGCGTCATCTCGCTATCTCTCATCATCTCGCGCTATCTCTCTCGCTCTTGCGTCATCTCTCTCGCGTCCGCCTCGCACTCTCCTTCGCGTCATCACGCTACCTAGCCATCTCGCACTATCTCTCTCGCTCTTGCATATACGCCTCGCTTGCGTCATCTCTCTCGCGTGCGCCTCGCGCTCTCCTTCGCGTTCCTCTCTCCGCGCGGACCCCTTACCCAAAAAGCTTCATGCGGTCTTTCACGGATTCCTCTCTCCCCGCGGACCCCTCGCGGACCCTAAAATCGCGAACGCTCCCACTCCCCGCGGACCCCTCGCGGACCCTAAAATCGCGGACGCTCCCCCCCCCCGCGGACCCTAAAATCGCGGACGCTCCCCCTCCCCGCGGATCCCTCGCGGACCCTAAAATCGCGGACGCTCCCCCTCCCCGCGGACCCCTCGCGGTACATCGCGGACGCCTCCCGCGTGACGTCATTCCCCCTCACCGCGTGACGTCATTCCCCTCCCCGCGTGACGTCATTCCCCCGCGACCTGGGTTGCCCTCGCCCCTCACCGCCCCTCATTGCTTCTGGGTTAGAACTCTCCTTATATCACTACTGGCAATGTGTCAACTATTGCCTTATGCTGATTTTCAATGGGTCGACGATGTATCTAATTTCGACACATCATCTATCGCGCTCGATTCACCCACAGGCTACATCCTCGAGATAGATTTAGAGTATCCGCGACATCTTCACGACACGCACACTGACCTACCGTTTTGCCCGACACGCGACAAGCCGCCAGGCAAGCGGGAAGATAAGCTTCTCGCAACGCTATACGACAAGAAGCGATATGTGATACACTACCGCAACCTGCAGCAATGTACGCGTCACGGCCTTCGCGTTGCAAAAATACATCGCATATTACAATTCGCGCAATCTCCATGGCTTCGAAATTATATCGAACTTAATACACAATTTAGAACGCAAGCAAAAAATGATTTTGAAAAAAATTTATATAAATTGATGAATAATGCAGTATTCGACAAAACGATGGAAAATGTGCGTAATCGGGTTGATGTAAAACTTATCACACATTGGGAAGGAAGATACGGTGCAGAGGCAATGATTGCGAAACCAAATTTTCACAGTAGAAGTATCATTTCGGAAAATCTAATCGCTGTCGAATTACGCAAACTCGAGGTAAAATTTTATAAACCAATCTATGTTGGCATGTGCATATTCGACATCTCCAAAACATGTTTATATGAATTTCATCATGAGTACATGTCACCGCTGTATCGTGACAGATGCCGGGTAATGTACACCGACACAGACAGCTTAATATACCACATCGAATGCGAAGATGTATACGAGAATATAAAGCGCAACCTCAACAAATTTGATACGAGCGATTACACTGCGGACAATGTGTACGGTATACCGCTCGTGAATAAAAAGGTACCTGGTCTAATGAAAGATGAAAACAACGGTGTGATTATGACTGAATTTGTAGGGCTTAGAGCAAAAATGTATGCCTTGCGAGTGGATGGCAAGAAAGATACGAAAAAAGTAAAAGGAGTCAAGAGTAACGTTGTCGCGAGAACGATAACGTTTGATGATTATACGCGGTGTTTGAATGAAGAGATTGAAATGACACGTAGTCAGTCATGTATAAGATCAAAATTGCATGAAGTATACACCATTCGCGAGACGAAAATTGCTCTAAGTCCTCACGATGACAAGCGGTATATCATACCTGAAACCACTGATACATTACCATGGGGACATTATAAAATACCTTTGTAAATAATATTTGTTGTAAAATATGTATATTTTGTATAAATATGTATATTATATGTATATTTGTATTTATAAAATTATTAGATAAATATATTGTAAAATAAACAGTGTACAAATATTTTAAATAAATGTTTATAATACATTATTTTTATGAATCCATGAGTTGTGAGATTTATCCAGTCCCAATCATTTCACATAAACATCATCGCCTTTTTTCCGCAAAACCTTTTCCACGAGATATACATCGGGATTTGCAACATGATGTAACTCGTACTCGTAGAATCCTCCGGCGACGGAATTTCCGCGCGAATCTTCAAGTATATATGTCGCAGGATTAGTTTTCTGCACTTTGATAATTTTAAATATTTCGGTAGTCCAATTTGGTGTAAAACCTTTTTCGAAGATGGTCTTGAATTTACTCACGCGTACCTGACAGCCTACTTTGAATCTTGCCGGAGCAGCAATTTTTACGTTACTGTATATCGTATTTAAAAGTTTTTCGGCAATCTCCGGAGTAACATCGATAGGTTTCATGCCGATAGTGCGATGTTTTCGCGCATTGTACTCTGCAACGAGTCGGGACAGCGCGTCGATCCACTTGTAATTGCCATTAAGTGTAAACATTTTCCACATATTGTTCTTTAAAGTATGATTAAATCGTTCCACCACTAAGGCTTTCATAACAGAATACGTCGAGTAATGATTGATGTTGTGTTTTTTTACGAGTTTCTGCACATTTGCATTGTAAAATTCTTTTCCTCTATTGGTTTGTATGTTTCTCGGACATCTCTTGCTATCTCGAATTATCTCGGCGATAGCGTCAGCTGTTTCGCGTCCGCTCTTATTCTTGAGCGGCACGGCCCATGCATACTTGCTCAACACATCGATGACGGTGAGTATGTAATTGTATCCTTTGTTGACTCTTGCATAAGGACGCATCTCGACCACGTCAGCTTGCCACAGGTCGTCGTATCCACGTACTATGACGCGTCTACGCGGAAAATTTCTTCTCGCTGGAGCGTGCAATTCCTCCACGAGTAGCTGCTTTTCAGAGTTTGATCGAGGCATATTTGTAATAATGTGATATAATTTTCACATACAGTTCTTTATGTATCTTTTGATGTAGTCTGCGTTACAACCATTTTATCCAGCGTTAATAATAGCGCCTGCATATTCCTTTCAAGCCTGATTATTTTTTTCTCAATTTCTTTCTGTTGATCTCTCAAAAGCTTGACACTCGCTTCGACATATCGTTTGTTGGCTGCATCATTATTATCTTCCGGTTGCGCTACACGTCGTATCTTGCGCGACCTTGCGTCATAGCCGGAGGTTGTTAGACACAGAGTGTTATCGCGCACGTAATTTCTTAGTAATCCATTCCATTGATAATATGAATTATTATTATTCGACGTTCCAAGTGATAATCCAAATTTATTAATCGACATTTCGATACCACTAATATTGACAGACTGACTCGTATCGTGGATGTATAACTTATTTTATAATAATGCCAGCTTCGTAAAGTTCCTCGATAATCGACAATATTTCATTGCCGTGGGCGTTGTTGCCGGCTTGATGTGAAGCTTCGAGCAATCGCAGACGATCTACCAACTCGTTGGGATCATTCCAATGCACATAATTAATCTTAATATTGTTTAAGGTCATAGCATGCGGTATACCTTTTCCAGATTTTTTATCAGAGAATAATGGTGCGATTATATATTTATATTTATATATATATATTATATATTATATATATAAAAGAACCTCGAATTGGTCATTGGGGTGTTACGTGATAATGGGTATCCATTACAACTGATTTTTTAAACATTTCACGAAAGGCTTAGGACTTTGTTTGCGAGAAATAAAAATAATAATTCAGGTGACGCTAACAGAACACCTGATACTAATTCGGCTCGCGTTGCATATTTTAATGTCCCATACATACCCAAATGGTCCGAGCGGTTTAGCCATGTGGTCCGTGATCTAGATGTAAAAATGTCCTACACAGGTTTGAATAAGTTACGCTCGTTTATTCGCGTGCATAAAGACACACTGCAGAAAGACTGGCATAATAACGTTGTATACAAAATTTCATGTCAAAATTGTAATGCCTCTTACGTCGGTCAGACCAGCAGGCAGTTGAGAACACGCATTAGGGAGCACAGAAATCACATAAAAAGAAACACCGCGCAAAAATCCGTGATCACGGATCACAGGCTGAATAACCACGAATTTGATTGGGATAACGTTGAGATCTTGGATGAAGAACGGTTTCTAAGGAAGAGACTTGTTTCAGAGATGCTGTTTATCAGGCGCCAGATAAATGGCCTAAACCGACAAGAAGACACAGAGTGTCTAAGTCAAGCATATATATCTGTTATGACAAATATGCCTCAAATTTCTTGAAAGACGGTCTTCGTTTAGTTATTATCGAATTCCTTTAGAGAGCCATAAATCATTTGTAACATTAATCTCCATACATCGTATGTTTGAGAGAGGGATATAGAGAAAGGGGGGGAAGCGAGAGGAAAGGGGGGACAGGGATAGAGGGAGAGAGACGGAGGGGGGAGGGGGAGAGGGGGGAGAGGGAGAGAGTGGGAGGGAGAGGAAGGGGGAGAGGGAGAGAGAGAGAAGGAGAAATAAATTCCACACATTGTTTGACATTGACTTCGATAACAGGCTATGAGCCGTGATAGGGCGCCTTATAAATAGCATCAAAACGAATATCTTCTTCACTCGTGCGTCGGGCGCGTCCGCGTACGGTCGTGTGAACGTGCGATGGATGAGTGTGTGAGTAAGAGTGAGCCCCCTTTCGGTAATTCCTCACTATACTCGTCATTAGAGTCCACTTTTGAGTACCTCATGACATATTATGTCACTTTGTCTATCTAAGGGGATATCGATAGGGGGGGCTCACGGCTTTTGCGCTACGTGCGGTAGTATGTAGATTCCCCATTATTATTTATTGTATTAAATTTACTGAAGAAGGTCCAAAGAAAGGACCGAAACGTTTAGATTCAATAAATTTGTTATTCCAACAAGTTTGTTTTTAATATCTGCGTACCTACACCCTACGCGTGGCTCCATATAGCCTCCTTTTGAATTTGTAATATTTATATTTGTATCCCTTGTTACCTAATACTGGCTGATTCACATTACCATTTCGTCTGTGCGCATTTGTTCTTATTAATATACTTTTGTAGTTCTGCAAGTCGTTTGCAGTATATATTTCATCGTCGGGAATTCTCTTGAAAACCAACTCGTAAAGACCTGCTGTTCCAACGTATTTTGATCCATCGATAATTATATTATCATTTTTATCCACATCGAAATTTTTATTACCGAGCATCATTCCTTTGTCGATAAATTTAACACCGTATACGTAATCCATCTTGGAATTTTTATCTTGACTCAATATAGCTGCCACATATTTTTAAGCAAGTGGACCCAGGTGATTTCGCAATGAATTTTGACCCTCAGATGTTTGTAATGAATGTTGAATGGATGTCACAAGCGATTCAGGTGAAGTCTCGAAAATTTCCTCGATAGATGTCTTATCATGCAATAATTGCCTTGGTTATACATCTTGTATCGGAGTAGAAGTAGTTGCATCCAATAATTGTTGCATTCGCCTGCTTTTGATTCGCTTTGGAGTAGAAGTTATACCGCTCAATGATATATTTGATCGCTTTGTTTTAAACTCTTTTTTCTCTCCGAGCATACTCTATGGTTCAATCTTTTCTTCACCAGACTCAACACCGACTGTATTTTCAACAAGCTGTTTCAGAGGTTCAGAGATTGGTTTAAAATGATTCTCCAATGCATCGTCCTCCTCCATTTTACTAGTTTTCAAGAAACGATATTTTTTACGGATTGAATCACTCGTTTTCGCAATCTCTCTCACAATCTTTTCACGATCGTTATTCATCATGTTGCAATATAGACGTTGCTCGATCAATGTGTGGAAAGCGACTAATTGCTTTGCGGTATTGCAAATTCATTAAATCCTTTACTATATCGTCCATTAGTCAGCGGACTGTCCTTGTCAATCGCCGCGAATCCATATTTATGTTGCCAACATTTCTGGCAAAAAGCGCGAAAATTATCGTAAGACATATCTGTATTTACGTGATCGTTGTACACATGTTTCAAGTTTGTTCCATCTTGTTTAAATAAAATTAATAAGTTTGCATTGTCACGTATAAGATGCTTGGGTATCTTGGCATACGTTTGACAAAGATAGAAACAGTCGACGCTCGAGTGTCGTCCCATTGCAAAGTACTCTCTTATCATATCTTGCTTGTCGCATGCCACATCATCAAAGATAAAAATAGAATTCGGAAGCGCCTCACTCGGTGGAATGACATCGCTATTATTAGAGAATAACCAATTTCTTCTATCGGTGATAGCAAATTTTCCAAATATTGATATTTCGGTTGTTGAAGCGATTTCGAGTAAACGTACATGTTCTCGAAGCGAACACCATATCTTTCTATCAAACTACTCAACGTGTTAGTTTTACCGCAATTCGAGGGGCCGCAGATGATACCGCATATAGTATTTGGTAGCATGTTTCCATGTCTGCGTATTTCTTTATCCAACATTAACCGTGTTTTATCGTCGAAATTTGTAACTTTGATTATCGTCGATTGCTGAACGAACCGCATGTTTTCTCTCGAATGAATGAATGAGTCATGGAGACCCTATTTATAGCTGCGCGGAACCATGAATCGCTCAGTACCGAAAAAATGTTTGTTCTGCTAACAAGTGCTTCCGATATTCACGGTTTAAGCGCCGAACAGCTGCAATTTGTACCAAAAGCATTTTTATTGCGATATGAAAATCACATCCACTACGTGTAGGATAAGCTTCCGGAACACATAAAGGCAGATCCAGAGATTCAGACCTGTCGCCGCTGTTTCAAACATTACAATCGACCGTGGCAGCAAACGCACAACGACGGTCCAGCGCCGATGATAAAGGATTGCAGCGAATGTCAACGAAAATAGGTAGTGGTCTCTTTAATCGCGCGATAAACGCACCTCCGATCGAATTCCATATCCCCGGCTATCAGTTTTGCGGTCCGGGGACTCATTTGGAAAAGCGGTTGGCTAGAGATGATCGAGGTATTAATCCATTGGATGCCGCGTGTCGCGAGCACGACATTGCATATTCTCAAAGCAACGCCCTCAGAGAACGACACGTTGCTGATAATATACTCGCTGCGAAAGCGCGAAAACATATTACTACGAGAGATTCGACTCTTGGTGAAAGAGCAGCCGCTACGACTGTTTGGGCAGCTATGAAAGCAAAGACAAAATTCGGTATGGGGATGAAGACGAAAAAATCTTTGAAAAAGAAGAAGAAACGAATACTGCCTGTGGCGAAGCGTGGTGGTATCTTGCCAATTTTACCATTGTTGGGAGTTCTCGGTTCGTTGGCCGGTGGAGCAGCGGGAGTCGCAAAGGCTGTGAATGATAGCAAGGCTGCGCAACGTCAGCTTGAAGAAATGCAACGTCATAATCGCGCTATGGAAGGTCGTGGAGTTTATCTCGCTCCATACAAGCATGGACAGGGATTCTCAACTAAGAAAAAAAAACGTAAAAAAAAATCGCTAAAAATGCCTGTGGGTGTAACAACTAATGTACAATTGCAACAACTGGCAAGACGTATGCGTATACCATTCTTTAGAGGTGTTTTCATGCGCAATAATTTACCGATAAGCGGTATATGACAAAATGAAAGCGGTATTGTAAATTTGGATGACGTTGATGGTTCCGGTACCCATTGGGTGGCATATGTAAAGAGAGGAAATCGAGCAATATATTTCGATAGTTTTGGCAATCTTCAACCACCCAAAGAATAGGTGCAATATTTAAATGTTACGAAAATAGAATACAATCACACATCCTATTAAAATTATAATCAGAATAATTGTGGACAATTGTGTTTACGATTTCTTCAAACGACTGATATAAAGCCTGTCAATCCATCATCACGATTCAGATTGACAACATGTCGCTAACACTAACGTTGACTGGTAAAAGTAGCGTTCTCGCTGTAAGCTACTTTCCAACTATAGATTTATCGAATGGTGATTATGAGCTCGGTTCAACAGATTTTGAAACTTATCATACGATACCGAATGTAAATTCTAAGAATAATAAATTTTACTTTGATAGCGATGACAAGGAAATTACGATACCCGAGGGATCATACGAAATACAAGCTATAGATGAGTATCTGAGACGTGCAATTTCACAATATCCTTCCAATAAGGAGCAGAATGAAGATGCAATAGTGCTTCGCGCCAATCATAATACTCTAAAGAGCGAAATCAAATGCATCTATAGAATAAATTTTAGTAAACCAGACAGCATAGGATCGCTGTTGGGATTCTCGTCGAATCGTATATTGCAACCTCACAAATGGCATGATTCGGATTTACCTATAAATATTATTAGCGTGAATATTATCCGTATAGAATGTAGCGTCACCACTGGTGCGTACAGTAATGACAAGCGTGTACACACGATACATGAATTTTCACCGAGCGTGCCACCAGGATATAAGATATCGGAAACGCCTGCACAGATCATTTATCTCCCGATCGTCGTACGGGGCATTACTGATCTAACGATACGCATTGTTGATCAAGAAGGACGATTGCTGGATTTTCGAGGAGAGGAATTTACTGTAAGATTACACGTACGGCGTCGACGTCGACGAAAATTAGCGTGTGATGCTCGTGCTAAATGATACGGAACACGTGAGAGACAATAATTTTACGAGGGACAATACTTTTGCGAGAGCAGCTGCGGCGGCTGTAGTGAGCGACAATAATCAGAGATCTCGTTACACTAAAAAGAAACTCAGCGCATTGAATTGCAAATTTTTAAAATCATTGGGATTCATCGTGCGAAAAGATGATTGACATTTTGAATATTGGTGGTGAGCCAGTCTTTGATGATCGTATCGTCAAGGTTGAGACACATAGGTACAATCCATACGCCAACTCATCGCTTGGACATAGCGATGAGATACGGATACCTATACACCATCAGGATTTGTACACGTTACCGTGCGAAAGCTTTCTGTATGTTGAGGGAAAGTTGACGGTATCTAAAATAGATGCAAATTAAACGCTGGTATTGGCAAATAACTGCGTTGCGTTCATGTTTGATGAAATTCGATATGAACTCGATGGTGTGGAGATTGATCGCAACAGAAACGTTGGAATAACTTCTACGTTGAAAAATTGTCTCTTTAACTACCGAGAGAAGTAAAATCTTGAAGAATGCCGGGTGGGATATGACGCATAATGGATCATGTGGTGATAGTTGCATGTTTAACTTTTGCGTATCGCTCAACATGCTGTTGGGATTTTGCGAAGATTATAAGCAAGTTGTGATAAACGCTCGCCATGAATTAATTTTGATACGTTCGCGCAACGACAACAATTGTCTGTATGGACGTGCGGAAGCTGATATTGAATTGATCAAGATACAATGGCGTATGCCGCATGTAATATTGAACGAAATCAATAAACTATTCTTGTTACGAGCATTGGAAAGCGGGCGATTCTTAAACATGAGTTTTCGCTCTTGGGATCTGTATGAATTTCCGCTGTTACATAGTACGACCAAGCATTCGTGGACTGTGAAAACCGCCTCTCAGCTGGAAAAGCCGCGATATGTGATTGTTACGTCCAGACTCAAGGAAGGAAGAGTCGAAAGGAAGGACGTGACTAAATTTATCTTTTCGAACGACGGCAGACTATCCGTCTGTTCGACCCGAACGAACGTCTGGGCCCAAATAGGTCAACGACCGCAAGGGTCGCTCTTACTCTATTTAAAGGGCCGTTCGCTCGGTGGTCCCTTTTTGGCAAGAGAATTTAATCTCTTTTACGCAGGATGGGACCTTGTGCGATCCTGGTTTACGGGAATGAGTGGGAACGGGTTATTAATAAATGAAAATCATTTATGTTGAAATTTATAAATTTATTCCTAATATAAAGACGAAAGAATTTATATACATAATAATATTATTGACGGACTTAGTTGCTAATGAAGAGTGAATGTATGTGTATGTGTCGCGGGTGATACATTAGTACGGAGGTCTTCAATCGGGGCAGAAAGGGGTAAGAGTTATTGTTTAAATTTTAGGGTCCCGATTGGTGGTTACAATAATTTAAATGGTAATAGGTATATAAAATTAGTGTCCATGTGTGTGCGTGTAAGAGAGACTTCTAGGTTATATGAGTTCGGTAATTATGGCGGTGGAGGGGGGATAGGTTCGTAGGAGAAGGTGTGCAGGGACGGCTAAAAGATATCTACGCCCGGGAACATACCAGGGGATGATGTTATTCCTATCAGTGGTCTCTAGAAATTCGCGTAAGGCCTCGTGGTCTACGGAGCCTGGACCAATCGTGAAAGCTCCCTCAGGGACTTCTCGTATCCCTGGGAGCTGGTTTATCAGCCAAGCTCTAAATTGCTCGTATGAGAGCTTGGCAGGCGATTCTGATTCCTCGGAATCGTCGTCGCTGATATCTACTATCTCAAACCCTTCCGGATGTTCCCTATTTACAGAGGACGTTGGGGATGAGGGAGGAGAATCTTCAAGGGTGATTGTTGAGGGAGCCGGAGACGGAGATCTAGGTGGGTCAGGGCGTTCGGGAGAAGCAGGGGGAAGAAAGGGAGAAGGGCTCCGCGGAGAATCGGCGTCCTCAGAGGAAACAGAGGAGTGAGGGGAAGGGGCCCGCTGAGGTATAGCGGGTTCGGGAGAAAGAGGAGAAGGAGTTCGCGGGGAATCGAAAAATTCTGCAGAAGCAGAGGTAGCGGGAGACGGCGTCAGCGGGGTTTCTATATGTTCGGGTGAGGAAATAGGAGAGACCGTAGGATGATATGTATTAGTTGTCTCTGTGTGGATCGGTGTGTTAATTTTTCCTAGGGAGCCGAAGGTTTCGCCCGCAGCCAGACTCCGTGCCAACGTTTTCTTTAACCGCCTATTACGCCGGTTTCGCGCCAATTTAGCAGCGGTTCGCGAGGGTCGTCTCCTTGGATTTTCCACTACGAGAGCGAATAATAAAGTAACCGGACAAGAAGAGTTCTTACTGAAAAAATAACTCTGGGAGTTCTTGTAAGAGAAAAAAAAAGTATATATATATATATTTATTTTTATATAATTTTGATATTTTAATTATTTAATAATTTAGTTAGTTATTGTATTACTTATTTGTTCATTCGAGAGAGAGAGAGAGAGAGAGAGAGAGAGAGAGAGAGAGAGAGAGAGAGAGAGAGAGAGAGAGAGAGATAGAGAGTGAGAGAGAGAGTAAATCACGGATTGCTCCGCTATCGCGGGAAATCCGGAGTGATTTCAAAAGATAAAGGGATGATAGAAATCACGGATTGCTCCGCTATTGCGGGAAATCCAGAGTGATTTCGAGAGAAAGAGGAGATGGAAGAAATCACGGATTGCTCCGCTATCGCGGGAAATCCGAAGTGATTTCAAAAGGTAAGGGGATGATAGAAATCACGGATTGCTCCGCTATCGCGGGAAATCCGGAGTGATTTCAAAAGGTAAGGGGATGATAGAAATCACGGATTGCTCCGCTATCGCGGGAAATCCAGAGTGATTTCGAGAGAGAGAGAAGATGGAAGAAATCACGGATTGCTCCGCTATCGCGGGAAATCCGGAGTGATTTCGAGGGGGAGAGAGAGATAAGGATGGGGGAAGAAAGGACAGTTTTTCGAAGTTAGAATTTAACAAGGATAATAAATTAATAAATTAAAAAGGAAAACAATTATAATTTAATTGAAGTCCCAGAATTATTTTAAGTATTATTAGTAAGGGTGGAGATGTAGCGTGCTTGGTAAACTTACTACTTATGGAGTGCGCAGGTGTTAATTATTCCAGGTGTGAATCTGGCTACGGACTCCTCTGTGAGAATGGTGTTCCACTCACAGTTGTTCACTCGCGAAAATCGTCGTACTCGGTGAGCACTGGGCACACGATGATTTCACAAATGTCAGTGCGAATGCTCACGAGTTCGAGATTCACTCGAAGGATGGTGATACAACTTTTCGCGAATGATCCGCGTGCGTAGGTTTGAGAAAAAATTGATATTCTCTGAGAGATGTCACGGGTATATATACCTTCTTGCTCCTCCTTCCCTTTAGTTTGTTAATATTTCCTGACGAATAGGGAATTTTTCAATAACGCCCTTTCAGTCCCGGAGGCGTCTCTTGACTTTAAAAGTTTACCGGGATTGGTCAGGGCTTTTGTTTAAGGCCCTAGGTTTTGACCAATGGAGAATTTGTTGAGGTTTATATTTTTATTATCCTCTTGAGATTATCTCTGTGATCAGGCGGCATTTGTTTGGATTCGGTTATCGTTGTTAGTCTGGTAAAATTTTATTCGTTTTCAAGTGGAAGTTTTCTTCTAAATTTTTATTGATTTTCAAGTGGAGATTTCCTTCTAAAAAGTTTTTATTGCTTTTTAAGTAAAATTTTCCTTTAAAAGAAAGATTTTTATTGCTTTTCAAGCGCGAGTTGTCAACTAGTCAAAGCGAGAATTTCAGACACCGCGAGTTACATCTGGTATGTATCTCTCCTTTTTTTTTTATTTTTATTTTTACGATTAACCGTCTCCGGTCAGCTGCTTCGCCTGCCAGATCATAGTCTTATTCCCACGCCTGTGATTTTTCAATCATCGCCTTGCATTCTTTGAAAGAAAAGAATCGTGGAGTCCACAGGACGTAACACCCCCCGCCTTAGACAAATGTTGGGGTGTAAAACTCGATATTTGCAAAGAGAATTATATGGATTAATCCGATTCTTTTCTTTCGGAGGAATCACGACTTGTTGATTGGAAGGGCTCACATTTAATTTTTATTTTATTAAATGTGTTACCTTGAATTATTAATTATCTTCTTAATTGTGTAAAGAAGGAGGAAAGACAAGGCGACCTCCAAAACCCCTTCCTTTGTTCTTTCGTCCTTCTTGTGTCGTTTTATTCTTTACTCATAGCTTATTTTTAATTGTACTTATTTATTTAAATTTACTACCGCTAATACATGTAACGCAGGTGTGGAGCCCTTTTTCTATCGTATGAAAATTCTAATGAAAATAGAGGGATATATATATATATATATAAAATATATATATGTTATATATAAAGAAAAAGAAAAGAACTAGGCACGTTTTTATCTGCCTGATTTTCGTCAGTAGTAAATGTCAGTTCTCTGGTGTCAAGTAGCAGGTCCCTTCCTTTTATTGCTCTTCTACCCCTCTGGGGATCACAGCTTGACCCCAGCCTTCGGCCAAGTATGTCTGGTCAACGTATAGGTATTCTTCTATGCAGTCCCTGCAGTTTATCGCCGGTTTGATTGTTACTATTACTTTATTGCATTTAGTGCAATTTGTTTGGTCGTCAGCTGATATTTTGTGGACCAAATTATGCGGTGGTATTGTTGCATATTCTTGGTTTTCCTCGGCTGATATTTTATCATAGCATTCTTGACAAATTTTGCTGCAGTCAGTCGTGTCTTGATAGATTTCACCCTCCATTAATGTAACACACCGGAGTTCTGTGAGATTTCGGTATGTTTCGGGGTGGTCTTCTGGTTTAACACCGTCGATTGGGCCTTGGCGTACTTCTTCCGGCATCTCGGGTGTCCATTGGAGATGGTGATATACTGGCATTGTTATACTGCAACCGACGATCAGGCAGTATGTTTTGACGATAATAATAGAAAATGGTTCCACTTGTTTACAAAGTATTATTATTATGAGGTTAAATATAAGGTATAAATTTACGCATGTAAATAAAAGAAGAAATACATATATTCATGATAAGTATATAAGAAACTTAAACCTAAGAGCGCAAATGTTGAAATATTACCAATAACGATTCAATATATATATGGTATAATAGTAATTAATACTAAAGAATAATATGATATGATAATGTGTAGCATCAATAATGACGCTATAATTATAATATGCAAAAGAAGTACATAATATAAAGAGGAAAGGTAGGGTGATATAATGACTAATGATAATAGAGTAATTAATATTTGGGATATATGGGAGTACTTAAACGCTTGCGTAATTCTAATTAATACATAATTCAAAATTCAAACGAAGTAGTAGTAAGGTAAAGAAAATTTAGGGTCTATAGGAATACTTATTGTTAAACACTAGAGTAATTCTGAATTAATACACAATTCAGATTTCAAATGAATAGTGGAGTAATAAAAATTTAGAATATATAGAATTATTTAAATGCTACAATAACTCTAAGTTAATACATAATTCAATTTTATATATATATATATTTTTTTTTTTTTTTTTTTTTTAGACAGGGTTCCACGTCGGCGGTGACTTTTGTACAGATCTCGACTTGGCCTAGTCGGAACAATGCATCTCTGAGGTTGTATGTTGTATCGAATATTTTTCTGGTCTTGATATGGAGCTTCACCAAGGCCGCACCTTTCCTTAGAGGATGGACTATATTTATCCATCCATCTTGTCCCTCTAAAAGGAGTCGACACAGGTCTCGTGTCATTATTGGCCACGTTTTCCTACCATTAGGGGCTGCGATGTGGGCTAATCCACATATTATGGCTTGCCAGGATACCCCCTTAAAACGGTCTTCTAGGTGATACACTTCGCTCATACGGCGCCACCCTGTTCACCATACTGTTCTTCCCCAGTCGCCGAGCATTATTTTGACCATCCAAGTGTTTTTATTTATGCTTTGTATAAACCCTCGCTTCCATCCTTTCTTGTCTTTAACCACGACCTCTAAGTCCTCCTTCATATGGTGAGGGTATACGAGCAATGAATTGGCTCTCCTATCCATCCGGAATTGGATTTCTTCTTCCATTTCCAGGAGTTCCCTTGCGCTATTTTTTAGTTGTACCCAAAACAGCGAGGGTGATTCCGCTCTTACTACGGTCACCTTCAGGCGACCGCGAGTCAAGAATTCAGTGTCGATGTAAGAGGTTTCCATTTCTGAGGTAAAAATAAAGATAAAATATTTATGTATTTTTGTGTGGAGAATTTCGGGGGGGGGGTTTAATTGGGGGTATGCCTTAATCTCCTTAGCTTTTCGATTCTCTGAGTTCGAAAGTATACGTAGCGTCTTCCCGTGGGGGAAGGAGAGGATAAGTAGTTGTCGCAGATGTTTTGTTTTCGGTGTGGTAAATCTCGGGCGCCCCGCTGTGTTGGGGACCAGGGGCCGGAGCGGTGGGTTTTTGTTTTTTGAATTGTCTTGTTTTCAGATGTATCAGCAGATGTGTTAAAGAGTCCCATAAGGCTCCGATTAGGTACAGAGACCACCCGTACACTGTGTGTAAGGTGTAGCCGTGTACTATTGTGTCTAGTGTGAGTTTTATGGCTCTAATGCATAGGTATATTCCGAGTAACCCAGCACTGAGGTTTCCGAAAAATAAGAATTTATTCCAAAATTTGTTCCATGTAGACATCGCTATTTTTTCTATAGTGTTTATATCCAGTAAATTGGAGATCGACCCCCCCTCTAAAGACATGGATCTTCCCATCACTCCTCTCGCTAGAGAGTTGAGAACTGCGGGTCTCTCGGCTGGAAACATTATATGGTCTCGCAAGTCCTTTAAATCGCTTTCTGTATATATGCCGCTTGTGGCAAGCGATCCGGGGCTGATGTATTTCCATACAGGCTTGGTTAATGGCTTCATGGTAATTGGCGGTATACTGTCCACTGGTCTTGGCATGAGTTTATACCAAGAGTCCTCCAATTGGTACATAGAAGGTGCTAATGTATTACATGTGGTTTGCGTTCCTTGTCGTAATAGTATATGAGTTTGCGGGGTTAAGTAATATGTTTGATTTTCCCGTAACACGGGTAATTGATTATAGCAACGATTGATGAGCAAGAGTTACTTCGACGGGTACACATTTTACAATGTGAATTACTTCTCCCGCTAGTAGAGCCATATAACCGGGCCCTTTCATTAGGTGATATGCGAAGATATCTGGTGATTGTGTGGCAATTGCTAAAGCGTTTTGTAACATTCGTTGCTCTAGATTGCATTGTTGTAATAGGATATCGTGATAAAGCTGGGTGATTTGCGTGCGGATATGTTTTTCTACGTACACAAATTTTGAATTCATGTACGTGAAGATATCGAGATTTGATATACGTGATTGTTTTTTAAAAACGGCGGTTCCTCGCACTGTTTCGAAAATCATTAATTTAGGATGTTCGGTACGTATTATCGAATATCCGCAGACATCTTGTTTGCCCTTACTGGTTAGAGCGAATATTGTGTCTTGTGTGGTGAGAGAATATACTGTTTGGCCTTGCTCGTCGTCAATTATTTTGTAGGCGTACCCCTCGAATAATATTCCATAGTTATTAAATTTACAGGGACCTGCAGGTACGGTATTCCAATACGTGTCTCCTCCTTCGATGTCTACGCAATGTGTAGAGCCGAGTTGGCAAGTAATGCCGGATCTGAGTTGTACTTTATTAGTGTTGATGCGTACGTCGGCAGTGTAATCCTGTAATGTGATTTTTACAGTTCCGACTACAATGACATCCGACCATGTTCCGTAAGGATCTGAGTATGCTCCTCCGTGGCATTCGCCGTAGTTGTCTACTTGACCAGCTAACGTAATCGGTCTGGTTATTGTGCGATTTAAGTCCTGAGATAAGAGTGCGTCCTACTTGATAACTTCCGTAACTATGCATTCGCCTGCAAGCCTCGCGAGTTATTTCTTCTATATATGAATATTTTCCGTTATGTACATCCATTGTGTGAGAAAACATTCCGCATTTCTTGACTAATCGGTCGATTTCAACTTTGCACTGTATTACGTGCACTGCTTCGAATTCATTAATTTGTAACAGCTGTACGTAAACTTGATCTGGTTTAATTTCTTTACGAGGGATATCGCATTCCTCGATGTTTAACAATGATAGCGTGGTTAGGTTTGCGGAGGAAGATCCACAGTCGTATCCTATTAGCCCATGTGTTGGATGCAGGTATACTGCTAGTATTATTAATATTGCGATTAGTCGTCTGAATTTGCGATCCATCTGAAATATTAATTATTTTTGTAGGTGTGTGTATCTTTTTCCTCTTATAACCTTTATGTATTTTTACTTTATTTTTATTAATATTATATTTTGTATTTTTATTATTTATAAAAAAAAATTTATTTTTGTGGAAAATTAATCCTTTTTGTTGATTATTTAGTGGTTTTAATGTAGGAAATTCGCAATCGGTTAGGATGCACGATTCGGCTATTTTTCTTTATTCTAATTTTTACATTACTTTTATTTAATATTTCTAATACTTCGTGGGGTCCTGTATAATGATCTCCGAATTTTCCGGGTTTTGGACCTTTTAGGAGAAACACATGGTCTCCCGGTTTGAAATTTTGAGGATTAATCTTCTTGTCGTAGTATGTCTTGGATTTGTGTTTCGCTTCGATGACGTTTTCACGAGCGTTTCCTTGAATTGTGTGAAGTTGTGTTACGAGGCTTATTAGATAATCGTCATAATTTGATAATTGATCGTTCGAAGGTAAAATTTCATTCGATGGAGTTCTAGCTATTTTTCCAAAGACTAGTTCGTATGGCGTATGTTTGGTTGCTTCATGTATGCTAGCGTTGTAATTAAACATCGCAAGGCTTATCCACCTGTCCCATTGTTTTTGTTCGTTTGCATATTGTTTTAAATATTCTCCTAATGCGTGATGCGATCTTTCTAATGAGCCGTTGGATTGTGGATGAAAGGCCGTTGTACGAAATTTACGAATTCTAAATATTTTTGCAACCTTTTTCATTAGGTCACTAAGAAAATTTCTTCCTTGATCCGTTAATATTGCCTTTGGCGCTCCGAATATGCAGATGAAACGATCTACGAAAGCTTCCGCGATAGTTTCGGAGGTTTGGTTTTGTAATGGTATACCCATACAGTATTTGGTCAGCTGATCTGGTAAGGTCAAGATGTATTCGCTGTTTCTTTCTGTCTTGGGTAAAGGTCCGACAATATCCATGGCTACCTTGTCGAAAGAAGAGCCTGGTGTGTCTGTGATTATCATAGGCTGTTTTGTTTTGACGCGTACTAATTTTCTCAGTTGGCACTGCAAACATTGTTGTATGTATCTTTGAACGTCTAGTTTTAAGTTTTCCCAATAGTAATTGTGTTTTATTCTATTGTATGTCTTAGTGACGCCGCGATGTCCTCCTATCAGCGAACAGTGCATCTCACCAATTATAACGGATCGTAGATCTTTCGGTGGATATTTAATTTGTCCGTTGCAAATGATTATTTTGGTAGTGGAATTAATGAATCTTAATTGCAGTTGCGATTTGATATTATTCCATGGAACGTTGTTGATAATTTCTTTTTTGCAATGCTGAGTGTTTCTAAATTTAAATTTTCAGTCAAATTTCGTAAGTCGTGTATGACCGCTATAATTTGGTTGAGAGTCGCTGTGGGGCCTTCTCGTTCCGTCTCACTGATGGGTAAGACTATGTGGTAGTAGGTTTTGTATTTTATTGCTTTCGCATTACCTAACTCCAGGGGTCCTATATTCGGGAGTTCGTTTCTTTCGAAGTTTTTCAGATCCTGAGTCTAAAGGTTTCCGTAAATGTCGACAAAATACGCGACATTGTCTTTTCGCAGAAATAATAGTTCGCGAGAATCTATAACGTTGCTTTTAATTATTTTATTCTCATTGATAGTAGGTTTTATTTTTATTTTTCTTGATTTTAAATTTTTATTGATAATTTCTTCTTCGTCGTCGCTTTCTTCCCTTTCTTTTCCATCTGTTTCTTTGTTATCCTGATCTTTGTCTGGCGGATCGTTTCTTTCTTCTATCTTTTCAGTATTGTTTTTGTTGTTATTATGATTTTCATTATTTTTCTTAATATTTCGTTTTGTCGTCTGACTTCTTGTTGCATTCTGTTTTGTTTCGGAGGATCATGTATTAACGCTTTTTCGATAGTATATGACGCAGGAGGTTCGTTTAGTTCTTCGGGGGTAAAAGGTATAGAATCAGCGTTATTATCAGGGGGGTCTTCTTCGAATATCGGTTCTTCAATTTCTTCGGTATCTGACAAATATAGTTGAAAATCGTCGTCTTCCTCTTCTTCGTCATCGGTTTCTTCCAGCATTCTGGAAATTATTTCTGCATCTTCCGGATTATTTGGATTTAAAGTTTTTCGTTCTTTTATTATTTTGCAATCAATTTCTTCAAGATCTACTGGGTTTCTTGATAATGCGTCCGCATTTACGTTAGTTTTTCCTGCCTTATAAACAACGTCGTAATCGTATTCCGCTAATTTTAATCTCCAGCGAAGTATTCTCATATTTGCGTCTTGCGCGTTTTTAAACCACATTAAAGGTT
This sequence comes from Prenolepis imparis, assembly GCF_030444845.1. Classification (NCBI taxonomy): domain Eukaryota; kingdom Metazoa; phylum Arthropoda; class Insecta; order Hymenoptera; family Formicidae; genus Prenolepis; species Prenolepis imparis. Next base: position 16,107,716 of record NW_028141169.1, read on the forward strand.
TATGATCTGTAACTAAGGTGAATTTTCTTCCATATAAGTATGGTCTGAAGTGTTTAACGCAATATATTATGGCTAGTGCTTCCTTTTCGTAAGTGTCGTATTTCGTTTCGTCGTCCGTGAGTGTTCTGGAAGCGTATGCGATAGGTCTGTCCTTGTTTATTTCCCCTTGTGAGAGTATTCCTCCTACGGCTAAACCTGACGCATCCGTAGTTAAAATAAATGGTCGAGAGAAGTCAGGGTATTGTAGTACTGGCTCTTCACATAATTTTTGTTTCAATATCTCGAAGGATTCTTCTTGAATTGATGTCCATTCGAAACGAGTGTCGTTTTTTAATAGATTTGTTAACGGTTTTGCTAGTTTAGAGAAATTTGAAATAAAGCTCCGGTAATATCCGGCAAGTCCCAAAAATTGCTTAATATTTCTTGGGGTTTTCGGTCGGGGAAATTTATGTACTGCCTCTAATTTTTTCGGATCTGATTTTACTCCATCTCTGCCAATTACGTGTCCCAAATAAGTTACTTCGGTTTTTAAAAATTCACATTTATCAGGTTGTAGTTTTAAATTAGCTTGACGAAGTCGTTCTATTAATGCGTTATATTTTCGTTCGTGTTCTTCTAAGGAAGTAGCATAAATAACAATGTCGTCCATATAAACAAATAATTCTTCGCCCTTTAATCCTGTTAATACTAAATCCATTAGGCGCAGGAGCGTTTTTTAATCCAAAAGGCATTCGATCGAATTCGTAGTGACCGAAGGGAGTAGTGAATGCAGTTTTGTGACTGTCAGTAGGATCCATTTTTATTTGATGAAATCCAGATGCTAAATCGCATACGGAGAAATATTGCGCGCCCCCTAATTGATCTAATATATCTATGATGTTAGGTAATGGATATGCGTCTCCGATGGTCTTGTCGTTTAAACCCCGAAAGTCGAGGACCATTCTCCAGCGCTTGTTTCCTTTGGAGTCCTCTTTCTTCGGCACGATCCATATGGGCGTATTGTATGGCGATTGTGAGGGTTTTACGATGCCTCCTTCTAACAGTTCCTCTACCTGCTTATTTATTTCTTCTTTATGTAGTTGCGGGAATCTGTATTGACGAGTGTTAATTGGTCGATCATCTGTGGTTGGTATTTGATGTTGGAGTACATGAGTTGCAGTTAAATTTTCTCCGGGAATATGAAATTGGTTTTGACTGTTTGTTATTAATTTCTTTACACTTTCTTGTTCTTTTTCATTTAGATGTTCCAATCGTAATAATTCGGTAATTTGTATAAAGCGGTCTTTCTCCTTTTCCTCGGAAACCACTAGGCAATTATGCAAATCGTTGCTTGTATCGTTAATTTGTTGTTGTTTTCTTTTATGTTTAGATTTTCGTTTTCGCATAAATTTATCTATAATTTCTTGCGATTTATTTAATAAAGACGTCGAAACTTTCGAAGACGGTTTGGTTCTGTTTTTCATGCGTTTAGAGTTTTTAATGTTTAATTTTTCAATATTTAAATATTTTTGTGCCTTTTCAAGAAGGTCTTTTATAGTGACATGGGATGACTTTAATTTGTCATTGTGGTCTTCTGTGAATAATCCAACTTTCGGAAATTTGATATCTAGAAATGATAAGGAATTTTTCTCTCTTAAATTAGAACAAGATTGTGTCAAATCGCGTAGTGAGGTTTGGTAACTTCCCTCCTCGCAATTGACGGAGCTAGAATTTTCTGTCGAGGTTTGGAAATTTCCCTCCGAAATTCTAGAAATATCCCCTCCAGGAGAGGTTTGGTAACTTCCCTCTCCAAGGGATTTTGAATCATTTAAATTTATGAGAGAGATTTGATAATTTTTCCCTTTATTAGAATTATTCAAATTTTCAGGAGAGGTTTGATAACTTCCCTCTCCAAGAATTTTCGAATTATTAAAATTTTCAGGAGAGGTTTGGTAACTTCCCTCTCCAAGGATTTTTGAATTATTAAAATTTTCAGGAGAGGTTTGGTAACTTCCCTCTCCAAGGATTTTTGAATTATTAGAATTTCCGGGAGAATTTTTATTCCCTTTGTCAACATTAATTTTGTTTGTCTTTCGAGTTATTTCAGTAAATTTTTCTTCATCCTCGAAATTTTTTTCTTCGTCTTCGATATCAATATAAGTTTCGTTGGTGTTCGTTGGTTCTTCGTTTATAGACGAAACTTCATCGTAATTGTTGACCGTCGGACAGTCGGATTTATGGTCGTCAAATAATTGATCCAACGGCTTTAAACGCAAAGTGGGTACGCGGACTTCCACTTCTTCGTCTAAAGTACTTATAACATTGAGATATGCTTTTCCGGAGATGTTCTCTACAATAGTGTCTCCTAAGTAAATTCCATGTTCTATTTTTAATTTTGGTATATATCCCACCTTTATTTCGGGGTTTTCTATCCTTACATAAAATAATGATTCGGATCTCGGAGACACTATTATAGACCGGTGAGAAAAACGGTATGTTAACTCCGGATACGGTCAGATATCCTTGAGCGTAATCTATTTTCGATGATGTTTGTTTAAAGAAATCATTTCCCAATATTCCGGATTGTGGAATCGGAAAGTCGCGAGATACTAAATGGAAAGATATCGGAATTCCAAGGAGATTTAAAGCGACTTCTCCGAGCGTATATACGGGATGATTATTTATACCATTTAATTTTAATATATTTGTATAGTTAATTTTTAGAGTTTTAGGTATAAAATTTTCTTTAATTATATTTGGTCCGGATCCCGTGTCTAATAGAAAGGTTATTTGCGATGGTATTTCGTTAATTTGGACCTGAACAGTAGGCACGCGACTATGTTTATCGAGGTTTACTGTTACGGGTCGTATGTCGATGGTTTGACGGCCTACTTGGCTTCTTGAGATGTCGACGGGTGTGAAGTCTGTCCGGCCCCCCGTTGTGCACCCGACCCCGAGGGACCTGTGTAGTTTCCCTGATTATTTTCTTTTCGACGATTATTACTTGCGTTGCGTAACTGACAATTTTCAAGGAGATGGCCTTGTTCTTTACAATATCTGCAAAATGTATCGTTCTTCGTTGTCAGTTGTTGATTTATTTTAACACGACCTTAGCGGAGTGTCCGAATTTATCGCAAAGTTGGCATGAAACTTTCGGTCTACTTTCCAAACTTCTTTCTTCGTTCTGTTTTTTCCAACAATTATTAGCCGAATGGCCAGGCCTTTCACACCATTGACAAGTAACCGTCGATTTATTAATTTGTTGTTGGGAAGTATTTTGTCGGCATGATTTGGCGTCGTGACCGGTTTTTGAACATAATTGACATATAGTAGTTTTTTCTTGAATTACGTTTACTGACTGACGAGCGCGAGGATCGCGTTGGCGACATTTATCCGCACTGTGGCCGCGTTTTTTGCATATTTGGCAAATTAAAATCTCCGTTCCGTTATTCGTTTGAAAATCGTGCCCTTGTAAGGAAAATTGAACGAGCTTCCTGCAACTACTTGCGGCATGTCCCTCTTTGAAACAGATCTGACAGATTTCCCGCACTTGATTAGTGTACGGTGATTGGCCTGTTTTAACGCCTTGGCCTTGGCGCAAACCTGTCATCTCTCGAAGCTCTCTTTCTATCCTTAGGGCGTCGGCGACAGTTTCTTGTACGTCTAAATCTCTAGCGATTCTCTGCTCTATTTCAGGCTTTAGCCCTCTAATAAAACACTTACACATGTCTTTTTCTACCGTTATTTTTATATTTTGGTTGGGTAAAATGTGACCGGAACTTCGATATGCTTCTAATATTTGTTTTCCAAGTAATTTAACTCTATTTGCGTAAGTGACAACATCCTCTTCGTTCCTTTGATAAATACATCCTAGTTCTCCTTGTAACTGATATACATTTTTAGTGGGTCCATAAATTTTCTTTAAATAAGTAGTTAATTGCAATACAGTATCAAAATCTTCATCCCGAATTGTTCGACGCGCTTCTCCCACTATTCTAGTTCTTATAATTTTAGTAAATTGAGCCTCTGCTTCCTTAGGAAGCATAGCTTTCGCTTCCTCGCAACCCTCGATAAAATAATTTAGCGGAATGTTACTACCGTCAAAAAAGGGGACGGCATCTACCGCGTATTTTAAGGTAGCAAAGGGGTTAGGTTGCGCCATGTTAAAAGAAAATAAATTTTCGGGATCGCTTTCGATATCAAATTTTTCGATTTGATCTTTTATTGTTTCAGTAGTTATATCGGCAGAATCGTCGGAATCTGGCTCGGGCGATTCGACTACTAAAGTATTTTCAGTTAAATCGAATTCTGAGGAAGGATCTTTTAACGAAAAATTTATTTGGCGAGATGTCGAAGTTGAAGGTACTAAAGGTGTGGATGTGTGAATTAATTCGGAATCAGATGGTTTAGATTTAGATTTGCGTGTTCTATGTGGTGTTGTTAATGCAGTTTTATAAAGTTCTTCTATTTGATCTTTATCAGTTTGACCTCTTGTTCCTTTACTCATTACCGCTACCAGGAATCGCACATTTCAATCTCGGACGAGCCCCCAATTTTTATTTATGTTACGTCCAGACTCAAGGAAGGAAGAGTCGAAAGGAAGGACGTGACTAAATTTATCTTTTCGAACGACGGCAGACTATCCGTCTGTTCGACCCGAACGAACGTCTGGGCCCAAATAGGTCAACGATCGCAAGGGTCGCTCTTACTCTATTTAAAGGGCCGTTCGCTCGGTGGTCCCTTTTTGGCAAGAGAATTTAATCTCTTTTACGCAGGATGGGACCTTGTGCGATCCTGGTTTACGGGAATGAGTGGGAACGGGTTATTAATAAATGAAAATCATTTATGTTGAAATTTATAAATTTATTCCTAATATAAAGATGAAAGAATTTATATACATAATAATATTATTGACGGACTTAGTTGCTAATGAAGAGTGAATGTATGTGTATGTGTCGCGGGTGATACATTAGTACGGAGGTCTTCAATCGGGGCAGAAAGGGGTAAGAGTTATTGTTTAAATTTTAGGGTCCCGATTGGTGGTTACAATAATTTAAATGGTAATAGGTATATAAAATTAGTGTCCATGTGTGTGCGTGTAAGAGAGACTTCTAGGTTATATGAGTTCGGTAATTATGGCGGTGGAGGGGGGATAGGTTCGTAGGAGAAGGTGTGCAGGGACGGCTAAAAGATATCTACGCCCGGGAACATACCAGGGGATGATGTTATTCCTATCAGTGGTCTCTAGAAATTCGCGTAAGGCCTCGTGGTCTACGGAGCCTGGACCAATCGTGAAAGCTCCCTCAGGGACTTCTCGTATCCCTGGGAGCTGGTTTATCAGCCAAGCTCTAAATTGCTCGTATGAGAGCTTGGCAGGCGATTCTGATTCCTCGGAATCGTCGTCGCTGATATCTACTATCTCAAACCCTTCCGGATGTTCCCTATTTACAGAGGACGTTGGGGATGAGGGAGGAGAATCTTCAAGGGTGATTGTTGAGGGAGCCGGAGACGGAGATCTAGGTGGGTCAGGGCGTTCGGGAGAAGCAGGGGGAAGAAAGGGAGAAGGGCTCCGCGGAGAATCGGCGTCCTCAGAGGAAACAGAGGAGTGAGGGGAAGGGGCCCGCTGAGGTATAGCGGGTTCGGGAGAAAGAGGAGAAGGAGTTCGCGGGGAATCGAAAAATTCTGCAGAAGCAGAGGTAGCGGGAGACGGCGTCAGCGGGGTTTCTATATGTTCGGGTGAGGAAATAGGAGAGACCGTAGGATGATATGTATTAGTTGTCTCTGTGTGGATCGGTGTGTTAATTTTTCCTAGGGAGCCGAAGGTTTCGCCCGCAGCCAGACTCCGTGCCAACGTTTTCTTTAACCGCCTATTACGCCGGTTTCGCGCCAATTTAGCAGCGGTTCGCGAGGGTCGTCTCCTTGGATTTTCCACTACGAGAGCGAATAATAAAGTAACCGGACAAGAAGAGTTCTTACTGAAAAAATAACTCTGGGAGTTCTTGTAAGAGAAAAAAAAAGTATATATATATATATTTATTTTTATATAATTTTGATATTTTAATTATTTAATAATTTAGTTAGTTATTGTATTACTTATTTGTTCATTCATTCAAGAGAGAGAGAGAGAGAGAGAGAGAGAGAGAGAGAGAGAGAGAGAGAGAGAGAGAGAGAGAGAGAGATAGAGAGTGAGAGAGAGTAAATCACAGATTGCTCCGCTATCGCTGGAAATCCGGAGTGATTTCAAAAGATAAAGGGATGATAGAAATCACGGATTGCTCCGCTATTGCGGGAAATCCAGAGTGATTTCGAGAGAAAGAGGAGATGGAAGAAATCACGGATTGCTCCGCTATCGCGGGAAATCCGGAGTGATTTCAAAAGGTAAGGGGATGATAGAAATCACGGATTGCTCCGCTATCGCGGGAAATCCAGAGTGATTTCGAGAGAGAGAGAAGATGGAAGAAATCACGGATTGCTCCGCTATCGCGGGAAATCCGGAGTGATTTCGAGGGGGAGAGAGAGATAAGGATGGGGGAAGAAAGGACAGTTTTTCGAAGTTAGAATTTAACAAGGATAATAAATTAATAAATTAAAAAGGAAAACAATTATAATTTAATTGAAGTCCCAGAATTATTTTAAGTATTATTAGTAAGGGTGGAGATGTAGCGTGCTTGGTAAACTTACTACTTATGGAGTGCGCAGGTAGGTGTTAATTATTCCAGGTGTGAATCTGGCTACGGACTCCTCTGTGAGGATGGTGTTCCACTCACAGTTGTTCACTCGCGAAAATCGTCGTACTCGGTGAGCACTGGGCACACGATGATTTCACAAATGTCAGTGCGAATGCTCACGAGTTCGAGATTCACTCGAAGGATGGTGATACAACTTTTCGCGAATGATCCGCGTGCGTAGGTTTGAGAAAAGATTGATATTCTCTGAGAGATGTCACGGGTATATATACCTTCTTGCTCCTCCTTCCCGTTAGTTTGTTAATATTTCCTGACGAATAGGGAATTTTTCAATAACGCCCTTTCAGTCCCGGAGGCGTCTCTTGACTTTAAAAGTTTACCGGGATTGGTCAGGGTTTTTGTTTAAGGCCCTAGGTTTTGACCAATGGAGAATTTGTTGAGGTTTATATTTTTATTATCCTCTCGAGATTATCTCGGTGATCTGTCAGGCGGCATTTGTTTGGATTCGGTTATCGTTGTTAGTCTGGTAAAATTTTATTCGTTTTCAAGTGGAAGTTTTCTTCTAAATTTTTATTGATTTTCAAGTGGAGATTTCCTTCTAAAAAGTTTTTATTGCTTTTTAAGTAAAATTTTCCTTTAAAAGAAAGATTTTTATTGCTTTTCAAGCGCGAGTTGTCAACTAGTCAAAGCGAGAATTTCAGACACCGCGAGTTACATCTGGTATGCATCTCTCCTTTTTTTTTTATTTTTATTTTTACGATTAACCGTCTCCGGTCAGCTGCTTCGCCTGCCAGATCATAGTCTTATTCCCACGCCTGTGATTTTTCAATCATCGCCTTGCATTCTTTGAAAGAAAAGAATCGTGGAGTCCACAGGACGTAACATGATCTTTGCGCTGCAGACTGGTAAAAAGAATGTTATGACAAAAGATAATACTACATTCTATCATTGTAAATTAGCCAACGTTAAGCTATATCTAAACTCGGAATCTTATCCCTACGATGATTTAAATTTAGATTTCGATAAAAAAAGATGGTCGATTCTGTATGATATGTACTCTCGTTTTCGCAAATCTTATTACGGGTGTGATATTGAGAATGTACTAACTATCGCAAAATTTCTACATTGCGGTCCTCTCGCAGTTATTGATTGTTCGCGACAAAATGAATCTGTCAAAAATTCTACCGTGGACGTGAGAATAGAATATGAATGTAAGGAAGATGCACCGGCAAATACTACCGCCTATTGTCTCATTTTGCATGATCGTGTTGTCGAATATTGTCCGTTGACCAACATAGTTACTTAATCAGCATTTATCCTCGATATAAAAGATTGAAATTTTTAACAATCGACATCAGTCGTCCAACATACTTGCTACAATATGGATGTACCGACGTTTGTGGATCTACAAGGATTTATTTTCAATAAATAGTTTATTGTGAAGGAAGCGGCGATCCTGAGAAGAGGATTCATTGTTTCACATTATTTTTTCGCATGCCCCGTACCATGGGGTGTGCTCATAAAATCGGAGAGACGTCAAGCCTCATGGTTGACTCGAAATCATCATGGATTGCAATGGGTAGATGGAAACGTTCCATACAGCATGGCTCAGCGTTTGATTACAACAGCTATCGCTGGTATGATACAAGAAGAAGAAGAGTCATCCTCTCTTGTGTATGTAAAAGGCCATGAAAAGCGAGAATGGTTGACCGATATAATGGACGATGCGAGAAACGGTTTCATTATTGAGACCTTGGATGCAGACTATGAAGATATTCCTACCTTAAACAACTTAGATACTACCTATAGCCTACGTTGCGGTAAACATGTAAAGAATTGCGTTTTAGAAAATGTATTTAAAATATTTAATTGGTGGTCAAATCATCGCAATGATTCGCCACACCCTTTTTTTGAATAAATTAATATTAAAATAATATTCTCTTTGTTCTCTCTCTCTCTCTCTCTCTCTCCTTTTCCTCATATGCATACAAGAATTATATGTCCGCACGTGCTCGTATTAATTTCAGTATGCGACAGCATTCTTATGTTATAATTTTAAATGTAGTCGATTGAGGTTTGAATGTGGTTGATTCATGTTCGATCGAGGTTCGAAGGTGGTTGATTGATGTTCGATCGATGTTCGAACGTGGTTTGAAAGTGGTTCGAAGGTGGTTGATTGTTGTTCGATCGAGGTACGAACGTGGTTCGAAAGTGGTTTGAAGGTGGTTGATTGGTGTTCGATTGTGGTTCGAAAGTGGTTCGAAGGTGGTTGATCGAGGTACGAACGTAGTTCGAAAGTGGTTCGAAGGTGATTGATCGAGGTACGAATGTGGTTCGAAAGTGGTTCGAAGGTGGTTGATCGAGGTATGAAAGTGGTTCGAAGGTGGTTGATTGATGTTCGATCGAGGTTCGAAGGTGGTTGATTGAGGTATGAAAGTGATTCGAAGGTGGTTGATCGAGGTATGAAAGTGGTTCGAAAGTGGTTTGAAGGTGGTTGATTGATGTTTGAACGTGGTTCGATCGAGGTTCGATTGTGATTCGAACGTGGTTCTATTGACGTTCGATTGTGGTTTCAATTTTAAATATTATTCATATGCTTATTCTCATCATGGAATCTTTGTCTCGGACCATCTGTTTTCTTATCTCATGTGCCGAGTAAGCGTTCAAGCTATTATGTCATACATCCCCTACTCTTTTTAACGTGAGTCTTTTTAACCCCGTGGTGTTCGTACATCCATCATAAAGTTTCAGACTGTTAATAATGGAGCACGAGGTTATAATTATTGATGATAGTGATGATGAGGTGATAGTGGTTGAAGTTGGATCAGACGTTGATGCTATATCAGACGACGAAATGGGCTCGGACGTTGAAATTGAGCCCGCAAACGATTCGGACTATGACAGTGAGTGCGATGGTGTTACTCGCGAAAGAAGAGCGCAAAACTTGTACACAACGGACATCATCGCCATGGATGATACGACGAGAATGTGCGCGATACGTCTGTATTATCGTCCATGGGGTGGTGCTAAGTTGTGCACAAGATGTTTTGTGCGAATGCAAGATCTTTTCGTTGAAATTTACGTCGTGCGCACTCACCAAACGGCGCAATACGAGCAACTTTTGGGACAGTGGTGTACCGGTTGTCAGGCTCCGATGGACCAAATTTTTACAAGAAACATGTGTCCAGTGTGCAATCCATGTAAGTCTCTTTATTTTTATAATAATAAATAAATTAAAATATTTATAAATTAAAAATTAAGAAAATATTAATAAATTTTTTGTTATGCAGAAACCGCATCCACCTCGCCCTGCCGCGTCGACGTCCGCCGACACCCACCACCTCGCAGCCACCATCGCGCTGCTGTATACATTTTATATTTTTATATTATTATTGTATTATTATATTTCATATTTTAATTTTTATATACTTTTTTACATTTTATATTAATTTATATTTTATATTTTATATATTTTATATTTTAAATTCACACACACACACAAAATTGTATCATTGCACACACACACACCTATTTTATAAATAAACATTTTAAATATTAAATAAATGTATTTATTTTAGAATAAGTCCTCTCTCCCCTTCCTCCTATTAAAAATATTAATTTAAAAAAAAATATTATAAAAACAAATATTTAAAAAATTCTCTCTTACGAACGCCTCTCTCTTTGCGTTCTCCTTCGCTGCATCAGCTCTCGCGCTCTCCTTCGCGTCATCTCGCTACCTCTCATCATCTCGCGCTATCTCTCTCGCTCTTGCGTCATCTCTCTCGCGTGCGCCTCGCGCTCTCCTTCGCGTCATCTCGCTACCTAGCCATCTCGCACTATCTCTCTCGTTCTTGCATATACGCCTCGCTTGCGTCATCTCTCTCACGTGTGCCTCGCGCTCTCCTTCGCGTTCCTCTCTCCCCGCGGACCCCTCACCCAAAAAAAAACTTCATGCGGTCTTTCACGGATTCCTCTCTCCCCGCGGACCCCTCGCGGACCCGACTCCAAAATCGCGGACGCTCCCCCTCCCCGCGGATCCCTCGCGGACCCGGTACCAAAATCGCGGACGCTTCCCCCTCCCCGCGGACCCCTCGCGGACCCGGCACCAAAATCGCGGACGCTCCCCCTCCCCGCGGACCCCTCGCGGACCCTAACCTCGCGGACGCCTCCCCCTCCCCGCGGACCCCTCGCGGACTCGGTACCAAAATCGCGGACGCTTCCCCCTCCCCGCGGACCCCTCGCGGACCCGGTACCAAAATCGCGGACGCTTCCCCCTCCCTGCGGACCCCTCGCGGTACATCGCGGACGCCTCCCCGCGTGACGTCATTCCCCCGCGCCCTGGGTTCCCCTCGCCCCTCACCCCCCCTCATTGCCCCGTAGTTAGAACCGGCCTAGTATCACTGCTGCGCCGATATTTTTATTCATTTCCTTGCGTAGTCGATTAGCTTTCTTTTTGTTCGACGTTGAATTCTCTGCGCGATTATAACGAGAAGTATATTTACTCTCTTCGCCTTTATCCAATTTTTAATAAATCTTAATAAAAAAAAATGGCATTTATTATGTTGCATTATGCATATTATTAGAGTGTTCAATTATCGTAACGTTATTAATATTTCTTCTCGTGTAAAAATAAATTTTGATTCTAGCAATTAATGAAAAATTTTTAGATTTTAAATATACCACACGGATTCTGGAAATATGTATTATATACACAATTATATGATTAATTTTTAAAAAATATAGCTTCGTTTAAATTGTTGTTAGAATATTTGACAAAATGTTTGACAAAAAAATTAATGTTTGTTGTCAAATTATTATATGAATTGTGATATGGTGATTATTATATGAATTTTTGTGATAGTTTATTTAGTGGAATATAAACATTATTAAATATAAAATCAATTTTATCCGACAGAGAAAACGTAAAATTATAAAAGAAGATTCGAAAGAAATTGGTAAAAGAGGAAAAAGAGAAAGAAATAGGAGGAAAGAGAAAATAGATGATAGAAGAAAAAGATAAAGAGTTGATTGAAAAGAAAGGTATGTATGTATAAATAAATTATAATTAATATGTAAATGAATAATTCAGTATTTTAACATATTTATATTTTATTGTATCGTAATTAAAATGTGTTTTGTAAATTTAATTTCTAATTTTATGTATAATAAAATAGGATGTTAAATTTCAAACGTAACAGGTGGAATAGCTTGTAATAATGCATTTTAGAAAAAATGTTTCAAACAAAAGTTGTTTGATTCGAAAGGGGATAAGATAGTACCATTGATTTTGGGTGACATTTCAAGGTCCTGTAAAAGTCAACTTTGTTTTTATGCATGAAACCATAATTTTTTTATATATAAATCAATTTATTATTACATTCTGCGTAAGAGTTTAATGGCCAAAAAGGAATAGTTTACTAGATATTTTATATCTTAGTTTGTGACATATTTTATCATAAAACACAAAATATCTCGAAAAATAATCTTACCTTTCGTAAAAGTAATTTTACTTTAATACTTTTTTGCACAAAATAACGAGATGAATTAATTGATGTAAAAAACATATAGTTGTTTAAAAAAAAAGTATTTAATATACAACAGTTGCAACATGCAACTGTATATTTTTTCTTAAAAGGAATTATGTGTTTTCTTTACATCAATTCATTCGTCTCATTATTCTATACAAAAAAGTATTATAGGTAAGATTACCGAAAATTGAATATTTGTCAAGATATTTTGTGTTTTATGACAAAATATATCAAAGTAAGATAAAAAATATCGTAAACTATTCATATTTTGGCCATTATATCTATAACCTTTTACATAGAATGTGATGATTGACTCGATTTATATAAAAAATTATGGTGGTTCTATTTAAAAACAAAGTTGATCTTCATATAACCTTGGAATGTTTGCCTAAGGTCAAACCAATGGCATTATCTTATGTCCCCCTTCGAATCGAACAACTTTTGTCTGAAAAATTTTTTATTAAATGCATTATTTACGAGATATATTCCACCTGTTACGTTTGAAATTTAACATCCTGTGTGTGTATACATACACACACATATATATATAGTTCTATACATAGTTATTTATATAATAGTTACACTGGGTGGGTTATTTTATTATCCCACTCTAAATATCTCTTTTCCTAATTTTTTTACAAAAAAAAATGTTTCAAACAAAAGGTTATAAGGTTCGGAAGGGAACAAAAGAGAATATCGTTGGCTTAATATTGAATGTGCCTAAATACTTTTATGTACAATGCACAGAATAATGAGACGAATCAATTGATCTAAAGAAAACGTATAGTTGATTTGAAAAAAAATATGTAATTGCAACACGCAGTTACATACATTTTTTATGCGTTTTCTTTACGCCAATTGATTCGTCTCATTATTCTATGCATAAAAGTATTCAGGTAAAATTAATGAAAACTGAATTGTTTTACGAGATGTTTTGTATTTTGTGGCAGAATACTGAAAATTTCAAGCCTCATAACTTGAAAAATGCTTAATAAAAATGTATTTGTTTTAGTGTTTTGGAAACTCTCGAGGTAAGCTTTATACAATGAAAAATAAGAAGTTTTATATAAAAAAACAAATTTGACTTTTATATGACCTTAGCACGTTCCCTCAAGGTCAAACCAATAGTATTCTTTTATGTCTCCCTTCGAATCTTACAATTTTGTTCGACATATTTTTTTGTAAAAGACTTCGAAAAGAGAAATTTGGGGTGGAACATTAAAATGGCCCACATTGTATATAATTTTATATACAGGGTGATTCAGAAGTGATAATTCACTCGTTAATGGGAGATTTTTAAGGTTATTTAGGGATGATTTTTCTTTAGCAAAAATGTTGAGACATCAATAATATTCAAGTTATAAGTTATAAGTGATTAAAAATAAAAGCTTTTTCGCAAACTAAGCCTTTTGGAAATAATAAAATATTAACAAAACCACATTTTTCAGTTAATTTCAAGTATAGTTTACTTTAATTTTAATTTAAGACTTTGTTACAAAGATGATACATGATGGTAAAAATTGACAATCTTCAAAAATGATGAATTTATTGCTCAGGAAAAATCATCTTCAAATAACCTTATAAATCTCCCATTAACAGGTGTACCATGACTTCTAAATCACCTTGTATAATAAAATTAGAAATTAAAGGAATCCGCATAAATCTTATGAAAAATAGCATTCGATGGATTTTATTCATAAAAAGATAAAAATCATTCATATCATAATTTTTTAAAGGGATCAAATCGATATTTAAAAATATAAATTAAAAGAATTTATATTAACCTATGGCAAAGTCAATGAAAAAGTATAATTGTCAAATGTCGATTTACTCCTTTGAAAAAATTATGGTGCCATTGACTTTTTTTCATCTTTCTATGAATACAATCGATGGGCGAAATCTCAAAGAAAAGTATATTTTGATCAAAAGTTTTTGAGTCCTTTCGCAAAATAAGAATCAATTTTCAACACTCTGCAGGCTAAATTGTAGCTCTTAGAGAATTATGCCCATTGAAACTTTTGTTCAATACTACATGAACTAAATCCTAAAGTTAGAACGAAATCTACCATTTTTCATAAGGTTTCTGTAACGTCCTTTACAGAACACAATTTGTATGTGCGTGCATGTGCGTGCGTGTGTGTGTGTGTATTAATTTCTAATTTTTTACATATGAAATTAGAAATTAAATTTTCAAAACACAATTTTAATTACGATATAATTAAATATATATATATATATACACACATTACCGCCAAAAGTATTTGTCATCCTAAAATATTTAAGGATTTTCTAGGAAAATAAATATATTAATATATGAATATAAACTTAAGTTGCAGAGAGTGTTCAAAGTTGATTTTTATAATATTTTTACGAAAAAATTTGACTCACTTTTGATCGAATGCCTTTCGTTAAAACTTTATTTATTGATTGTATTCATAAAAAGATAAAAATCACTGATATCATAATTTTTTATTTTTTTTAATTTTTTAAAGACAATAAAAAGTAGAATAGTTTTGTAACAATTACTACGGTAGTGTAAAGTCAAAGCATTTTTCTAAGCAATTTTTTAATTTTTTCAAAGTAATAAAAAATTTATTTTTACAATTTAATGACTTGGCAACTAACTATTGATCCATTTTTTCAAATAAATAAATCAATACATCGTAAAATTAATGTCAACATAAAGATAATTGTTTGAATCTAATATTGTTTACACTTTGTAATGTTTTTCTTAAGTTTTATGTCATTATTTTATCTTATCTATTAATATACTACTTATTTAAACGATTTTTATAAGAAACAAGATTTTTTAATTAAGTAACTATCTTTAGTAAAAATTACAAAATTGTGGATAGACAAATACTTCTTGGGATGGCAGTATATATATTAAAATAATGTTTAAATATATTCTTTTATTGTACAAAAAATGAACCTCGATCGAACAGCAATCAACCACATTCGAACAACGTTCGTACCTCGATCAACCACCTTCGAACCACATTCGTACCTCGATCAACCACCTTCGAACCACTTTCGAACCACATTCGTACCTCGATCAATCACCTTCGAACCACTTTCGAACTACGTTCGTACCTCGATCAACCACCTTCGAACCACTTTCGAACCACATTCGTACCTCGATCAACCACCTTCGAACCACTTTCGAACCACGTTCGTACCTCGATCAAGGCGATGATGTTTATGTGAAATGGTTGGGACTGGATAAATCACACAACTCATGGATACATAAAAATAATGTATTATAAACATTTATTTAAAATATCTGTACACTGTTTATTTTACAAATAATATATTGTAAAAACATCTAACGCATAATATTTATAAATAATAAAATTTTATATTTTACATGGTATACATACTAATATACATATAATATACATACATATAATATACAGTTTTTACATATTTTACAAAATATACATATTTACAACAAATATATATCTATTATTTACAATAGTATTTTATAATGTCCCCACGGTAATGTATCAGTGGTTTCAGGTATGATATACCGCTTGTCGTCGTACGGACTTAGAGCAATTTTTGTCTCGCGAATGGTGTATACTTCGTGCAATTTCGATCTTATACAAGACTGACTACGTGTCATTTCAATATCATCATTCAAACACCGTGTATAATCGTCAAACGTTATCGTTCTCGCGACGACGTTACTCTTGACACCTTTTACTTTTTTGGTATCTTTCTTGCCATCCATTCGCAAGGCATACATTTTTGCTCTAAGCCCTACAAATTCGGTCATTATCGCGCCGTTGTTTTCATCTTTCATTAGACCGGGTACCTTTTTATTCACGAGCAGTGTACCGTACGCATTGTCCACAGCGTAATCGCTCGTATCAAATTTGCTCACGTCGCGCTTCATATTCTCATATACATCTTCGCATTCAATGTGATATATTAGGCTGTCTGTGTCGATGTACATTACCCGGCATCTGTCACGATACAGCGGTGACATGTACTCGTGATGAAATTCGTATAAACACGTTTTGGAGATGTCGAGTACGCACATGCCGACATAGATTGGTTTATAAAATTTTACCTCGAGTTTGCGTAATTCGACAGCGATTAGATTTTCAGTAAAAATGCTTCTACTGTGAAAATTTGGTTTCGCAATCATTGTCTCTGCACCGTATCGTCCATCCCAATGTGTAATGAGTTTTACATCGACATGATTACGCACATTTTCCATCGTCTTGCCAAATACCGCATTATTCATTAATTTGTATAAATTTTTTTTCAAAATCATTTTTCGCGTGTGTTCGAAATTTTGTATTAAGTTCGATATAATTTCGGAGCCATGGAGATTGAGTGAATTGTAATACGCGATGTATTTTTGTAACGTGAAGGCCGTGTCGCATACATTGCTGCAGGTTGCGGTAGTGTATGACATAACGCTTCTTATCATATAGCGTTGCGAGAAGCTTATCTTCCCGCTTGCCGGGCGGTTTGTCACGTGTCGGGCAAAACGATAGGTCAGTGTGCGTGTCGTGAAGATGTTGTGGATACTTTAAATCTACTTCGAGGATATAGCCTGTATGCGAATCGAGCGCTATTGACGAGATGTTGAAATTAGATACGTCGTCGACCCATCGAAAATCGGCATATGGCAATGGTTGGCACATTGCCCATCTGTATAAATTATTTACATCAAAATACATGAGATATGATGATGGTTTCGATGGATCGTACGACTGCATGTACTTGTTATTAGCATGAGCGTATCTGTTGGAACATTGACTTAGACCGCCGCGTATACCACGTTCGATAAACATAACCATGTCGATATCGGTTAGCAATTCGAACGTAATATTTGTATGTTTTAACATGGCGTCCCATGTATACCCGGGAAGAGTATGATAATACGCGGGGTCGAGTCCATAGCTTTTGATACAACTATCGCGAAAATTTTCAAAAATATCTGCTAATAACAAGACATCAATTTTTAAATATAAGTCGCTATATTCGCCTAGCGTTCGAAGGGAGAATCGGTTCCAGACGTTCTCGGCGTGCGCGTAATCGCTCTCGGATACTGTGTCACCGGTCAAGGAACTGTAGAATGATTCGCGCGGCGGTAAACACGTATCTTGCAACTTGTCGACACAGTCTATATATTCGTACGGAAAGACGTCCTTCCGTGTTAATAGATTGAAATTTTCAATCGGTAAATTTTGAAATTCCGAATGTACAATTTTGAGTTTGTCTTTATCCAAAAAAGATGTCAATTTATCGAGACTTGTCGTGAGAGATTTATATGAATCGATGAATCGTAATTTTATGCAAGCTTTCCAATCTTTGTCATCGTTGGTACTATTGACAGTTTTTGTGAATGATATATATTTTTCTTTAGTTATCGGAAGTAATTCAATGCTCCCTTCAAACGCTGTAGCTATATCCTCGATAATGAAATGTGCGTCATAACTTGATAAATTGTGAAAAACTATCGGAATACAAAAAGATTCTTTATAATTTAGATTGCAATTTGAGTGCGCGGGACCTCTATCGTCCGGTCAGATGGCAATGATCGCGTACGCGTGTATCATCTTGCGCAAACGATTTTTCGCAAATGTGACAATGCGTTGCGCTGTGAAACTTTTCCTACTCGTCAGATGTTAAATTTACCATAGGAACATTTGTGGTTAAAATAGTCTTTACGCGTTGCGCCAAATTTTGTAGTTGTTCGGCAAACCATGAAACGCAATCGGTGCTGCGACGAGAATTGTACGCGGATAACGAATTGTTGTACGAGCAGTGTACATAGTATCCGATACTAAATACTTGATGATGTTGAAAGTTTTTTTCTTCTTTGCCAAAACGCATTCCAAGTCGGTGTACACCACAAATGGAAGCCGCTCTTTCCTGGTGTAGTTGGTGAAGCTGAGCCACTTGTCTTTTTCGCTCGGTAACCGGATAGCACAGTCGTTCATCTCTCCGCAGTCTACCGTATGTGATTGCAGTTTGTCTTCAGATCCGAAATAATGCATACATCTGTAAAAATTACAATTATAAACAATTTTATTTTATATACATATATAATTTACAATAAATATACATATATAATTTGCAATAAATATACATACCGATCGCAGATATATGTCTTGTGACCATGTTTGCTCAATTGTGAGCTGACAAGTCGGGAGAGATTCTTGATGCATGTGAAATGTCCAATGTTGTTGCTGTCTTTCACGTACAGCAAGTTGACGTGTTTCTCTCTCTTTTGCTCCGAGAGACGCATCGGGATGATGCCGTTCTCAATACAGTAAACGTTGATGGTGATGTTGTTAGCAAGTTCAAACTTTTTAATTTGGTTTAATGTTATCGGAAACTCAATGTCTTGGAGATTGAGTACTGTATAATGAGGATATGAAGATTCTAGTTGCACATTTCTTTCGGCGGGATACAGTGCAGCGACCACCGCCCACGCAAAACATGCATTGTCTTTTGATTGCACATTCACCACCGCTCTTTTCATCATTATTTCTCGCGGTAATTTAATGTGGCATCCCGCACGCATTGGATTGTATTTGTTTACATTTATAGTCAAATTGTTTATTCGCGACAATGCCCAACCACGTTCTTGAAACTCTTCGAGAGATGCCAATGTAGGCTCGATAATGCGATGTTCGTACCACTCGCATAGGTTGGACGTGTGAAAGATTTCATAGTTTTTAGTATTAATTGATTTATTGGCGCGCTTATCACCCGACACGAACTCACCATTAAACACAGTGTTCACTTTCACATTAAAATGTTTTTGCATAACTTGTTGCATGTGTCTGTTCACAATGTCTTTGGCATCTTCGAGAAATTGACGAGGTTCGATGTGATTATAGTTTATTACCGCACCAGTCAATATGCGACTTTCAAACGCTGTATCAATCTCACGCCAAAATAATCTGTTTTCTTGCGTACTGCATCCGGCACCTGTGTGTATGAAACGTCGGCGTACCAAATTGTCAACCCTTCTAGGCGAGCAATTTGGGCGACAAGTGATTGTTGAACTCCAATCGCTAATCGTGGGCGTTTGATTCGGCTTTGTTCTTGCAATGATTCGATGTATTGGTCACATTGCTGCTCCCACACAATGTATTCCTCCACCTAATTCACCCTTGCTGATTGCTCCAACAAACTTGCTTCCAATTGTGCCATATTTCTTTACTCGAGATGCACTTCTTGAACCTCTGACAAAGATATCCTTACCAGCATTTTTATTTGATCACTGACACTTGAAAAACTCGAGTATGTTGCGATTTTGTCACGTGTGGCTCATCGGCCTTGAAATTGATACATTTTTTACATCTAATAGTTCATCTGAAGATGATATCATAACAGCTGTACATTGGTGCTTGAAAATTGCAATTTTGCAAATCGGTGTGATTTTGTCACGTACATTTTGAAAACTTGGGGGTGACAGCAGCCGTGCATCGGCGCTTGAAATTTTGGATATGTTGCATTTTTTCGATGATTTCATTGAGGATGATATCATAGCAGCCGTACATCGGCGCTTGAAATTGTGAATATGTTGCATTTTTTACGTCTAATCATCTGAGGATGATATATGTCATAGCAGCCGTACAGCGGAGCTTGAAATTTTATATATGTTGCATTTTTACGATGATTTCATTGAGGATGATATCATAGCACCTGTACATTGGCGCTTTGATACATTTTGCTAATTAGCTGATTTTGTCACGTAGGTTTTGAACACCTGGGGATGACAGCAGCCGTGCATCGGCGCTTTGATTGGTTGAAAATATTATCGCGTCAGCAATAATTACAGTTGCAACGCAACAATGTAAAATTGTAATAATAATTATTTAGTATTGCGTTGATTACTTGAATGAAGGGTTCTTTTAAGCAACATGAATTATTACACTCTGAGAATTCAGGAGAGCGATGTTTTGTGCAAGAAGAAATGTGATATGTAAGTTTTAATACTTTTTTTGTTAAATAATGATTTTTAAATAACCTCAAATTTATAGCGCTCATCGTGCGGTTCGTATTCTTGGAAGAAGATATGCTCTAACATCAACATCGTACAAATATTTGGAAATTGGAATCAGCGTTGGAAATATATCTTCTGTGGAATTAGCTCTCGGAGATAATCGAGGCAATCAAATAGTATTGTCTATTGAAACGTGGAAATTGCTAATGCAGAAGCGAGCAGACATTGAGCGGTTAACTGAAACTCCACTATGGATTCGAGATCTGACACTCGAAGTGGTTAATATGCATACTTCAAAAATTATAAAGATTACATTATCAGATAATACTTTGTACATGAAACCATCAACTTTATTACATTTATTCGATTTTGAAAAATGTGTTGATCATATGTATTTCTGGTTGTGTGAAAATACGCATATTGTTACTGAAAAGTTTAAACAATTTGTAAATGTTTTACAACGTGATAATATCTGCGATGCGAGCAATGCCGCAAAAGCGATACGTGAAAGTCGTATGTTTGACAACGAATCACTTATAGATTGTGAATTGATAACTTGTGCTGTAAATGTTATTCTTCACGATGCTTCTAACGAATAAATTATTTCATTGTTAATCTGTGTTTAATTATTTTTTCCCTGTCTAATAAGTGCATAGTTGATAAAACTTTTTCGCTCTCTAGAAAAGTGATGAGCTATCTGAGACGTGATACTCCAGTTAGAACAAGAGAGATGTAGAATTAAAAATCAAGAGGGGAGCAACATTATAATATGTTTAAGATTTTATTGACCAACACTGACTAAGACTAATTCTTATATTATAAGACTTTATTTGGGAATAATCTCAATTCGAGATTTATTTCGGCAAGCGAAAGGTCTCGGGTTCGATTCCCGATTCAGCGACTTTCGGATCTATATTTTTCTCGCCTATAATTTTATAGGGGGGTTAGAGGGGAGTCGGGAAATAAATCTCGAATTGAGATTATTCCCAAATAAAGTCTTATAATATAAGAATTAGTCTTAGTCAGTGTTGGTCAATAAAATCTTAAACCTTGTTTAAAAATTCGACTGGCAAATCACATCTTACATATTGTTATTTACACACCTGGACCTAATAATGGTGTTGATTGAAATTGTTTATCAAGGCAGAGAAAAGTATAGGATCGAAGGGTCTGAATAGCTCAGTTGGTGAGAGCAGTCGCCCGGCAAGCGAAAGGTCTCGGGTTCGATTCCCGATTCAGCGACTTTCGGATCTATATTTTTCTCGCCTATAATTTTATAGGGGGGTTAGAGGGGAGTCGGGAAATAAATCTCGAATTGAGATTATTCCCAAATAAAGTCTTATAATATAAGAATTAGTCTTAGTCAGTGTTGGTCAATAAAATCTTAAACCTTGTTTAAAAATTCGACTGGCAAATCACATCTTACATATTGTTATTTACACACCTGGACCTAATAATGGTGTTGATTGAAATTGTTTATCAAGGCAGAGAAAAGTATAGAATCGAAGGGTCTGAATAGCTCAGTTGGTGAGAGCAGTCGCCCGGCAAGCGAAAGGTCTCGGGTTCGATTCCCGATTCAGCGACTTTCGGATCTATATTTTTCTCGCCTATAATTTTATAGGGGGGTTAGAGGGGAGTCGGGAAATAAATCTCGAATTGAGATTATTCCCAAATAAAGTCTTATAATATAAGAATTAGTCTTAGTCAGTGTTGGTCAATAAAATCTTAAACCTTGTTTAAAAATTCGACTGGCAAATCACATCTTACATATTATTATAATATGTGTCCCCATCGTTTCTGACAGTCTTGAATGTAAAATGGATAGAGAAGTAATTGTAATTGATGATAGTGATGAATACATGGATATAGATGCCGAAGAAGTAAATGATGAAGAAATTATAGAAGAAGAATCTGAAATTGAAATATCATCGACAGCAGATTCTGATTACGATAGTGAGTGTAGCGATGACTTTAATAACAAATGTGTACGAGTTTTAAATCAGGCCGATATATATGATTTTAATGAATTGACAAAAATGTGCAATATTTTCTTTTATTATAAAACTAATAAAGATGAAAAATTTTGTTCTACATGCTTCCTGCGAGTAGCAGACTTATACTCACATGTTCGTGCTGTGCGGTTGCATGAAACTGTAAGATATACTCTAATTGAAGGGAAAACGTGTTGCAACTGTAGATGCTCCCTAAATCAAATTTTATCGTGCAGTGTGTGTCCTATTTGCACACATTAAACTGTTTAAAAATTAAAACACTTAAAGTGCTGTGAAAATGGCGAGTGATGTGAAGATGCTAACTCAGGACGAATACATTGCATCGCTGGAAAAAGATGTGTTGAAGAAAGCCGATTTCTTCGAAAAAGAAAAGCAGTGCATCCAAATGAACGTAAAATGAGTTATAGTAAATGGGAGTTGGAGTGCGATGGATGTATCGATTTGCTGAAAGGACAATACCCACAACCATGGAGATTTTTTTGGAAATTTTATGAAATAAAAATAAATCCGAAATTATTGATCGGAAATTTGCAGACCGCTCGAATCGCGCGACTTGAAGAAATAAGAAGATCGCTACGCAGACGTTACTTAAGCGTAGATACCAATGTTCCAGCACTATCGACAAACATTCCAGTCAATTCAATCGTGCAGGCAATACACGGGCGCGAAATAGGTTTCAAAAACGTCACACGAAAAACCTGTATGATTGCATCTTTACGCATAATTTGTATCATTCTCCACTCGACTTTTTTGAATGGCGAGTTCATAATTTCTATGTAACAGAACTCAATCCTGGTTGTATTGCAAACGAGTTTTCTTGGTAATCTGTGTAAGTTTTTTATTTTAGAATAAATTAAAAAATTAGGAAAATATTAATAAATTTTTTGTTATGCAGAAACCGCATCCACTTCGCCATGCCGCCGCCGTCGCACCATCACTCAACACCGCCCCACATTTATATTTCATCCCCTATTTATATTTCATATTTTATATTTATATTGTATTATTATACTGTATATTTTATATATTGTATATTTTATATTTTAAATTCACACACACACACACACACATTTGTACAGTACACACATATGTATATACATATATATATATTAATTAAAAAATTATTATTATTAAATAAATGTATTTATTAAAATTCCTCTCCTTTCCACCTATTAAAATCTTATTATTATTAAGAAAGAAAAAATCTCTCTTGCGTACGCCTCTCTCATTCGCTCTCCGTCGCGTTACCACTCTCGCGTCATCTTGTCGCTATCTCTTTCTCTCTTGCGCTCACATGCGCCTTGCGTTACCTCTCTCTCTCGCGTCCGCCTCGCACTCTCCTTCGCGTCATCTCGCTACCTAACCATCTCGCACTATCTCTCTCGCTCTTGCATATACGCCTCGCTTGCGTCATCTCTCTCGCGTGCGCCTCGCGCTCTCCTTCGCGTTCCTCTCTCCGCGCGGACCCCTTACCCAAAAAGCTTCATGCGGTCTTTCGCGGATTCCTCTCTCCCCGCGGACCCCTCGCGGACCCTAAAATCGCGGACGCTCCCCTCCCCGCGGATCCCTCGCGGACCCTAAAATCGAGGACGCTCCCCCTCCCCGCGGACCCCTCGCGGACCCGGCTCCAAAATCGCGGACGCTCCCCCTCCCCGCGGACCCCTCGCGGACCCGGTACCAAAATCGCGGACGCTTCCACCACCCCGCGGACCCCTCGCGGTACATCGCGGACGCCTCCCGCGTGACGTCATTCCCCCTCCCCGCGTGACGTCATTCCCCCGCGCCCTGGGTTCCCCCCCCTCGCCCCCCCCTCATTGCCCCGTAGTTAGAACTCTCATTATATCACTACTCACTTTTTTCCCTATTTTCTTTAGCATATAATCACAGTGGTCCTTAAATCTTAACCTATCGTCAATAATTATGCCTAGATATTTCATTCTTTCCACACGCTCTATCTCCGTTCCATCCAAACATTTCAGTGTAATGTTACCTCTCAGTTCTTTTCGTACACTTCGAACTATCATATATTTCGTTTTCCCTGCGTTCATTTTTAACTTATTTGTATTCATCCATCTTTCCACTGTAACAAATGCCATGTTCATTTTTCTTTCTAATTCCGCACTACTCCCTCCAGTCACATACACTAGCGTATCGTCTGCAAACATTTTTATACTACATCCCTCCGGACAGACTTTAATTATATCGTTTATATATATTATAAATAACAAAGGTCCTAATACAGATCCCTGTGATACTCCATATTCTGTGGCCAATAATGTAGACCATTCATTGTTAAATCGTACCTGCTGTGTTCTATTCTTTAAATATGATCTTAACCATTCTAAAGCTGTTCCTCTAATTCCGTATTGATATAATTTCTCTAACAGTCTTTCTCTATCTATCGTTTCAAATGCTCGCTTGAGATCCATGAAAATTACCCCCACCATTTTTGCCTTACTAACTACCAGTTTCCATTCGTCAATGACTGTTTGAATCGCTGTTTCACACGAATACTGTTTTCTAAAACCTGACTGATGTTCTGTTATAATACATTTATCTTCTAAATACGCCTCAATTTGCTTTTTAACTACTAATTCTAATACTTTCTCGAATATTGGTAACATATTAATAGGCCTAAATTCACTTGCTTTTCTGGCTTTTTCTATTTTTGGAATCGGTATTATCGTAGATGTTTTCCAATCTTCTGGACAGCAACCTTCCCTCAAAGAGTTATTTATTATATCAATAAATTCCTCTTTTATTACATAAAATACTGCTTTAAGTATATCACTAGTTAATCCCTCCTCCGTGCCTTTCTTTTTTGGTAGTTCCATAACAATTTTTTGTAAATGCTCTATTCTAATCATCTCAAAATTTTCCATTATTCCCTCGCTTTCAATAACAAAAATAATTTTTTGCCCTGGACTTCCTAACTTATCTCTACTTATAGATTTTACTATGTTCTCAATACTCTGTATATAATATAAATTAAATTTATTAGCTATATTGCACCCTTCAGTATTATCTAATCTCCCTCTTTCAAAATCTATATTCTCTATTTTTTTTGTACCCGTTGGTTCGCCCCTTATTATTTCTTTTAAGGTTTTCCACATAGATGTCGGATTTCCCTTATTATGATCTATCATATTTTCATAGTATTCTTTTTTCTTTGTCCTGATTAGTTTAACCACTGCATTTCTTTCGATTTTAAACTGTGACCAATTTTCATCCGTGTCATCATACAACGCTTTACTGTACGCCTCATCCCTTTTAGCCGCTGCTTCCCTTATTTCATCCGAAAACCACTTTTTCCCTTCCCATATTTTCGGAATTCTAAATTTTTTTCTAGGTGCTGTAGCATCCAACGCATCTACTATATTATCGACAAGTTTCTTCGCTCTCACACTGACATTCATATCTTGGCTTTTTCCTAATTTATTTTCCACTAATTTAATAAATTCGTCTACATTAAACTCTTTAAAATTCCTAGTACTAAATTCTCTGTATTTATTATCAATTTTATTCGCATTAAGATCAACTTTTAACCACGCATGGTCCGTTATTTTAGGTTCATGAATTACTTGCACTTCTATTTTATTATTAGCGTAAATTAAATCTATAATTGTCTTACTATCTTTCGTAATTCTCGTCGGTTTATTTACATATTGTTTCATGCCTAAGCTCAACATTGTCATTTGTAACTTCTTTGTATAAAACGAGTCCAACATAATATCTATATTAAAGTCTCCTATTACTATACATTCTCCCCGTATTATTAATTCTTCTATTATATCCTCCAGAAATCTCACGAACTCACCATGCGATGAACTCGGTGAATGATATATTACTGTTATCACTCCTTTATACAATTTATCTTTCACCTCAATCGCAGCACACCAACAATTCGCTTCTAACTTTTTTACTAATACTATCTCATATTTAATATCGTCCCTTACATATAAAAGAACCCCTCCTGTATTTCTGTTTTCAGCATCACATCTAATCATACTATACCCCGGTACGTTCACTTCACAGTCTTCAATTTCAGCAGTCACTCTGGTTTCTGATAACGCTATGAACGCAGGATTCATTTTCTTCATAATCTGATGCTGTATCTCGTCTTTATGCGCCATCAAACTTTGCGCATTTGTATATAGTATTAATTCCGTTTCCTTCTGTAGTTGCTATTTATCTTCCTCCCATCCGGCCCTCCTCTTCTCCTCCTGTATCGCCCTCTTGAAAGTCGGACATTCCGGATCAAGTGCGCCATGCTCATCATTTATTTTCAAATTGTATGTTTGAATCTTAAACATGCAATTTATACATCTTTTCTTTGTCGCTGTACATTCACTCACCTTGTGATTTCCTGCACATTTGTGACATGTTTCATTACGCGTACAATTCTTTGCAATATGATAATAACCCCAGCATTTAAAACATCTTTTAATGTTAATGTGATTGAATGCAGGACACTTTCTCCATCCTACATTCAGTTTCCCTTTTCTCAACATTACTTCATGAGTCTCTTCATCTGCTTCAATTATTACGATACCATCTTTTCCTCTTCTTCCGGACTGATCTTTCTCATTTATTTTTTCTTTAACTATTCTCTTCACTATTCGCATATGAATTCCTTCATTTTTCACGTCAATTTTGTTCTGCTTCTTAATTGTACCTATTAAATCATCATCATTCAACTCCATTTCTTCCTCGCCAATATTGACAATTTTTATCTTAGGTTTCATCCGCGGTGACTCAGTAACGTTAAAATTCTCGCCCAGCTTGGCTTGTACTGTCGCCTTTAGCTTTTCCATTTCTTCTCCAGTCTCACAGCCGAGAATCACTGTTCCCTTACTTCCTTTTTTTAACTTCGTTATTCCCATAGCCATATTCTTGATATCTACCTTTTCTTTTATCAGTTTTTTAGTTGCTTCACTCTCCTGTTGCACCTTGGGTTTGACAATTATAATATTTTCTTTTTTCTTCTTTTTAACTGCTTCACTATAACATCTTTGAGCTCCTCCTGCCAGTCCACCCGCTCCTCCTTGTATAATTCTTCTCAAGTCTTCCAGTTCTTGTTTAATACTTCTAAATTCTTCTCGAACTATTTCCTTAACCATCATTTTAATTTCCTTCTTACATGCTGTTTCGTCTTTTATTTCTTTCACAGTTTTTACAAGCCAATCTATTTTTACGTCAATACTCGATGATCCACTCGCTCCTGATATTCTATTTCCACTGCTTGATGTCGTAAACGAACCCGTAGATCCTGTAGATCCTTGTCTTTCCCTGCTGCTCCCCGCTGCTGCCGGTGCCTTCTTCATATCTGCTTCACTTTCAATTGTAAATTTCTCAAATGGGCCAGGACACGACACCAGTTCGCGATTTCTATCATAAATTTTATGTTTACTTGCACATCCTGGATGGTAAAACAGTTTAATACAAGATTTGCATGCAACAACCTGATTTTTTATTGCCTTCTTACATGCCGAGCATCGATACTCGTCATATTCATCGTTCATATCGATAATTACCGGCCGAAGCTGTTAATACCAGCATAGGCGGTCAATTACCTTTGTCCAAATTCACACGTCAGCGCTTTGTGTCCACCTTTAATGTCTACCTGTCGCGTGAAATCTCGATGCCTCATACAAGAAATATAACTCTCACGCTCACAAATCAGCATATTCCTGTTAGATAACACTCATGTCTATTCCCGGTCTATGCAACTATTACTTCAATACTTTTTCGCCACTCTCCCTCACTATATAATCACTTAAAAGTTATCACTTTTGCAGAGCGATGTTTGACACGTCTTCTCTCAGAAAAAAGAGAGAGAGAGAGAGAGAGAGAGAGAGAGAGAGAGAGAGAGAGAGAGAGAGAGAGAGAGAGAGACAGAGAGAGACAGAGAGAGACAGAGAGAGACAGAGACAGAGAGAGAGAGAGACAGAGAGAGACAGAGAGAGAGAGACAGAGAGACAGAGAGAGAGAGACAGAGAGAGAGAGAGAGACAGAGAGAGAGAGAGAGAGAGAGAGAGAGAGAGAGAGAGAGAGAGAGAGAAAGAGGGAGGGAGATTATACAATATAACATCAATAATCGAAAAAAAAATCCAGAACGCTTGTCATATCTGTGTGTGTGTACATATATAAACTTATATATTATATATTTTATAAATAAGTGAAATATTATGCAGACATTGTACAAGATGTTCAGTTTGTGCCATAAAGCTCAAGCTTCAATCAATAATTAATACTCCAATGAATATATAATCAACAATTATTTTTATATAATAATAAGTATTTGAATATATAAAAATATTTTCAAAAATTTGTTAAAGATTATTTTAAAAAGAATATTTAAAATATTTTTTTAATATTTAAAATATTCTTTTTCTCAATTAAAAAAATATTTTTTAATATTTTTATATATATTCAAATATACTATATACTATAATATAAAAAAAATTGTTGATTATTATATTGGATTATTAATTGATTGAAGCTAGAGCTTTTAACATGGCAGTAGCGTTTTTTTTTTTTTTTTTTTTACGTGGGGGAAACCTTTTTCCGGGGGGTTTTCCGGGGTAGTGTGAGATTCTTACTCACTAAAACCCCCGCTGTGCATACGTTACTTGCTGCAATATAATGGCGTTGATTCAATGGTATCCACGCCTCTTCATTGAAAGTGATCCGCCCTTCAGACGTCTCCAAATCTATCTGCAACAACAAGCAACTCTATGGTGCATACATAGATTAATATCTATATAATTATAATAAAAGAAATTATTCATTATAAAATCTGCAAGGAAAACAATGTCAATTATATAATATTAAAATATCAATTACTTATAATAAAATCATAATTTTTTGCGCTTATCGGAAACACAACAATAGAAGCGCTACAACATATTGTTACATATTCTTATCCCGAAAATCGTTATATATAAATATTTAATACAAAATATTGAAAAAAATATGTAATATAAATATAAAAATATAATATAAATAATAAGAAATGTAAAAGTATGATATATGCCATTTTTTCCAATGCAATCAAACTTCTATTAATTATATATTTGATTGTATTATTTTTTAGATCTTTTCTATTTTAAAGTTTTTAATGCAGTACGATTACTCATCAGTAGGTATACTATGCCAATTCTAACTCAGGTCCTCCGAGGGGAGTGCGGGGCGCAGGGGGTTCTCCGTGGCGAGGGGTATGACGTCACGCGGGGCGGGGGTATCTCGATGGTGCGGGGGCTGACGTCACGCGGGTGGAGGGGATGTTTCGACAAAGGAGGGGGAGTTTTCTGAGTGCAATATTTGTAGATGGATATCTTTACGACTTTTTTTTTTTTTTTTTTATGAGGGATCCTAGACATTTTCCCAAAAAGGTATAGAACAAGCGCCGACGATCAACAATTTTGTACCCTCGCTAGTATAATTTTATTACGGAAGCGCCGATGTCCGGCTGCTCGAACTTGTCAACGGAGCGTTCTAGAATCCATAAAACTATGTTTTTCATTTTATGGACATTTTATCATTAAGAAAGAAATGAAGATTTTAGGGCCAACGCTGCGACGAACATGTTGAAACGTGATTAGGTGCAAAAGCGTTGACGTTCGGCAGCTTTGTACCCTCGCGGAAAATCCTCCATAAACGAGAGCGAAACATTTTTTCTTAATATTTTTAAGGAAGAATGCAACGTATCGGCGCCAACGTTCGGCTGCTTTGTACCCTCGCAGAAAATCGGTCGTAAACAGATAGCGCTCGATTTTATTACTATGATATTCCTTTGCAATAATTTTGAGAGGGATGGGGGTTGAAACTTATGGAGAGCGGGTCTGTATCCACGATGTTCATCACAAAGTATTCAGTATTCATATAGTAAAGAGCTAAGTGTCCTGTGCGAAGTGTTAGTGGCATAGTAGTGAGAAAAAAAAATGGAAAATGATAATAATTTCGAAGCGATATTAGACGAGTCGTCTGACGAAGATCACGCGCTGTCGGATGACAGTAATTATATTAGTAATCGCAGTGAGGACCTTACGGATATTGACGACAAGGTAGTGGACAATTCACAAATCCTTGCGCTAAACGGACGTACAAAAGTTTGTACAATATACTTTTATTATTCGACGGGTACTGATCAAGCTCTATGTACTACATGTATGATCTCTATTCAAGACTTCGGGCACATGTATGCTGTTCGGAAGCATGTGATTCAATTACACGACGCAGTGGAGAGTCGATCGTGCTGCAATTGTAGAAATCCATTGTATATAATAATTCCATGCAATATGTGCCCTATTTGCACACAATAAACTTTGGGAGATTGTGCTGGGACACTTAAAGTGAGAATTCTGAAAGTGAAAATGGCGTCTCAGGAAAGATTGAAGAACATTCCAGTGACTTCGATGGTGCATTATTTAAGAAATCGCGAACTTGATGTGCAAAAACCTCAAGCAAGAGATGTGACCCATTTTCTGCAATTTCATGAAAGGAAATTAATGGGAACTACCGTATGTAACTCCGTCACATCATCTAAACACAACCGAATCGCGTGTTTTCAGCGTCGATATCAAAAGATATTGCATTTTTTAAGTGGACAACCGAAAGTTTGTAGGAACCCAATGAATATGACATTGCCACCATGGCCACTATTGCTATTACCATCCAACTCAGATGTGTTGCCATCCGAATCGGAGGAGTCGCCAGAACATAATATTCTGAACTCAGACTTAGAAATCGATGAGTCGGATGTGAGGGACGAAGATTGAGAGTGTGTTGTAAGTATTTCTTTTTAATTTAAAAATTGTTAAAATAATTAATAAAAATTTTTTTTTTCTGTCACAGAAGGGACCCCTCGCAGTAGTCCCACGGCCGTCGTCTTGCCACCCCCACCATCGTCGGCACAGCCGCCCGACCGCCTCACCACCGTTGCCGCCACCACTGCCCAGCCGCTGCTCCTCCGCTTGCCGCCGACACATTAAAAATTTTTATATATTATAATATTTATATTCTTATCTTTATATTCTTATCTTTATATTCTTAGTGTTTATATTCTTATCTTTATATTCATATTATATTATTATATTCTTATATATTCTTATATTTTAAATTTTAAATTCACATTCATACGCGCACACACACACACACACACACACACACACACACAAAATTATAAATATTACGCATACTCATTTTAAGAATAAAAATTATTTTAAATATTAAAAAATATATAGTTTATTTTAGAATAATTCCTCTTTCCATCTATATTAAGAATATTATTATAAAAGAATTATTATATTAATATTATTATAAAATAATTATATATTAAAATATTATTAAAAATTCTCTCTCGCGTGCGCCTCACGCTATCTCTCTCTCTCCTCGCTGCGTCTCACGCTATCTCTCTCTCTCTCCTCGCTGCGCCTCGCGTCATCTCTCTCTCCTCGCTGCGCCTCACGTCATCTCTCTCTCTCTCCTCGCTACGCCTCGCGTCATCTCTCTCATGGTCCCTAGCCTCTCGGTCCCTAGCCTCGCGATCCCTAAGCTCTCGGTCCCTAGCCTCTCAGTCCCTAGCCTCTCGGTCTCTAGCCTGGCGTTCCCCCTTCCCCGCATGACGTCATCCCCCGCAAGGACCATGCAACGAGCTACGTATGAGAGCTGGGACTGCTTACGGGTGGGAGAAAGATGGAGAATGGAAATGCATGCAAAGAAATTACATCATAATTTAGACTTAAAAACTCTTTATTCTTCTTTTAAATATTTTTTTTTTTCTTACATATTATGGACTAAAAACTAAAGCTGTCAGCTCGCAATCGATGAGCTGATGCTTGTTGAAGGCGTCGCTAGCGCGTATTACATTTGATACTTCTTTAGGATTCGTTACATTGGACGCAATATTTGAAAATTGCGTAAACTTGATATCGACTGTATTGGTAATTTTAACCAATCGGTCAAAAGTTACGTCAATGCATGGATCGAGATCGAACATACGGTGTAACGTCGATTCGATCATCATCATGCATACATTTGAAGATTCAAGACTTATTAACTTGGCGTCGTTAATCGTACGAACTCGCACTGTTAACGGTCCAACGCTTATAAAACTGTAGGCATCTTTAAAATCGTTTCGAAGCAGATTCTGAATATTGTGACGTTGCTCGTAGAGTCCTTTCCACGCTTCGAGAGATAGTATCAGTTCCTTTCCTCGATGATCTCCTATGGCGATTTCCACGTAACTCGGTGGATCCACTTTGATACCAATTTCGAGGAATTTAAATTCCGTAGCTGTCAATGCGTATCGTCTGCCTAGTATACGAACCGCACGACGCTCCAACGAAATGCTGTACAAAATGAAATTAGTTTGAAAATAATACAATTTGTAAAAAATATAAAGATAGAAAGAAGTTAAACAAAACTTACTCGTCACATTTATTCTCAAACGATGGAGTGTCATCATGACTCGGTACGTAATTATTCACACGTCTGCCGGAGCCACTGCTTCTTTCAGCGTAGTACATATTTCCAGATTTTAAAAGTGAAACCACCAGTATGAACGGTTAACGCTACACTGATCGTATAAAATTAAGAATATACATGACGCTTATTTTTAAAAGTAGTGGGGTAAATGTGGTGGGAGATTCTAGAATACTATTGGCGCTATGAAATTTAGGAGAAGGGGAAACGGCGCTCGGATAAAAAGAATTCTTAGAAACGATTCTTGAGGAAAGGATTGGGGAAGGGGAATAAGAGATAAAACACATTAATGTTTAAATATTTTATTTTTCCAAATCTTGCAATTCTTTCTGGCGTTGCGACCACCAGTTAAATATTTTGAATACATTTTGTAATGCGCAATTCTTAACATGTTTTCCACATCGCATAGTGTTTTTAACATCTAGATTATTTAGAGACTCGATATCATCGTAATCAGCATTCAAGGTCTCAATAATGAAACCGTTTCCCGCATAATCCAATATATCGGCTAACCATTCTCGCTTCTCAAGTCCTTTTACATATACGAGAATGGATTCTTCTTCTTCTTCATGTGGTCCAACAACGATAGTTGTTGTAATCAAACGCTGAGCCATGCTGTATGGAACGTTTCCATCTTCCCATTGCAATCCATGATGATTTCGAGTCAACCATGAGGCTTGGTGTCTCTCCGATTTTATGAGTACACTCCATGGTACAGGACATGCGAAAAAATAATGTGACAAAATAAATCCTCTTCTCAGGATTGCCGCTTCCTTTACAATGAATTGTTTATTGAGGATAAACCCCTGTAGACCCATAAACGTTGGTACGGACATGACGAGATCTCTCTCTCTCTCTTCGATGTATCAGTTAAAAAAGAAGAATGACAACCATCTCATAACACTTTGATTTATATTCTGCTATGCTTCCCCCTCTCTCTAAATTGTTGGTGCGTTTAAGTGATTTTGCGCACAACATTGGTCAACGGGTTGTATTGGATCACGCGATCGTGTATGATGAGACAGTACGCAGTGGTATTCATCGGCACATTCTCCTTACACTCGAATTCCAATCTCACATCCACGGTTGCGCTCTTGACCGATTCGTTTTGTCGAGAACAATCGATGATCACGAACGGACCGTTACGTAGAAACATTGAGACGGTGAGACTCGGCTCGAGATACTCGTATCTATAATAGTTCTTGCAGAAACGCGCATACGTATCGTACAGAATCGACCATGTTTTTATCGAAATCCAGATTCATATCGTCGTACGGATAACATTCCGAGTTCAGATAGAATTTCACATTGGTCATCTTGCAATCGTCGAATCGACTCATATCTTCAGACATGATGTTTTTCCGATCTGTCTGCAGAGCGAAGATAACATATCGTGGCTTCTCCAGCTGAGTCGCTGTCTTAATGGCCCATGAATGCTTGGTTGTACGCTGCAATAGCGGATACTCATACAGATCCCACGAGCGAAAACCCATGCTGAGGTAATGTCCGCTTTCCAGAGTGCGCAGCATCGACAGCTTCTTAATCTCGCTCAATAACACATGTGGCATTCGCCATTGTATCTTGAATATGTTGATCACAGGCTCCAGCGTCGAATTTCCAACCAGACAATTGTTGTCGTTGCGCGATCGCATTAAGATTAACTCATTACGAGCGTTAATCACCACTCGTCTGTAATCCTCGCAAAATCCCAATAACATGTAGAGCGGTACGCAAAAATTGAAGTTTCCATTTGCAGTAGTCGGATCAGTCCAGCCGGCGTTTCTCATAATCACGCTTCTATCAGATGATATCGTTACATAGTTTTTGAGCAAACTTGTTATTCCCACGTTTCTGTTGCGATCAATCTCCACGCCATCGAGTTCGTATCGAATCTCATCGAACATGAATGCGACACAATTATTTCCCAGTATCACAGCAGATCCTTCGGCTGGTTTATTTATCTTTAGTTCTCCCTCGATGTATAGGAAGCTTTCATACGGCAACGTATACAGATCCTGTTGTTGTATGGGTATTCTTATCTCATCACTGTGTCCGAATGTTGTGTTAGCGAACGGGTTGTACGTGTGAGTCTCGATCTTGACGATGCGATCGTCGAAGATTGGCTCGTCTCCAATGTTGAGGATGTCGGTCATTGTTCAGATGTTTCGCACCGCGAATCCCAAAGATTGTAAAAACGCAACGTTTGATGCGTTCAGTTTCTTTTTCTTAGTGCAACCGGATGATTGGATATTAGTGAATGTCGACGTTGTTGTTCTTGTCGCTGGCTCCGTAAAGATTGTGTTATCTCTCGTGTCTTTCGATCCGTTCAACACGAGCATCTCATACACCACACACATACGTTATCGCTGTCGTCGTCGTACGTGCAATCTAATGGTGATCTCTTCTCCTCGAAAATCGAGCAATCGTCTGTCCTGGTCGACAACGCGTAACGTTAAATCCGTAATGCTCCGCACGATGATCGGCAGGTAAATGATGTGAGCCGGTGTTTCCGATATCTTATATCCTGGTGGTACCCTCAATGAAAATTCATGTATCGTATGAACGAGTTTGCCGTTGCTGTACGCGCCCGCGGTCACATTACATTCTACGCGGATAATGTTCACGTTGATAATATTAATCGGCATGTCCGACTTGTACCATTTTCGCGGCTGCAGTATACGGTTCGAGAATCCTAGCAGCGATCCAATGTTGTTAGGCTTGCTAAAATTCATTCTGTAGGCGCATTTGATCTCGCTCCTCATCGTATTATAATTAGCGCGGAGCACTATCGGATATTCTCCATCTTCAAAGTCACCGTCCTCATTCGTCCGAATATGCATGGTGTCAGCGTGTTTTTTATCATCGTCACGAACAGCGTGTCGCGGACGTTTTCGCGAAATTGCATGTTTCAAAAACTCATGTATCGCTTGCAGCTCGTACGATCCCTCGGGAATCGTAATTTCCGCGTCATCTTTGCCAAAGTAAAATTTATTATTCGAGGAATTCACGTTCGATATCGTATGATAAGTCTCAAAATCCGCTAGACCTAGCTCGTATTCATCGTCGCTCAAATCTACGGCGGGAAAGTAGTTTACCGCGAGAACACTACTCTTCCCGGTCAGTGTGAATGTCATAGACATGTTGACAAAACTGTTAAACGAATACTGAGTTAAATAGCGCAATGTCAGTCTTTAAATTCACGTGCATCGACCGCTCGGAGAAACTGTAAGCACAATTGTCCACAGATGCTTTGATTGTAAGTTTGAACAGGTGTGTAATTGTATTGTATCTTTGTCACATTTAAATATCGCACAATTCATTCGGCGGTCGAAGATTGCCGAAACTGTCAAAATATATAGCGCGATCCCCCCTCTTTGCATACGCTACCCAATGAGTACCCGATCCTTTAGCGTTATCCAAATTTACGATGCCGCTCTCGTTTCGATATATACCACCGATGGGTAATGAATCACGCATGAAAACACCTCTAAAATACGGAATGTGCATACGTTTTGCCAGTTGTAGCAATTGTATGTTGGTAGTTACGCCCTGAGGCATTTTTAGCGTCTCTTTGACGTTTTTTTTTCCCCCTTTTTTCTCGTTGAAACTCCTCGTCCGTGTTTGTATGGAGCGAGATACAATCCGTGACCTTCCATGGCGCGATTGTGACGTAGCATCTCTTGCAACTGACGTTGTGCAGCTTTTCCGTCGTTCACCATCTTCGCTACACCAGCCGCTCCACCGACCAGAGATCCGAGCGCACCCAACATTGGTAGAATCGGTAATACACCCCCACGTTTCGCTACTGGAAGTATTCGTTTCTTCGCCATCTTTTTCTTCGTCTTCGTCTTTGTCGTCTTCAGGCCCATACCGAACTTCGTCTTGGCTTTCATCGCTGCCCAGACAGCTGTGGCGGCGGCTCTCTCACCGAGAGTCGAATCTCTCGCAACGATGCGAGTTTGCGCTTCTTTGGCGAGTATCCTATCTGCCGCGTGTCTCTCGATGAGATCGTTGCTTCGAGAGTACGCTATATCGTGTTCACGGCACGCCGCGTCCAATGGGTTGATACCTCGATCGCCTCTGGCTAATCGCTTTTGTAGTCGCGTGCCCGGACCGCAAAACTGATAGCCGGGGATATGGAATTCGATCGGAAGTGCGTTTATCGCCTGAGTTAATAGGCCTCTACCTATTTTCGTTGACATTCGCTGCAATCTTTTATCATCGGCGCTGGACCGTCAATGTGCGTTCGCTGCCACGGTCGATTGTAATGTTCGAAACAGCGGCGATAAGTTTGAACCTCCAAATCCGCCTTTATATGTTCCGGAAGCTTGTCCCACACGCAGTGAACGTAATTGCCGCACATTCGCAATAAAACTGTTTTCAACACAAATTGTAGCTGTTCGGCGCTCAAATTACAAATATCGTAAGGGCTTGACAAACATTTTTTCGTTACTGAGCAATTCGCGGTTCCGCGCAGCTATAAATAGGCAGACGTTCGATCCAGTCAGGAGTGAACATGAATTTCGTGCGACAACCTTTCGCGATACGCGTGACGAATTACGACGCCAGATTACGATCGATGGGGGACAACGCGGAGATGCGTAGACACGGTACGATACTGCCGACTACTATACGCGCGATCGTTTGCGGCCCCTCGAATTGCGGTAAAACTAACGTGTTGATTAGTTTGATAGAAAGCCCGCACGGCGTCCGCTTTGAAAACGTGTACGTGTACTCAAAGTCGCTGCAACAGCTAAAATATCGGTATCTGGAGAATTTGTTGACGTCGATCGATGAAATCAGCTATTTTACATTCTCCAATAACAGTGACGTCATTCCACCGAGCGAAGCATGTCCAAACTCGATTTTCGTTTTCGATGACGTGGCGTGTGACAAACAAAATACGATAAGAGAGTACTTTTCAATGGGACGCCACTCGAACGTCGACTGCTTCTATCTCTGTCAGACATACGCAAGAATACCGAAACATCTTATACGCGACAACGCAAACCTGCTAATCTTGTTTAAACAGGACGGTACCAACTTGAAACATGTGTACAACGATCACGTGAATACCGACATGTCATATGAGGATTTCAGTGAATTATGTCGTACTTGTTGGCAGCAAAAGTATGGATTTCTAGTGATAGATAAGGATAGCTCGCTTACGAACGGCCGATACAGAAACGGATTTAACGTGTTCGCGATACCGCAAAACAATTAGTTGTTGCCAATGTTCTGTCGAGAGAGGTGAAACACGAGCGTTCGACACTCTACCGACACGGCTGAGAACGATAATATTCGCGAACGTGAAAAGATAGCGAAGGAGATTGCGAAAACGAGTGAAGCAATCCGCAAGAAACATCGCGCTTTGAAGACCGGTAAGATCGATGACGATATCGCGGTCAAGACCCATTTTAGACCTATTGTTGAGCCGCTACAAAAGATTGTCGACAACTCGATCGCGGTGAAAAACGAGCCGGAAAGTACCGCAAAGATTAAAATCTTACCCATCAAGCGGTACAAGGAGGAGGAGGAGGAGGAGGAGGAAGAGGAGAAGGATGATGCGACACCGAAAAAGAGGAAACGGTCAAACCCGAATCGCTCATCGACACCGCGTACATCGAATGCTTTATTGGATGAACCGATGATAAGCTCTACACCGTTCGCGACAACGAGAATCGTACAACCTATGATACCCGAAACACTCGCAAACGAAAATGTTTTCGAAACCTCGGGCAGCACGCTCGCAACATCGTTTGTTCGAAACACATTACAAACGCTGGAAGGTCAAGAAATGTTGCGAAAGCACTTGGGACCACTGGGACAAGAGTACATGAGCACTCTCCTCGGTGGCGACAAAGAAAGGAAAATCGATCACGTGTACGGTGTCTATTTCGACAAGGATGAAATGCATCTCGGTAACAAACGATTCGACATTGACAAATATGACTCTATAATTATAGACAAAGTGAAGTACATTGGTACACCAGGATTATACGAATTGATCTTCAAGAGAATTCCCGATGATGACATTTACACGGAGGATGATATGTATAAATACAAGAGCATATTATTGGCGACGAACGCATATAAACGCAATTATGACACACAAGGCCAATTACGAAGCAACAGGGGATACAAGTACAAACATATAATCGCACCATTGATATCGATTGAAAAGAAAAAATCTGGAAAGGGAGTATTCATGCCTCACGCGATGGCACTAACCGACAATAAAATCGATTACATACACTGGGATGACCCCAACGAGCTAGTGGATCGGGTACGATTGCTGGACGCTTCGCGCCGAGCTGGCCACAACGCTCACGACAATGAGATCCTGTCGATCATCGAGGAACTTCGCGAAGCAGGCATTATTATAAATTGAATGGTGTCTCGACAAATCTAATCAGTCGATCAGCGTCACTCGTATCGAAGGGAAAAAAAAAAAAAAAAAAAAAAAAAAGCCTATCAACAAATTTGGATTATTCGAACCAAGAAATGATGCAACCGGCACAAGCGATCATTGGGATAGATTGGTGAAAAGTTACGTGCGAGGAAACGCTCTGTGTCGTGTCGCTACAGACTATGATGCAAGATCGCGCAAGATTCGTCGTGTAGCGCAACCTAAAGCTGACACTGATGCCGTCAACAAACTGTATGTGGAATCCTGCGTTAAAAGATTGATGAATCAACAGGAAGAATCAGATGAGAAGCTGACTTCGTTCGAGAAGGATGTGCGGGCAATACAGATTGTGATAAACGAACTTCAACGCGCGGCTAACGCTAACTCAGAAACGGCTATCAACTTGAATGAGCAGCAGTGAACGGGTTAGGAGCGGCTATCGAACGGTTATCGAACGGCTACGAACAATTATCGAACGGCTACGAACAATTATCGAACGGCTACGAAGGATTATCGAACTGCTATCTAACTACAATGAGTGGTAGTGGTAGTGAACGGCCTAGCAACAGCTGCGAACGAGGGTACGAACAACTCAAGCAGGGTTGCGAACGAGGCTACGAACAAGTCATTAAAGACTACATACAAGGCTACAAACAACTCAAGCAGGGCTGCGAACGGGTCAGTAACGGCTGCGAACGGGTCAGGAGAGGCTACGAACGGGTTAGAAACGACTGTGAACAAGGCTGCGAACGAATTAAGAACGATTTTCGAATGGGTCAAGAACGGAAGTAAACAACGCAAGAACGGCTCAAGAACGGCTCAAGAACGGCTCAAGAACGGCTCAAGAACGGGTCAAGAACGGCTACGAACGGGTCAGAAACGGCTACGAACGGCTCAAGAACGGGTCAAGAACGGAAATGAGCGTTAAAACAAGCAGCGACAAACGGCGATCGAGAAAAACCGACGAAGCGATGAAACAACATAGTTTGGAGAGACGGCAGTTGGTGAACGAACTGCACGCGCCGGCGAGAAAAAATTTTCCCCGAAGACACGTCATAGTGCGGGGATACGATGATCTGTGGCAAGCCGACATCGTCGAGATGCGTCCGTATTCTCGTTTCAACAAAGGTTATCACTACATACTCACCATCATCGATGTGTTGAGCAAGTACGCGTGGGCCATACCACTCAAGAGTAAAGGTGGAAGCGAGACGGCTGACGCTATCGCCGAGATAATTCGAGATAGCAAGAGATCCCCGAGAAACATGCAAACCGATATGGGGAAAGAATTTTATAACGCCGACGTGCAACAGCTTATACGGAAACATAACATCAATCACTATTCTACATATTCGGTATTGAAGGCATCGGTCGTCGAGCGATTCAATCGCACGCTGAAGAACGACATGTGGAAGATGTTTACGCTGAATGGAACTTACAAGTGGATCGACGCGTTGCCGCGGCTCGTATCGGATTATAACGCGCGCAAGCACCGAACAATCAGCATGCGACCCGCCGACGTCACCCCCGCGATCGCTGATAAACTTTTAAAAACAGTATATAGTAACATAAAGATTGCCGCTCCGGCGAAATTCAAAGTAGGTGACCCGGTACGCGTTAGCAAGTACAAGAAACTTTTCGAGAAGGGTTACACGCCAAATTGGACGACGGAGGTTTTTAAGATTGTTAAAGTGCAGCGTACTAATCCCGTAACCTATCTACTCGAGGACTATCGCAAAACATCTGTCGCTGGAGCGTTTTACGAGCACGAGTTGCATAGCGCGAATTATCCAGACGTATATCTCGTGGAGAAAGTACTGCGCAGGAGGGGTGACGAGGTTTACGTGAAATGGCTGGGATTTGACAATTCGCACAACTCTTGGATACATAAGGATAATACAATTTAATTCATACAAACTGTATTTATTAATTACTCAAAAATTAAAAAATATATAATATGTACAACATATAAAAATATATAAGATCTTTATTATACATCCTTTCCGTTACTATATGAAATACATATACATATGTTACATAACATTATATCACACATACATTATATTACATTATATTTTATAAGGGTATCTGGTAATGTCCCCATGGTAATGTGTCGGTCGAATCAGGTATGATATACCGCTTATCGTCGTACGGACTTAGAGCAATTTTCGTCTCGGGAATGGTGTATACTTCATGCAATTTCGATCTAATACATGACTGACTACGTGTCATTTCAATCTCTTCATTCAGGCACCGCGTATAATCGTCGAATGTTATCGTTCTCGCGACAACGTTACTTTTGACACCTTTAACCTTTTTTGTATCTTTCTTACCATCTACTCGCAAAGCGTACATTTTTGCTCTAAGTCCTACAAATTCAGTCATTATCGTACCGTTATTTTCATCTTTCATTAGACTTGGCACCTTTTTATTCACAAGCGGTATACCGTACGCGTTGTCAATTGGATAATCGCTCGTATCGAATCTAGCGATATCGCGTTTCATATTTTCATACACGTCTTCGCATTTAATATGATATATTAAACTATCTGTATCGGTGTACATTACCCGACATCTGTCACGATAGAGCGGTGACATGTACTCGTAGTGAAATTCATACAGACATACTTTCGATATGTCGAGTATACACATACCAACATAGATTGGTTTGTTAAATTTTACTTCTAGTTTACGTAATTCTACAGCAATTAAATTTTCCGAAAAGACGCTCCTGCTATGGAAATTTGGTTTAGCAATCATCGCCTCTGCTCCGTATCGTCCGTCCCACTTTGTCAATAATTTTACATCGACACGATTACGCACATTTTCCATCGTTTTGCCAAATACCGCATTATTCATCAATTTGTATAAATTTTTTTCGAAATCATTTTTTGCTTGCGTTCTAAATTGCGTATTAAGTTCAATGTAACCGCGAAGCCATGTGGATTGAGTGAATTGTAATATGCGATGTATTTTTGTAACTTGAAGGCCGTGATTCGTACATTGCTGCAGGTTACGGTAGTGTATCACGTAACGCTTTTTATCGTATAATGTCGCGAGCAGCTTATCTTCCCGCTTACCGAGTGGTTTATCGCGTGTCGGGCAAAACGGTAGGTCAGTGTGCGCGTCGTGAAGACATTGTGGATATTCTAAATCTACTTCGAGGATATAGCCTATAGGCGAATCGAGCGTGATAGATGATATATCAAAATTAGATATGTCATCGACCCATCGAAAATCGGCGTAAGGCAACGGTTGGCACATTGCCCATCCATACAAATTATTTACATCTAAATACATTAAATATGATGATGGTTTCGACGGATCATACGATTGCATGTACTTGTTATTAGCATGGGTGTATCTATTAGAACATTGACTTAAACCACCGCGTATTCCCCGTTCGATAAACATAACCATATCGATATCGGTAAGCAATTCGAATGTTATATTTGTGTGTTTTAACATGGCATCCCATGTATACCCGGGAAGAGTATAATAATATGCAGAGTCGAGTCCATAACTCGCGATGCAAGTGTCGCGAAAGTTTTCAAAAATATCTGCTAATAACATGACATCAATTTTTAAATATAGATCACTATATTCGCCTAGCGTTCTAAGGGAGAATCGGTTCCAGACGTTCTCGGCGTGCGCGTAATCGCTCTCGGATATTGTGCTACCGGTCAAAGAACTGTAAAATGATTCGCGCGGCGGTAAACATGTATCTTGCAATTTGTCGATACAATCTATATATTCGTATGGAAAGATACCCTTCCGTGTTAATAGATTGAAATTTTCTGTCGGTAAATTTTGAAATTCCGATTGTAAAATTTTTAGTTTCTCTTT
Source organism: Prenolepis imparis (assembly GCF_030444845.1). NCBI lineage: Eukaryota > Metazoa > Arthropoda > Insecta > Hymenoptera > Formicidae > Prenolepis > Prenolepis imparis. Next base: position 16,150,639 of record NW_028141169.1, read on the forward strand.
ATTCAAAAAAGATGCTAATTTATCAAGACTTGCAGCGAGAAATTTATATGAATCGATAAAACGTAATTTTATATGATTTTTCGAATTGTCTTGTGTCAATTTAACAGTCTTTGTAAATGAAATATATTTTTCCTTCGTTATCGGAAGTAATTCGATTTCCCCTTCGAACGCTGTAGCTATATCCTCGATAATGAAATGCGCGTCGTAACCGGATAGATTATGGAAAACTATTGGAATACAAAAAGTTTCTTTATAATTTAGATTGCAATTTGAGTGCGCGGGACCTCTGTATCGTCCAGTCAGATGGCAATGATCGCGTACGCGTGTATCGTCTTGTACGAATGGTTTTTCGCATATATGACAATGCGTTGCGCTGTGAAATTTTTTCCACTCGTCTAATGTTAAATTTACCATGGGAACATTTGTCGTTAAAACAGTCTTTATACGTAACGCTAAATTTTTAAGTTCTTCAGCGAACCATGAAACGCAATCAACGCTACGGCGAGAATTATACGCGGATAACGAGTTGTCGTACGAACAATGCATATAATAAGCGATGCTGAATACCTTGTGATGTTGATGTTGATAATTTGTCGCTTCTTCGGTCTTTGCCAAAACGCATTCCAAGTCGGCGTACACTACAAACGGAAGTCGCTCCTTTCTGTTGTAGTTGTCAAACGATAACCACTTGTCTTTATCGCTTGGTAACCGGATAGCGCAGTCGTTTATCTTTCCGCAGTCTACTGTATGTGACTGCAACTTGTTCTCCGATCCGAAATAGTGCAAGCATCTATGAAAGAAAAAAAAAAAAATTACAATTTTATTTACAATTATATTTTAATATATAATTTGCAATAAATATACAGACCGATCGCAGATATATTTCTTGTGACCATTTTTGTTCAATTGCGTGTTCACAAGGCAGGATAGATTCTTGATCCACGCGAAATATCCAACGCTGTTGCTGTCTTGCACATACAGCAAGTTGACATGCTTGTCTTTCTTTTGCTCCGAAAGACGAATCGGGACGATGTCATTCTCAATACTATATACATTGATAGAGATATTATTTGCTAGTTCAAACTTTTTAATTTGATTTATAGTCACTGGAAACTCAATGTCTTGGAGATTCAGCACCGTCGTATAGTGCGGATATGAAGATTCCCGTGTCACATTTCTTTCGGCGGGGTACAGAGCGGCCACCACTGACCACGCGAAACACGCATTGTCCGTTGATCGCACGTTCACCACCGCTCTCTTTGTCACAATTTGTCGCGGCAAGTTTAGATAACACCCTGCGCGCATTGAATTATACTTGTTTATATTTATAGTCAAGTTAATTATTTGTGACAACGCCCAACCACTATCGCGTTCTTGAAACTCTTCTAGCGATGCTAGCGTGGGCTCGATAACGCGGCGCTCGTACCACTCGTGTAAATCGGACGTGCGAAAGAGTTCATAGTTTTTTGTATTGACACTTTTGTTAGCGCGTTTATCACCGGACACAAACTCGCCATTAAACACGGTGTTCACTTTTACATTAATGTGTTTTTGCATCACTTTCTGCACGTGTTCGATCACAATGTCTTTGGCATCTTCGAGAAATTGACGAGGTTCGATGTAATTATTGTTTATTACCGCACCGGTTAAGATGCGGCTCTCGAACGCCGTATCAATCTCTCGCCAAACTAGTCTTTCCGCGTTATTGTCGCCACTGTATTCACCACCACTGGATATAAATTGTTTCTGCAATCGAATTTTTGCACCCTCGAGTCGCGCGATTCTAGCCACCAAAGATTGTCTATTTCCAATCGAAAGTCGCGGACGCTTGTTACGGCTGTTTTCTTCGAGCAAATTGATAAACTCCTCGCAGCGCAGCGCCCATGCAAAATATTCACCCAAGGTGGTGACTTGGCGGGACCGCTCCAACAGATCGCGTTCGTTCTGCTCGATGTTTTCCGTTATTTCTTTTATTCACTATTATACCACTAACACTTCTAATACAAGAAAGTAGCCACTAAACTTTTTTCACCGCTACATCTATGCGCTTTCAAATCGTACTATGGTTTGACGCGCTCTCATCCTTCTTATATATTTCACCTAATTCTATCTTCTTTTCTAACATTTGGCGTATCTCAAAAGATAGTTTCCCGAGATATTGGTTTTATGGATAGAGGAGTAAGGACACAAGCAGCCGAACGTTTGCGCCGATACGTTGCATTCTTCCTTAAAAAATATTAAGAAAAAATGTTTCGCTATCTGTTTACGACCGATTTTCTGCGAGGGTACAAAGCAGCCGAACGTTGGCGCCGATACGTTGCATTCTTCCTTAAAAATATTAAGAAAAAATGTTTCGCTCTCGTTTATGGAGGATTTTCCGCGAGGGTACAAAGCTGCCGAACGTCAACGCTTTTGCACCTAATCACGTTTCAACATGTTCGTCGCAGCGTTGGCCCTAAAATCTTCATTTCTTTCTTAATGATAAAATGTCCATAAAATGAAAAACATAGTTTTATGGATTCTAGAACGCTCCGTTGACAAGTTCGAGCAGCCGGACATCGGCGCTTCCGTAATAAAATTATACTAGCGAGGGTACAAAATTGTCGATCGTCGGCGCTTGTTCTATACCTTTTTGGGAAAATGTCTAGGATCCCTCATAAAAAAAAAAAAAAAAAAAAGTCGTAAAGATATCCATCTACAAATATTGCACTCAGAAAACTCCCCCTCCTTTGTCGAAACATCCCCTCCACCCGCGTGACGTCAGCCCCCGCACCTTCGAGATCAGTGTGGCGATATGGGCCGGGTTTTTTGCGCATGCGCGGCCGAAACAACGGCGTATTATGTAGTTATCAAATGGGCGCAAAAGTTTTGACGAGCCTAGCAACAGCGAGCAGTAAGGTGGGTTAAATATATGTATACATAAATCGAAAAAAATCTTATATATAAAATTATATATATATATATATATATAGGTATATGTATATAACTTTTTATCGATTCTCAAAAATTAAAAAAGAAAACATTCGCGCGAGTGACTAACGATACCCTTCTTTCTTGAAAATAGATACTTTACTGAAAGCGTACTGGCCGCGCATGCGCGAAAAACCCGGCCCATATCGCCACACTGATCGAGATACCCCCGCCCCGCGTGACGTCGTACCCCTCGCCACGGAGAACCCCCCGCGCCCCGCACTCCCCTCGGAGGACCTGAGTTAGAATTGGCATAGTATACCTACTCTCATCTCATGGGATAAAAATATATAATAATATGTACACAATGTACAGTAAACAATAGCAAGCAATGTACATGTAAACATACATTTAAATATCTATAATCTTTTCTATAATTTGAAGTTAATAAAAATTTAAATTAATGTAATTGCTATTGTTTCTGTACATATTTAATAAACAACACGAATTAATAATTCGAGTGGATCGCAATTTAAACTAAGTTAAATGATTGCGTCGCAAAGTGACCTCAACCATATTATGGGAAGTATACTGTATAAAATATTTCTTGTTATTTCACATGCAACTTTGTTTATTATGTGTTTCTATACTTGTATTTTGTAATTTGTTTAATTTTCATCTATATATTACTAAATATTTTTGAAAATAGTACATTGCAAAACAAAACCTATCTGATATTAACTGCACTTTGCGACGCAATCACCTCAGTTCAAATTGCAATCTAATTTGCAATGCACTATTTTCAAAACAAAAGTATAACATAAAATTTAATTGTCATAATAAATTTAATATTACATATATAAAATATAGAATGGGCCCCTCCAACGCCCATTCCCGTGAGAACGCAACCAATATTCTTTTATCGTCTCTCCGAGATTTTTATGTTACTATATATGTTCTATACAATGACGATTACAGATAATTTCTACCATCTTATTTTATCATTGCTTATTTTTGCATAATGGCAGCAATAAAAGCTTACAAAGATGGAATAATGAAAAATATTAATTCGGGAAAGGCAATAATTTGTTGCTTTCTAGAATTTTAATTAAATGACGTCTCATGCATTTTACGTCACTGGAATATTTTTTATTACAAGGATTTCCTTTCAAGGCTACAGTTGTAGCGAAAGCCGCAGCATAAATTCCACAAGAGGTACAATCCGGTTGTGTTTGTACCTCTTCGAAAATTATATCATATTTGTTAATCTTGGGATAACGAAGGCGAATATATTCTTTTTCTTTAGCAACAAATTTATCGTACGTAGTACCAGCTAGGCTGTCGTACACGTGAAGTTTGGTGCCATCAAAATAAATGCATCGCCAATGATCTGTGCAATTTCCGCCAATAATTTGTAAGCTTTTATTGCTACGACTAGCTTCAATTTGGCGCGGGTATTCTAAATATAACACACTGTGTTTCAAAGCAAGAAGTCTCTCTTACAATGCGTAAAAATAAATCTAACGATTCATCATTTAATTTACTATCTATGGGCAAAACATTATTCTTTACTAATAAAAGAGAAGGTATCACATCATCTAACATTTTTCTTAGTCTTTTTATGTCATCCTCAGTTACATCTCGTTTTTCATTCGAGTAATCAGTTATAATGCAATCGTCATCTTGCTCTATTTCTGGAATAGCAACAGTGGTAGTAGTGCTTTCGATAACACTTTCCACTTTTATGTCATTTTTCCGAGCCGCTTGTGCTTCGATGACATACTGCGGTTCCCGAATAGGCATATTTCTTGCTACTCTACTATCTATTATTTCAGCAACCAAGCAGTCCTCGTAGAATCGTTTAAGCAGTACTGACATTTTTGTTTCCCAAAATCTGTCATCACGCTCGACAATCGTGTACTTTAATCCAAAGGGTGTCCACACAGCAAAAATGCAATACTTTCTTTGCGTTATGTGGAGTTGTCCCTGCACTTGGAAGTAGTACGCGTGTCTTTGATTCATTCGAGTGTCATCCGTTTTATCAAATATTCTATAAATATGTGAAATCTTATTGAGCATTGCAGTGATAGGAGACACATGCCGCGCCGCATAAGGACATTTAATCTCAACGATAGTATCGTCTCCGACAATGCCGTCAGGCGTCGCGGCAAGATATGGGATAGTTTCATCTATAAATATACCACAATTATTAATTTCTATCCCTAATTCCACCTGCAATTGCTCTCATGCCATCATCTCTTTTTCTTTACCCCATTCAACAGCCGCACCCGTCAATCGAGGAGGATAAAGAATTACTTTCACAAGATTTTGGCACGAAGTTGTTTCTCTTCTGCTACAAACTTTTCCAAAGTTTGAAGCAGTGAGAAGATTTCGCCGTACGTTGTGCCACTCCGGGTTTTCATGCTGATCCCGTGTAGCACACTCCAATACAGCACAATTACGTTGTTGCTCTAATAACATTTCATAATGATTAAGTCTCAGCTGTTCGTACATATTACCTTCGATATCTGGCCGTTCTACATTTGGTCCATAATCTTTATCAGCCGTTATTTTAGCGGAAAATTTAGATGTACGAACAGAGAGACCTAATTCTTTCGCCGCACGTGTTCGTCGAAGTTGGTTGGCATTTTTTTTTATATTTCTATTTTCAATAATTTCTGTTTGTGTGGGTGGTTTTTTATCTATCGCACGACAAACAGAACTTAAGGCTCGCGAAGTATTACATTGCACTACGGATGCTTTAACGCGTGTCTGATAAGAACCTTTCATGGCATAATGAACGCGCTTGCCACCAATAAATTTACTTATATTTCCATTACAACTTTCAACGGAATTACTAGTAAATTGATATAGTAAACTATCGGCATTTTCTATAATGCGTTTCATAGCATTTTCTACTTTTTGTAATAATCCTGCACGTTGTAATTGGGGCACAAGATTTTGCTCGCCTTCTTTCTGTTGTCCATTACAGAAATATTGAAGAGAAGCACAATCTTTATGTTCACCAAATACATGGCTAGGTATATTATTTAAATCTTTCATTAATTCTAAAATTTTTGTTTGCCAACTAACTTCACGATTGCGGCGACAGGTGACAGCCTTGACCACAGCGTTTCGAATTTTCATAACGCTGTGCTCAACGACCTTCTTTAATTTTGATATATTTCTACTACCGATACTACCTGCTTCATGTATTTTATTACAAAGATTACGGAGAAGATGATTCGCGCATTCAATCTTCTCCACAACAATATTTGGATACGGTGGAAAATCTCTCAATTTTTTTAATACGTTACTATCACCGTCACCGATATATTTATTATAAATAAGGCCATGCATTTCTAAACTAAGTCGGAAGCCTTCGAGGATTATATCACTTTCCATACTGGTGGAGCTCTGATTACTTCCCCAATTTTTAAAACATGTATGCTCTTTTGCTACTACATTAATTTTAGCTGCTCTCGCGCAGACAATACAATATTTATTACGGACACCAACAAATAACACTTTTTTAGAATGATATCCCGTAATAATAGCTGCTCCGGATGGAGAATCGTAACTACCAGTACGGTAGGATCTCTTCATTCACGAGCCGTCTGTTATCACGGGTATATGTGGAATGCCGTCTATGACATCTCCTGTTTCGATTGCCAAACGTTTTTCCTCTTCGCCAGCCGCGCGCATTTCTTTTTCCGCGGCGACGGCGAAGGCTTCCGATATTTCATTATGATGCTTTATATATGTTTTACTACTCATGCATGGAACATCCGCAGCAGCAAGAAGTTCTTCAAGCTGCTTATGACCAGTCCCTGTCAATATAGTATCGGATACGATACCTTTATTGACATCCAATATTCTGTCGTCTGTTGGTTCATTCCAAAAGCTACGTTTGAAGTTACACATTCGACATTTGACAGAAAATCGGGTTTTTAGACCGTCACGCTTCTTTTCGCTTATTACAAGATCAGTAAAACGACATTCGCCGATCCAATGAGTAGACAGTCTCTGCAATTCAGCAAAAGCATGCCCAAAATTGACGATACGTCGTCCACTAATCTCTTCAGAATACAAATAATGTGCGTCGATATTCCCATCAGTGTGCAAAACAATATTTTCGATATCTTCGACGTCTTCAACATTTTCGACGTCTTCAACATTTTCGACGTCTTCAACATTTTCGACGTTTTCGACGTTTTCGATATTTTCGACGTCTTCAACATTTTCGACGTCTTCAATATCTTCGATATTGTTTTGCATTATACTCTCCGAATCTGTCAGTATGCATGCATCTGCTGAATTTTCAAAAAATGTATTCAACGACTGCGGTGTGAATGCATCATTATCTGTCATCACATTTCTCTCATCTGTATATGTGTGCGGCTCGTTCATCGACAAACATGTAAAATTTTTACGAAATTCACGAACGTCTGATAATGATCCTACAGATGAATCATCATCATCTAAAATATTATTTTTTTCTGATTGAAACTTCTGTGTTGCGCATGCATCGACAGATGATTGAGAAAATGTTTCTATAAAAGATTATGATGTCGACATGTCGTTATCTACATTTCTGTTATCCTCGCATGCATATAATTGGTGTGATTTACCTGGAATTTCCATGAAATCCGATACGCATCCCAATGATTTTTTTTTGGAGTCCTCATCAATTCTTTCTTGATTCACAACAAAAGAATTGTCACAAAAATTTTTGTCACGCGCTTGCCGCATGCAACGCATTTCTTGTGATAAAGACACACGTTGTGCCGAAGCTGTTTTCATCTTATTAGTATATTTAGGCATAATGAATGTATATGCTCTCTAAATAATACTAATAATACTAATAATACTCTAATAAATACTCTAATAACACAGAACACTCTGCACTGACACCAAAATAATACTCTATATTCTATATACTCTGTGCTACTGAAACCATATGGAAGCTTAGATCGCGTGATATAAACGATATAATTGCACTCGATAATCGATAGTACATGTTAGCATAATGGCGAACCGTGAACGTGGTAAGTAATTGTTCTCTTTATTTATATATGTATTTATATATGTATATGTATGTATACGTACATATACCCAAATATAAAAATATTGCACATTTTATATATTTATATATAAAGCATTCATTTATTCATTTATGGCGTAACATTATTTTTGTACACCATGATTTTTTCTAACCTGTAATAACCTCTATTTGACCTTTATATATTTATCGATGTATATACATGTATGTATATAAATACATGTGCAAATATTGTATGCATTATATATATAAAACATTTTTTGCTGCAATACCGCTACCGCCACCGGGACTACCCGTGCCGGTTGAGCACGTGCCGGATGAGCACGGGCAACCGGACGTGCCAAATGAAGATAGGCAGATTGCCGTGCCGCACGGCCTACCTGTGCACGGCCTACCGGTGCACGGCCTACCTGTGCACGGACTACCGGTGCACGGCCTACCTGTGCATGGACTACCGGTGCACGGCCTACCTGTGCACGGCCTACCTGTGCACGGCCTACCTGTGCACGGACTACCGGTGCACGGCCTACCGCCCAGGCCGCCTGGGCCCGGATGCATTATTATAATGCTTAACGCACGACAACAAGCAGTAAGTATATAATTTGTAGAAATATTATTTTATATACTAATATAATTAATATAATTAATTTAATATCTACTCGAATCGGTTTAATTAATTTTATACGTATTAAAATGGCTAAAATAATAAAATTAAAATTATTTTATAAAATAATTATTTTTTTTATAGTTGCTTCAATCAGAGCGAAGAAGGCGGTATCGCCAACGCCGCCGCGAGCGACGGCTCCAACAGCCGCTGCCACCACTGCCACTGCAAGCACCACCGCCACCACAAGCACCACCACCACCGCCACCGCAAGCACCACCGCTACCACAAGCACCACCAACTTATCAAAGAGGTCAGAGAGGCCGGGGAAGAGGAAAAAGGAAAAAAGTTTTTATTTGGAATTTATATTAATATAAAAATGATGTAAAACATCATATTTTTATATTAATATAAATTCCAAATCATATGCGTGCTCAAGCAATTATATATATATATATATATATATATAATTATTTGTATTATGTGGAATAAAAATGTTACTGTGAAACACTTATACGTAATTTTCTTTATTTGCTTTATTTTTCTTCCTTTGTTTTTATAATTTCAAGTCTTTCTTTGTAACAACTATAGCCACCTTTTTTATTTAAGATTGTAACCATAAATAAATAAACAATTGTGGAGCATGATGCCCCCAATTATCTAGAATTTTTGTTATCAAGAAATTCTTCATTTTCATTCATCTCTCTGGATTCTGATTTCTTCAAATCTAAATCTGGATATCCGTCTTCGATATACTTGGAATCATGATCCATGTTATTGTCTTCTTTGTTTTCACATATGTCTATTAACCATCCTTGATTGCTATCAATTTCTCTAAAAACAGCAAGGAATAGCTCTTTTTTCTGGCTATTTATCTGGTCCTTTAAATATATGAGTAAATCGTTGTCCTAATATAAGAGAAAATATATAATTAATATTGCACAATACGTATATAAAAAATATATCTTTCAACAAAATTAATTTCATATTTAATGACCTTTCCTATTAATTGGGATGAGTCCAGTTTTGAATCAAGATTATAAAAGGCACCGTGAATCTTTTTTAGAGCAATCCAATGACGTCCTTTCAAAGGAAGTAACACAAAACTTAGTTTATATTCAATTGGAACATTAAGTATAAAACCCTCAATGTTGTCTAGACAAAGACACTTAGGATCCCTATAAAATAAAAAATGTAAGAATTATAATCATATATGTAATCATATTTCTTAATACAAAAGTACAGACTTACGCTTGTCGAACCATACAGCTCTTCTTTGAAGAGCAGCCATAATAACATTAATATCATAATTGCCAAGTCCTAGTAATGACTTATGATTAGGATTAATCCATACATCAGGACACTGTAACAAATCTGATCCAATTCCTGTTTGCTAAAGCCACGCTCTTGAAACAAATTGTTTAGTGCATGTAATGCACATAGCAAAAAAAAAATAAATAGAAATAAATAGCATAAATTCCAAAACAGTATTATATAATTTCTTATATTATTCATTTTATTCTTTATATTGCTTTTATTATTAGCTTATATTATATATATTGCGACGTCTTTTTCTCCCGACTCGATTAAAAGCCGGAAGAACGGAGCTTGGCCGTCGTCAAAACACCGGGGTTTTAATGTTTCACGCGGCGGGAACTAAGCTCGGGGTCGTCCCGCGCGTGCCGCAGCAGAACGCCAGCCGTGCTATTCGCGAGAGACTAGTTTTGGGCGCCAGACGCGGTCTTTCACGCGTCAAACCACAAATCGCGAACCCAACGCAAAGTTTTGGCCGGGAATCCCGCTACGGGCTAACTAGCTCGCCTAACGGCAGAGGGGCAGGGTGGGGTTGCCGAAATTGCTCTAACGAAAGGAAATTACACTCTTTTCGCGATGTGATGAACACAGAAATGACGACATAGACATTTAAGTTGACAGTACTAAAGAAAAGCAGTACGCGATTTAGTTAAGCAAAGCAAAATAATGAAGTTTATTATAAACCAAAATAATAGAAATAAATATAAAAGAAAAATATAATAGCGGATTATAATCAGAGAATAGATTTAATATAACAAAAGATAATAAATAAAAGTTGAAGATAACAAAATATAACTGGAACCGATAATAATACTGAAGTATAAGGGAAAACTATAAAATTAATAAAGAAATGACTATAAAGACGGAAGATAATATACAAGACACAGTAAACTCAAAATTCTATACAAAAGAAAATATTTCGACGATTGAACACAGAGTTATATCCGCGACAAGCTTAAGTCCGAGATACGCGCATCGATAGCATAGAAAAATACGAGAGAATAACCGCGACCATACAAATAGACATTATCGAACTGACTTAGATCGCGAACAATCGGAAGTTCGGATCGGCGACGAGACTGGAGAGTGATACAATATCTGGATTAATATATTTTTCGCGATCCGATGGGCGAAATTCACAGGTGAATCGAGGGCGCCGGAATTTTCCCGCGCGCTTTCTCTCTCACTCGCGCGCTCGACTGCGCTCGCTCTCTCGCTCGTAATCTCTCTCTAACGCGCTCGCCGGTGGTCGCGAACTGCGCTCTCACTCTATTTATGTCGAATTCCTCCGCGATGAGATTAACACAAGGCGACGTCCGGACACAGCCGGATAACGCATACAACAACGAGATCCGACAAACATACGCACTAACAGAAGTAATATTAGAGAAAGATGCGACAACCGTGTAATATGAGACGCGACATATATGATCGAATCCCAGAGAGACGAAGATTTCGCGTTAATATTATTCACTTGCCCGAATGTGCGAAAGTACTCGCCACTTGACATCGATCGCTCTTACACCAGATAGTTTCCCGAATAAGGCAGAGCCCACGCGACAAAACTTCACTAAATGAGACAATCGCGTCAGAACGGACGAGACTCGGATTAACACCGTGACAGACGTGATAATTATGCGATACGCTTACGGAAGGGTAGCCTCACTGGTACTTCTCCCTTCGACTTGGTCCCTCATGAGTTCGTCTTTATCGCCAGAATCGATCTCAGGTCGTCACACGTCTCGCCAAGTTGAGCGGTCGCACCAATCTGCCGGATCTATCGGCCCGAAATCGACAGCTGGATCAATGCTGCGCACGCGGGGTGCGTACGCGATAACCAATTACGGCGCCGTGCCGTCTACCGTCGTCGCGCGAGATTAGCAAGGCCGTACGGGGGTTCACAGCACCCCTCGTGATGGTGATAAAATATATTTATTCGCGCGGTATGTGCGCGGGCCTCGCGCCGCGGGCCTCCCCGCGGTGGCCTTGTGTCCAGTCTCCGACGGAGCGGTAACCCGCGGGAGGAAAGTTATCCTCCCGGTCTGGGGCCCTTCCGGCGCCCGTTGTCGGGCGCCTCACTGGATCTCCTGTCAGTAGATTGTCAAGGCCGAATTCCTACGTGACGCTCTGTATTTGCTTCCTTCTTTGTTGTTAGAAAGGGCAGTTCTTACGGTTCTCGGCGGTATGTTTGTCTCGCTAATCTCTCCAACCGTGGCTGTCTCTCGCTTGCGACGACAACACCTCTCTCTCTCTTTCTCCAGCGACAATATTCTCTCTCGGTCAGGCTCCCAAAAATAAAGTAAAATACACGCGAATTAGTAACAATTGATACTGTGTTGCTCAGTCTCTCTGGGATTTCCGGTTTCGCTCTCTCTCTTTCGCTCTCTCGCGATTGGCGTGACCGCTTGGCTTTTTGCCCCGCGATTAGGCTGGGGCGGACGCGCGTCGTGACGACCACGTCACAATATATATCTATATATATTATCTATATATCTATATTATTTATTATTAACTAAAATGTGATTCTTAAAATCGGCCACAGAGCCAAGCCCGAAAATTAATTCCAATTTTTCGGCACGGTATCTCGAATTGAGATTACAACGTTCCATCAAATTAATAATCCTCGACTTATTACAACGGGAACATAGGCGAGAAAAATATTGGTCCGAAAAGTCGCTGAAGCGGGAATTGAACCCGCGTCTTTCGCTTGCCGGGCGACTGCTCTTACCACTAAGCTATTCAGACCCTTTCGATCCTATATTTTTCATTTGCCTTCTAATGAATGTTAGTAAATAGCGCCATGAGTTAGGCCGAGACGCGTTTAAAATTAAGAAAAATCTTTTTATCGGCTCTCAGTATTTAATAACTAAAATGTGATTCTTAAAATATATATATATATATAAAAGTTTGTGCACAATTATTCAGAAATTATAATTATGAAATATTATAAATGATAAATATTACAAAATCATTATAGAATAAATATAACAATAATTATGCATAATTTAGACCCTAAATTGAATAAAATTATTTTTTGGCAAAATGTCATTTATATATATATATATATATATATATATATAAATAAATATATATATTTATTTACTTCATTTTATAAAATATTTTAAAAATAATAAAACTCAAATATATTTATCAATTATATTAGGTAATTTCTTTCCAAATTATATTTTGTAAATATTTCATCTAGATGATTCGCCATAACGCTACTGTTTTGCTGAAAAACTATTTAGAAATAAATTGTGCAAATATTTATATATAATATATTCTTTTCTACATGTATTGTTTTATATATATATATATATAGATACATAATTGCAGCATTTCAAATTTCATTTAGATTTTGTCATAAAATGTTTTCCTATCGGGGTATATATTTCTAAAATAAAGAAATATAATAAATAATATAATTATAAATTATAGGTATACATATTTCTAAAAAGATTATTTCTCATTGTTAGTCATATTCGTGATACAAGAGAGACAAAGACAGAATGCGATAATCTCTCCTTGTCACTTTTGTCAGTATGTTACCACGAAAATTCCCCATGAGCTGCTCTTAGATATAGATCTAGTGAGATTCTTTCATATAAGATTTTGCATCGAAGAAGTCACGTAGCTTCGTGAAATTATTTTTTTATATATTCTTTATATAATAAAGCAGCCCGGACTTCCGTTTCCGGTTGCGTGATAGAAGGTTGAAGTGCTATCAGAGAGTGTGTTTTGAGTGGATATTAGAGGTAGGAGGGAGAGAAAAGGTGAGAGAGAGTGAGTCAGTGAGAGTCTGGAGTGAGTGCATGCAGGGGGAGTGCAGGCGAGTTGGGTGAGAAGGGAAAAGAGCGGTGAGAAGGGAGTAAAGTGGTGCAGGTGGAGTGAGTCAGCAGTTAGGGAGATAGGTCAGAGGCGCAGGGGGAGAGGAGGGGAACTAGGAAAGGTGAGAACAGGTGTAGAGGGATCGGAGCAGGTGTAGTAGGTATAGGGAAAGAGAAAGAGGTAGGTGGCGCGAGAAAAGTCACTAGACATAGAGTAGAGAGAAGTATAGAAGGGAAATGGATGAGGTGCAAAGAATAAAGAATGTTGAGAAGAGGGAGAGAAGGGGTAGCACGGGGACGCCGGAAGAGGTTTTGAAAAGGAAAAGGGATGAATTAGAAGATATAGGATTGAGAAAAGAGATAGAGGAGAAAGGGGATTTACAGTGGATATTTAGGAGAAGTAAAAAGGTGATAAGATCGCCAGAGACAGAAAGGAAAGAGGAGGCAGGAGGGATGGGGAAGAGCTTAAGAGAGATGGGGAGGGAATGGAAGGAGGAAATAATCAGAGAGATGAGAGAGATGAGAAGAGAAATTAAAGAGGAGATTAAGGAGGGAATAAGAGGACAGGAAGAAATAAGAGAGGAGATAAGGGAGCTGAAGAAAGAAATGGAGGAGAAGGAGAGAAGGTGGGGGAGGGAGAAGGAGGGGTTGGAGGGGAGGATTATAGAATTAGGGAAGAAAGTGGAAGAATTGGAGCTGAGGAAGAGTGGGGAGAGGAGGGGGGAGGGGAAGGGAGAGGAGATGGTTGAGATGAAAGGTAGGATTAATATGATGGAATGGAGATGGGAGAGGAAGGAAAGGGAAGAAAAGAGAGTGAACATTATAGTAAAAGGTATAAAGGGTGGGGAAGGAGGAGTAAAAGGGGAAGTGGAGAGAATATTAAAAGAGATAGGGGTAGAGGGGCCGGTGGGGGAGGTGAGGAAAATAGGGGAGGGGAGGAGAGATGGGACTAGTATGGCATTAGTAAGGGTAGGAAATATGGAGGTTAAGAGGGAAATAATGGAAAAGAAAAGAAGATTGAGAGGAAGAGAGGAGAGGAAGATCTTACGTGGAAAGAAAGAAGGATGATGTGGAGATTAGGAGAGATGACTCGGACCACATGCCGGTAGTGGTATGGATCAGAGGGGAAAGAGGAGGATTGGAGAAGAAGGGAAAAAAGAGGGAAAGGAGATGGAACTGGTCGGGCGAGGGGAAGAAGGAATTCAGGGAGAGGTTAGGAGTGATAGGGGAGAGGCAGGGAGACGAACAAGAAGAGAGTGGGAGAGTAGGCAGGGTTTTTGAAAAAAGCCGACAAAATGGCGATAAAAATCGAGGTATAGCGAAGCCGGCGTGGGGGTTTATGACACCCCGACCGTCTATGATAGGCTCTAACTATAGTGGCCCAGCACGCTGATTGGTTGATTTTTGTATTTGGTGGGGAAGGGGGAGAGCGGACAGGGTTTCTGAAAAAAAGCCGACAATATGGCGATAAAAAAATCGAGGTATAGCGCTGCCGTCGTGGCGTTTATGACACTTCGCACGTCGCACGTCTACCTGTAGCGATAGAGCGGATAGGCCCCAGTGACTATGTATAGCGCTGAAAAAAGATAAAAAATATGAGCATGCACTAATTTCGACTGACCGCTTACTCAGTGTCGTATTGTCAAATATCGTCAGCACCGTCGGTAACAAAAGAAACAAAAAATAAGTAAAAAATACAACTGGCCAGCGTCCGTTTACAATTTCGACTAATCGCTTACTCAGCGTCGCATTGTCGGATATTATTGGCAGTTCAGGTCACAAAGGAGGCCTAAGAGAAAACACGTTCGAGTTCGTATTTAGTAACGCTATGTCCAGGTTTTATTGCTGAAAAGAATAAAATTATTTCGAAGTAAAGGGAGGATAGAGAGAAGGAAAATATTAGACAATTTGAAGTACAAAATTTTACTTTATGCTACTTTTTAAATAAAATTGATATTATTACATAGACGTGATACATAATATATATTTTCTTTATAGCTTATTACACTTAAAATTACAGGAACAAAACATTTTATAAATGTTACAATTATTGTTACAATTATTACTAATACTATATACAAATACTACAACTATTACAATAATTTACATTACTTTCCTAAAAAATGTATAAAATTCTTATATCCTACTTTGAAAGAAAGACGTGGAAGACCGAAGAAAATACGCGAGAAAAGAATATTATTATTCCGATGATAAATAACCGTGCGGAATTGAGTAGCGGCTATTAATAAAACTACGTTTTACCAATACTGGTGCGCATATTTTCGTCTCGTCCCGCGTTACAATTCATGAAACGCGGTGCGTCTTATTGCTCTAAAACGTAGATTTATTGTAGTTTCATTTTCTTCTTCTCCTATGTCATCTTCTTTTTCTTTTTCTTGATTCTTTTCTCGCGCTAATAATAATTTTTTAATGCTCTTAAAATTAACGTGCCGCGAATTCTCGTAATTAAAGGTTATTCCTTTAACTTTACAAGTCTCATATTCACAGCCCCGCCCCCGGGTGTTCGCACAATGTAGGCGTAAAATTTTGGGCCACCGGACACGAACTCTTCGATGTAGCTACCGCGACCGTAGCTCTCGAGCTCGTTGGTCATATCGCCTAAAAAATTACCCGTGCACGGCTCATATTCATGCGGATCACCGGTGCTCACATAAATACAGGAATCGGTATCGTAATATAACACGCGGCGATCTAAACGCTCTAAATATTCGTATAATTTTAATCGTGCTTGCGCGGTCGTATATGCAGCTATTACTACGTTGGTTATCGGTGAGGGTACGACAGCCTCTTGTCGCAATCGCCACGAAACATATATTACCTCGTCGTTTACAGGTAATATATCGGTTATCTCGTGCTCGGGATTTGTTAATAATGACATAAAACGCTGCTGCGTTTTAACGACTTCGGTGTTCGACAAATTGGATCGCTGGCCAAATTTTCCCCAGAATGAATTCAAACAAAGCTTCGCGACCGAACGTAAACCAAGGTTTCGCGCTATGTTACGCTTATCGAGAACAATACCCTCGGTTTCCCCGTACTCCCTCAGATATTGCTCTTTAGCGTCATCGTCCTCGCATTCGCTCGGCCACCCACTTGCTTCCTGTTTAAGTTGTAGAAATGAGTTTATATATTCGGCGAACAATCCACCTTGCCGTGTTTCACGATTATATTAACTAATTTCATATTGCCAAATTTCATTTACTTTTATCACAAGATAACCCTTTTCGATGGCCTTGCGTAATTCGCAGGACACCAACGTGCCCTCGAATTCGCGTTCGCTAGGACGCTCGTGCGTACACGCCGATTGCGAAAATGTTTCGCAGCAACTGCGACATAAGGCAAATAACAATTTTCCGTGCGAGCGATACGGAAGTACCGGATGAAATAAATCGCGCGGTGGAAGTACTGTACAACGTACGAGGCCTTCGACAGAGTCAAAATTATAATTCGGTGCCGTTCCGATTAAAGTGGAGCATTCATCTCCGATATAAATGACAGGATGGCCGATAGGGAAAGCACCCGTCTTCAATACATACGGGTACAAAGAACATACGTCCACGTAACGTATTTTCTCCGCACCCGAAATTTTGTAAAGTGTCGCGATATTTCCCGTACGTCCACCGAAAAATGAGTCGCGAGGATCGAGCGGTGCTGTTTCCAGCAACGGATGCTTCTCGAGAAATTCGCGCATCTCGCGATTATCCCGCATTTCTCGATCGAAAGCACACTCCCACTTTTCTGTCACCAAGTACCCCCGTTGTCGAAGTCGCCACGTTATCGCGAGAGTTCGCTCGTATCGCGAGTCAATCGTGTCTCTACGCTTCATAGCCGACGGAAGCAGTCTATCGCGATTTATCGGAAAGCACGAAGTACATCCATGCCAAAAGCAGCCGTGGAATTGCAACACGTGACGAGATGTTATCCCCAGTAGATATACTATGCCGGTTCTAACCCAGGTCTTCTGAGGGCGGTGCGGGGCGCGGGGGGATTCTCCGGGGCGATGGGTGTGACGTCACACGGGGTGGGGGTATCTCGATGGTGCGGGGGCTGACGTCACGCGGGCGGAGAGGATGTTTCGACAAAGGAGGGGGAGTTTTCTGAGTGCAATATTTGTAGATGGTATCTTTACGACTTTTTTATGAGGGTTCTTAGACATTTTCCCAAAAAGGTATAGAACAAGCGCCAATGATTGACAATTTTGTACCCTCGTTAGTATAATTTTATTACGGAAGCGCCGATGTCAGGCTGCTCGAACTTGTCAACGGAGCGTTCTAGAATCCATAAAACTATGTTTTTTTTTCATTTTATGGACAAAATGTCCATTAAATGTCCATAAAATCATTAGGATATTATGGAAAGGAATTAAGATTTTAGGGCCGACGCTGCGACGAACATGTCTAAACGTGATTTAATAGGCCTCTACCTATTTGCGTTGACGTTCAGCAGCTTTGTACCTTCGCGGAAAATCGGTCGTAAACGAGAGCGAAACATTTTTCTTAATATTTTTTTTTTTAAGGAAGAATGCAACGTATCGGCGCCAACGTTCGGCAGCTTGTGTCCTTACTCCTCTATCCATAAAACCGATATCTCGGGAAACTATCTTTTGAGATACGCTAAATGTTAGAAAAGGAGATAGAATTAGGTGAAATATATATAAGGAGGATGAGAGCGCGTCAAACCATAGTACGATTTGAAAGCGCATAGATGCAGCGGTGAAAAAAGTTTAGTGGTTACTTTCTTGTATTAGAAGTGTTAGTGAATAAAAGAAATAATGGAAAACATCGAGCAGAACGAACGCGACCTGTTGGAGCGGTCCCATCTAATCACCATCTTGGGCGAATATTTTGAATGGGCGCTGCGCTGCGAGGACTTTATCAAACTGCTCGAAGAACGCAGTCGTGTCAAGCGTCCGCGACTCTCGATTGGATATAGACAATCTTTGGTTGCTAGAATCGCGCGACTCGAGGGTGCAAAGACTCGAATTGCAGAGACAGTTTATACCCAGTGGTGGTAATTACAGTGGTGGTAATTACAGTGGCGATAATAACACGGGAAGACTCGTTTGGCGAGAGATCGATACCGTGGTCGAAAATCGGATACTGACAGGTGCGGTGATTAACGCAGACTATATCGAACCGCGACAATTTTTGGAAGACGCTAGTAGTGTAGTACTCGAGCAAGTGCAAGATGTTATAAAAATACACAACTGTGCAAAAGTAAATACCGTGTACAACGGTGAGTTTGTGACAGGTGATAAGCGCGCCAACAAAAGCATTAACACGCGAAATTATGAACTCTTTCACACATCTGATTTACGCGAGTGGTATGAGCGGCACGTCATCGAATCCACTTTGGCGTCTCTCGAAGAGTTCCAGGAACGTGATAGCGGATGGGCATTGTCACGAATCCTTGATCTTACGGTCAACGTCAACAAGTGCAATCCTATGCGCGCGAGGTGTTATCTAAACTTACCGCGAGAAATTATGACGAAGAGAGCAGTGGTGAACGTGCGATCAACGGAAAATGCATGTTTCGCATGGTCAGTGGTGGCCGCTCTGTACCCCGCAGAAAGACATGTGGAACGAGAATTTTCATATCCCCATTACACGACAGTGTTAAATCTTCAGGACATTGAGTTTCCGATGACGTAAAACCAAATTAAAAAGTTTGAACTGGCAAATAACATCTCAATCAACGTCTACGGCATTGAGAGGAAGAAGGAATTATCTATTCTTCCGATACAGCTCACCGATCGGAAGAGAGAAAAACATGTAAATATGCTGTATGTAAATATGTGGAGGAGGACGTCAGCGTTGGGCATTTCGCGTATATAAAAAATCTATCTCGGCTTGTCAGCACGCAACTGAGCAAACATGACCACAAGAAATATATCTGCGATCGGTATGTATATTTATTGCAAATTATATAATAATTGTAAATAAAATTGTTAATAAAATTGTAATTTTTTTTTTCTTTCACAGATGCTTGCACTTCTTTAATTTGAGCGAAAAATTGGAGGCTCACATTGCGGACTGTCGAGAAATGAACGACTGCGCTATCCGATTACCAAGCGATAAAGACAAGTGGCTCGACTTCGACAACTACAACAGAAAGGAGCGACTTCCCTTCGTGGTGTACGCCGACTTGGAGTGTGTGCTGAAGAAGACGCCGGAACATGCGTCATACTCCCAACATCACGAGGTATTCAGCATCGCTTATTATATACATTGTTCGTACGACAACTCGTTATCCGCGTATAATTCTCGCCGTAGTATCGATTGCGTTTCATGGTTCGCCGAAGAACTTAAAAATTTAGCGCATCGCGTAAAGGGTATTTTGTCTGATAATGTCCCCATGACAAAATTAACGCAAGATGAATGGGAAAAATTTCATAGCGCCACGCATTGTCATATATGCGAGAAACTGTTCGTACAAGACGATACACGCGTACGCGATCATTGTCATCTGACCGGGCGATACAGGGGTCCCGCGCACTCAAACTGTAATATAAATTACAAAGAATCTTATGTCATTCCTGTAGTTTTCCATAATCTATCCGGCTATGACGCACATTTTATCATAAAAGAAATAGCTACCGCGTATGAAGGACGCGTAGATTTGCTTCCAATAACAAAAGAAAAATACATTTCATTTACGAAGACTGTCAATAGTACCGACAAAGATTGGAAAACTTTCGTGAAATTACGATTCATCGATTCATACAAATTTCTCAGTGCTAGTCTTGACAAATTGGCATCCTTCCTCGATAAGGGTAAGTTAAAAATTTTGCGTTCCAATTTTTCCGCATTATCCGCTAACAATTTTGAATTATTAACGCGAAAAGGTGTCTTTCCGTACGAGTACATTGACTGCGTGGACAAGCTGCAGGACACGCGTTTACCACCACGCGAATCGTTTTACAGTTCTTTAACCGGTGACACTGTATCCGAGAGCGACTACGCACACGCCATCAACGTGTGGCAGCAGTTCTCCATTCAAACCTTGGGTGAATACAGCGATCTGTACTTAAAAACTGATGTCTTGTTGTTGGCAGATATATTTGAAAACTTTCGCGACACTTGCATCGCGAGTTATGGACTCGACCCTGCGTATTATTATACTCTTCCCGGGTATACATGGGACGCGATGCTAAAACATACACGCGTAAATTTCGAACTACTTACGATATCGATATGGTTATGTTTATTGAAATAACGGGGGATACGCGGCGGTCTAAGTCAATGTTCAGGAAGATATCCGCAGGCCAACAACAAGTACATGCAGTCATATGATCCATCGAAATCATCATCATATTTAATGTATTTAGATGTAAATAATTTGTACGGATGGGCAATGTGCCAACCATTGCCATATGCCGATTTTCAATGGGTCGACGATGTATCTAACTTTGACATCTCGTCAATAGCGCTCGATTCACCTACAGGCTATATCCTCGAAGTAGATTTAGAGTATCCACAACATCTTCACGACACGCACACTGACCTACCGTTTTGTCCGACACGTGACAAACCGCCCCGCAAGCGGGAAGATAAGCTTCTCGCAACGCTATATGATAAGAAGCGTTACATCATACACTACCGCAACCTGCAGCAGTGCACGCGTCACGGTCTTCGTATCGTAAAGATACATCGCGTATTACAATTTACTCAATCCGCATGGCTCCGCGATTACATTGAACTAAATACAAAATTTAGAACACAAGCGAAAAATGATTTTGAGAAAAATTTGTACAAATTGATGAATAATGCAGTATTTTGGCAAAACGATGGAAAATGTGCGTAATCATGTAGATGTAAAATTACTGACAAAGTGGGACGGACGATACGGAGCAGAGGCGATAATTGCTAAACCAAATTTTCACAGTAGAAGCATCTTTTCGGAAAATTTAATTGCCGTAGAATTACGTAAACTCGAAGTAAAATTTAACAAACCAATCTATGTTGGTATGTGTATACTCGACATATCGAAAGTGTGTCTGTACGAATTTCACTACGAGTACATGTCACCGCTCTATCGTGAAAGATGCCGGATAATGTACACTGACACCGACAGTTTAATATACCATATTAAATGCGAAGACGTGTATGAAAATATGAAACGCGATATCGCTAGATTCGATACGAGCGATTATCCAATTGACAACGCGTACGGTATAGCGCATGCAAACAAAAAGGTGCCAGGCTTGATGAAAGACGAGAATAACGGCGCGATAATGACCGAATTCGTCGGGCTCAGAGCAAAAATGTACGCTTTGCGAGTGGATGGCAAAAAGGATACTAAAAAAGCAAAAGGTGTCAAAAGTAACGTTGTCGCGAGAACGATAACATTCGACGATTATACGCGGTGCCTGAATGACGAGATTGAAATGACACGTCAGCAGTCATGTATAAGATCGAAATTGCATGAAGTGTATACCATCTGCGAGACAAAAATTGCTCTAAGTCCGTACGACGATAAGCGGTATATCATACCTGATTCGACTGACACATTACCATGGGGACATTACCAGATACCCTTATAAAATATAATGTAATATAATGTAACATATGTGTATGTATTTCATATATTGTAACGGAAAGGATGTATTAATAAAGATTTTGTATTTCACATATTTCATGTATATTTTAATATTTCAAATATTTTTTTATATGTTGTACACATTATACATTTCTAATATTGAGGAATTAATAAACAGTTTGTATGAATTAAATCACATTGTCCTTATGTATCCAAGAATTGTGCGAATTGTCAAATCCCAGCCATTTCACGTAAACCTCGTCACCCCTCCTGCGCAGTACTTTCTCCACGAGATATACGTCCAGATAATTCGCGCTATGCAACTCATGCTCGTAAAACGCTCCAGCGACAGATGTTTTGCAATAGTCCTCGAGCAGATAGGTTACGGGATTAGTACGCTGCACTTTAACAATTTTAAACACTTCGGTTGTCCAATTTGGTGTGTAACCTTTCTCAAAAAGTTTCTTGTACTTGCTAACGCGTACCGGGTCACCTACTTTGAATTTCGCCGGAGCGGCAACCTTTATGTTACTATATACCGTTTTTAAAAGTTTATCAGCGATCGCGGGAGTGACGTCGGCGGGTCGCATGCCGATCGTTCGATGCTTGCGCGCGTTGTAATCCGATACGAGTTCCGACAACGCGTCGATCCACTTGTAAGTTCCGTTCAGCGTAAACATCTTCCACATGTCGTTCTTCAGCGTGCGATTGAATCGCTCGACGACCGATGCCTTCATTACTGAATATGTAGAATAGTGATTGATGTTATGTTTCCGCATAAGCCGTTGCACGTCGGCGTTGTAAAATTCCTTCCCCATATCGGTTTGCATGTTTCTCGGGCATCTCTTGCTATCTCGAATTATCTCGGCGATAGCGTCAGCCGTCTCATTTCCACCTTTACTCTTGAGTGGAATGGCCCACGCGTACTTGCTCAACACTTCGATGACGGTGAGTATGTAGTGATAACCTTTGTTGAAACGAGAATACGGACGCATCTCGA
Source organism: Prenolepis imparis (assembly GCF_030444845.1). Classification (NCBI taxonomy): domain Eukaryota; kingdom Metazoa; phylum Arthropoda; class Insecta; order Hymenoptera; family Formicidae; genus Prenolepis; species Prenolepis imparis. The sequence goes on from NW_028141169.1 coordinate 16,173,915, forward strand.
CGATGTCGGCTTGCCACAGATCATCGTATCCCAGCACTATGACATGTCTTCGGGGAAAATTTTTCCTTGCCGGCGCGTGCAGTTCGTTCACCAACTGCCGTCTCTCCAAACTATGTTGTTTCTTCGCTTCGTCGGTTTTTCTCGATCGCCGTTTGTCGCTCATTTTATGATTCATTTTCGTTTGCCGTTCTTCAATGGCCGTTCTTAAGCCGTTCCTGACCCGTTCGTAGCCGTTCTTGACCCGTTCTTGAGCCGTTCGTAGCCGTTCCTGACCCGTTCGCAGCCGTTCCTGACCCGTTCTTGAGCCGTTCTTGACCCGTTCTTGAGCCGTTCGTAGCCGTTCCTGACCCGTTCGCAGCCGTTCCTGACCCGTTCTTGAGCCGTTCGTAGCCGTTGTCACGTCCGGACAATTAAGATTGTTTGGTCTATTTTGGGTCAAATCATTTAAGAAATTTACCCGGGATTTGACCTTGTTTGTGGGTTAATATTTAATTATTTAATCCTCTGGGCCGAATAAATACCGAATTTTATATGTTTTGCGACGAGGATCAGTTTTGTTTATTGTCTTCCAATGGGGATAGTTGATGTTAAAGTGGATTGGAATTAATTTATATTCTATTTTTTTAGGAGTTGGATTAGATTTGAGAGTATGGAGTTGTTTGGCGCTCACCAATTGTTCGTGTCGTATGTTAGTTTGTCTATTATTGTTATCGCGCTAGTTATATTTTCTTTAACATGTTTGTCGTTTCGAATGCTTATTGTAAATTATTTTGACTTTATTGTAACGTATTGCCGATGGATAGCAAATCGGAGCCCAAAGGTAATCGATTAACTAAACGGTGCTGCCATCGCTATCCATCGATCCAAATTATTGAGTGTGGGAGCACACTACTCGCTTGCCGTGCCTTACAGGAAGAAGGCTCGAACACTTGCTCACGAGATCCGCTCCGGAACACTTGTTGAATACTGGCTCAGTATCTACACGACTGGTTGCTCATACCTCACTGGAAGAGAGGAGACTTCATCCCTTTGCAGGAGTTGAAATTGCATGGATGGAAGGAACTGCATTCGGCACGCTTATCTCTCTCTCTCTCTCTCTTATTTACACTGCTTTATCGCTTAACGCTCACTGCATGCTGCACGGAAAAGCTTTGGAGGATCTGCTTGAGAAGCACGAGGCACGCATCGCACGGTGAGTCGCTTACCTTTGCTCATTAATTGCATATGCATTGGTTTAATCTCGCTATCCACGCGGCTTTGCGTAATTATCGTTTTATGTAAAGCATTCGCGTCGCTTTCGTATCGTTTCGTCTCATAAAACGTTCGCTATCATTCGCAATATTCGCAAAGGGGAGAATTGTAGATACCCTCCCCTAACATTGGTCCTTCGAGCCGGATACTAATTTAACGTTAACATTAAAAATTTAGTAAGATTTCGATCATCAATTTATTTCGTTATTTCGTTATTTCGATATCGCTCTCTCGTATTCTCTTTACATTTCGCTCTCTCTCTCGTTTTTTGCGGACATTCCATAGTCCCTTTTTTGCTTGTTTGTCTACGCGTCGGTATCTCGTGAGCACTATACTCGATTCGTTCAAACTTCGAAATCTTGCTAATATTGATTGCGTTAAATTAATTCGTTGTACTTTAAACAAATATTTACAGCACTTGTTAATCGAACATTGTGCTCATTGCTACGTTCGTTCTTACTTTGCGATTGCTATTCGCAAGTATTTAGTCATTACTTTCGCTTTATTATTGCGATATTTTCGTTATACAATATTTTGTTACTATTATTTTTCATTTGCCATTGCGCCTAATTTGCTTATTATTTGCAATTATCATGTTATCCTTAATTTTCGAGTTAGTATTATATTTTCGTTATTGAATATTTTCGCTACTATTATTTGTATCGTTTATCATTTGCGAGTACTTTGTTACTATTTTGCGCTTACTATTTGCAATCATTTTTATTCCTTATTATTACAATATTTTGTTACTATTATTTGTCATTTGCCATTGCGCCTATTTTGCTTACTATTTGCAATTATCATGTTATCCTTAATTTTCGAGTTAATATTATCTTTTCGTTATTGAATATTTTCGCTACACTTATTTGCAATTAATTTCGTTATTATTTCGCGCTTATTATTTGCAAATATTATTTCTTATTGCTATTTCATATTTAATTTATTGAACATTGATACTTATATTGCGCTTATTACTTCTATATTTTCTTTCAGTTACTGATCAATATTATACTTGAATTTGCGCTTATTATTCTCTTCTTTATTGTATTTGCTTATTACTTGACATTGTGCTAACATTGTTGTTAATTTGTCAGCGGACATATTATTTTCAGCACATTTACAGGTTTGTAATATCAGAGGCAAATTCCAAGGATACGTGCTACTGAGCCATACGTTGTTGATTACCGTCAGCGGTCGTTATCTCATTGTCTGTCTTGTATACAAGGACATTCTCGGGTATTGAGCCGCTCGTGTATTGCCTTACATTGTATTAACTTTCAATCTCGTATCGCTTATTATGCGAATCGGAATTATTATCGGTCGCTATCACTACAATAATACATAAAGGTAATATTTTAAACGGAGCTTTCACGAAACTATAGTAAGAAAACGCGGTCCGTTGCCTCTATCATTCGTTTCTCCAGTTGTCGCCTTTTGTGTCATATTTCTTTCATTTAGCTTCTTTCATATCCTCTATTGTTTTCGTCTCTGCTTTCTCTTTTCTTCGTTCATTTCGCTCTTGTTACCATTCTCCTACGCTCGTATTTCTTCCTCGTTTCTCGATCCTTTCTATATATTTAGTAATTCGCTACACTCAAGTTAAGATGCCGAGGATCGCGCAAGCCAAACGAGAGTTATGCATGAGGAGAGTGAAGGAGATTTATGATGCTTCTTTGATAGCCGACTCCAGTCCACAAGACAAATCGCTCTTTCTTGCCCGTTATCCTAGTTTAAAGACAGTTGCAGACGAATTCGAGCATGTGCATTTGAAATTACTTCATGAAGCGACGGATTTTGATAAGGAGGATCTAATTAGAGTCCAGTTCGACAAGATGCATTACGCGATAAAAGCTCAACATTCCTCGATGACGGAACTGTCTCGACCGGCGACATCATCCACTCGTGACTCGACTCACAGCTCGACGATTAGGTTGCTGAAGATAACGCTCCCTCAGTTCTCCGGAGAGTTAGCACTCTGGCCCTCATTTATTGCGCTTTACAATACGTCGATTCATAAAAACAAGCAAATCTCCGCCATGGAGAAATATCAATATTTGTTGTCGTCGTTGAGGGGGGAAGCGCTGACCATCATAAAAAATTTGGCGTTTTCCGAAGACCATTATCCGATCGCGTATGATACGTTGATAGGCCGCTATCAGAACAAGAGGAAGTTAGCCACTCACTATTGGAATTCGATCGTTAAGGCAAAGCCCTTGAAGCAAGATTCGGCAAGTTCTTTGCTTGCATTGCTGGATACATTCCGCGAGAACATAAGAGCGTTGCAATTGATGAAGTTTCCGACGGAATCGTGGAGTTTCATACTGCTTAATTTATTGCTGGATAAACTCACACCGTTTTTGCGCGAGAAGTTTGAGTCGGAACATCGCAAGACCGAGGTTCCACAATATGAGCAGCTAATAAAGTTCCTGCAGGAGTATTGCAAGGTTCTTGCCGTCATGGCTCCTTCCTCGGATTTTTCGAACAAACCAGGAGAAAAGGACGCGAAGTACAATACTTCATCCTTCAAATCCAGAGCTTCGGTATCGTCTTTTGTGACCAGTTCAGCAGCTTGTCTGGTTTGTAAGGAGCAACACGTTCTTACAAAATGTCCTCAATTTTTGAAGTCCGCGATTAGGGACAGATTTTCTCTCGTCAAGAAATTGAAATTGTGTATTAATTGTCTTCGTGTAGGTCATAATGTGAAGTCCTGCCCTTCTACCTGGACGTGTCGGTCATGCCAATCAAAGCATCACACGCTCCTGCACTTTGATCAAAACCCTAGTTCCGCTTCAACAGTCGCTACTGCCAGCCCGGCTTCTCCGACACAGGATGCTGAGATGGCTGCTTCGTCACAAGGCTCTCAAGCCGTAGTGCTGACTAGCGTGGCAGAATCCAGACCGGTAATATTACTGTCTACTGTGAAGGCCGAGATTCTGGACGTTCACGGCAACACCTTCCCGGTTCGTATTTTGTTGGATAGCGCTAGTCAATCAAACTTCATCACCGAGAGTTGCCTGCGAAGAGGAGGATTTAACCGCACCAAGCATCGCATGCTGGTCTTAGGCGTGAATGATGTCAAGGCCGCCACCGCCAAGGGTAGGACCTCTTTCGTACTTCAAGTAGCTAATCGGGCTGATATTCGATTGCCTGTTGAAGCTACAGTGCTGTCGCGTATCGTTTCTCCCTTGCCAAATATTCAAGTTGAGAAGAAGTCATGGAAGCATTTGGAAGGTTTACCACTCGCCGACCCGGACTACCATCTTCCTTGTTCAATCGACATCCTCTTGGGAGCTGAAATGTTCGTCTCTATTCTTGGCGATGGCCGTCGTAAGGGGAGCTTCGGAGATCCGGATGCCTTCAACACTATTTTCGGGTGGGTTCTGATGGGCGCGGTTTCCTCGCATTCTCCGAGAAACCTGCGTTCATGTGTGACCACCATAGAATCGATTGATGACACATTAAGTAGATTCTGGCAATTGGAGGAAATTCCAGATTGTACTTCAAGTTCTGACAACGATAGGCGCTGTGAGGAATTGTTCGAGCGGACTACTCGTCGCGGGAACTCAGGTCGCTTTATAGTCTCGTATCCCTTTTCGAGGGATCTCCCTTGTTTCGTTGACTCTCGTCAAATCGCGCTTAATAGATTTCGCTCGCTCGAACGCCGCTTCAAAGCGGACGTTACCTTCAAAACAGATTATTGCAAATTCATGCAAGATTATCTCGACAGTGGTCACATGGAGTTAATTAAACAGCCCTATCCAGCAGACGGGCCGGTTTATTATTTACCCCATCATGGAGTAATAAAACTCGACAGTGAGACCACTAAGTTACGTGTCGTTTTCGATGCTTCGTCTAGGTGTATCAACGGATCGTCATTGAATCAGACCTTGTTGAGTGGACCCAAGCTGCAGCAAGATTTGATGGCGATTCTTCTTCGTTTCTGTACTGGATTCGTGGCTCTAACTGCGGATGTCAAGCAGATGTTTCGACAAATATGGATCGAGCCTGGCCAATGCGACTACCAACGGATCGTATGGCGCTTCTCCGAGGAGGATCAGATATCCGATTACCGGTTGAAAACGGTAACATTTGGGGTCACTCCATCTCCTTATCTCGCAATTCGTTGTCTGCTCCAACTAGCGAAGGACGGTAGAGATAGTCATCCCATGGCGTCTTCTACGATCATGTCTTCTCTCTATGTGGACGACATAGTTACTAGTGTACACTCAATGGAAGAGGCTCGCAATTTGCAGAATCAGTTGCAGCTGTTGCTTCAAAGTGGCGGTTTCGAACTGAGGAAGTGGGCAAGCAGCCATCCAGAAGTGTTAGCCGATTTGGATCCTCAGTACTGCAGTAGCTCGATGATGTCGTTCGAATCAGAAGAGAATCAATTTCTCAAAATATTAGGACTTCGTTGGTACTCTAGTTCAGATAGCTTCGGGTTTCAAGTCAACACTTTGAACAGAGATTGTTCCAAGCGTACAATTCTCTCAGAACTAGCTCGAATATTTGATCCCTTGGGTTTCTTGACGCCTCTCTCGTTCGCAGCGAAGAGGTTAATTCAACTCTTGTGGACCTTGAAGCTAGATTGGGACACAACACCTCCCTTGGAGGTGTGTCAGCGCTGGGACAGGTATAGGTCTGAGCTCTCAGTTTTAACCTCGCTTCGCATACCTCGTTCTTTAGCTCGAAATAACGTAGTTCGCCGTGAGATACACGGATTTTGTGACGCTAGTGAACAAGGCTATGGAGCCGTAGTTTACATGCGCATTGTCGCGCTTGATGGCGTAACCATTCGGCTGCTTAGCGCCAAATCTAAAGTCGCTCCGCTTAAGTCTATCACCTTGCCTCGTTTGGAGCTCTGTGCAGCGGTGTTGCTCTCGGATCTGATCGCATACCTGCAGCAAGTCTTCAAGGATCATCTGAAACTTGACAGCGTGTATGCCTGGTCCGATTCTATGGTCGCGCTTTCGTGGATACGTTCCGCTCCCCATCGATGGAAGACGTTCGTACGTAATCGAGTGGCCAGGATACAAGAAAAGATACAAATCTCGTCCTGGGGGCACGTCGACACTAATTCTAACCCGGCGGATCATTGCTCACGGGGTTTGTACCCGAAGGAGCTGCTGGACTGTGCTATGTGGTGGCATGGCCCTGACTGGTTGTTGGACTTCGAGTCTCCTTCTGAATCTGCCGTCGCGTCCAAACCCGCATCTGTTGTCGAGTCTAACCTCGAATCCGTTGTCGAATCGAATATTCTGGTGGAGGAAGAAGCCAGAACTCTAACCTTTGCTTGTGTCGTAAACTCGAATCAGCTCATGTCGCTACTAGATCGTTTCTCTTCGTTGAATAAAATTTCCAGAATAGCGGCTTATTGTTTACGCTTTATCGCTAAGTCAAAAGGGAAGCCAGTTTCAGCCTCTGTAGCAGTAGATCAGTTGGAAATGCATTCGGCATTGCTTGTCCTGGTCAAATCAGTACAGACACGCCATTTCGCTGAGGAGATTTCTCGAATAAAAGAAGGCAAAAGAATTCCCAAGACCTTGCATAAATTTAGACCGTTCATAGATACCGCGGGGATTCTCAGGGTGGGCGGTCGAATCGTAAATTCCGTGCTATCCTATGAATCTAAACATCCAGCGTTGTTACCTAACAAGCATAGGCTCACGGACCTCGTCGTTGAGCATACTCATCAGGTACATTTACATCCAGGTCGACGCGCGATGCAGTACTTGCTAGCGCAACACTTTTGGATTTTAGGAGCACATCGAGCGATAAAACGCGTTTTATCCCGGTGCTACAAGTGCTTTCGCGCTAATCCTCGTTTTGCGCAGCCGCCTATGGCTGATCTACCTTCGGAGCGCGTAATTCAGGTAAAGCCTTTTTCTGTTACCGGGACTGATTATGCAGGACCTTTCCTGGTAACTAATCGTCGTGCTCGCGGAATAACACCTTTCAAAGTCTATGTCTGCTTGTTCGTTTGCTTCACGATCAAGGCTATTCATTTGGAAATAGCTTTCTCGTTATCCACGGATTCCTTTTTAGCAGCCTTGCGCCGATTCGTGGCCAGGCGAGGAAGATGCTCGTTACTGTTTAGCGACTGCGGAACTAATTTTGTTGGTGCGCATCGAGAGCTGGTCGATCATATGCGGTTCGCTTCAGAGACCGAGAAAATAAGATGGTCTTTCAATCCTCCATCCGCGCCTCATTTTGGAGGACTGTGGGAGTCGGGAGTGAAATCGATGAAGACCCATCTCAAACGGGTAGTAGGCGATCAAATCCTCACGCTCGAGGAATTTAGTACGGTGCTCGCTCAGATAGAGGCCGTGTTGAATTCAAGGCCCCTCTGTCCTATGACTTCCGATCCGAACGATCTCACGGTACTTTCGCCGGGTCACTTCATCACCATGGAACCACTCGTGTCCATTCCGAGTCCTGATTTGACCTTGGTGCCGATGAATCGACTGGATAGATGACAACTGGCGCAGCGAATGCATCAGGACTTTTGGAAGCGTTGGCATCAGGAGTATCTCCATACCCTGCAGCAACGTCCAAAATGGCTCAATCAAATCGATCCGATCGAGAAGGGTTCGTTGGTCTTGGTGAAAGAGGATAACGTCCCTCCTTTGCATTGGAAGCGAGGACGCATCACAGAATTGCATCCCGGTCGTGACGGAGTTCCGCGAGTAGCCACCGTAAAAACAACGAATGGCTCATTAACACGTCCTTTGGTGAAGCTCTGCCCATTGCCGAAGGGCAGTCCACCAGATAATTAATTGAAAATATATATATATATTTGGTGGGCGGTATGTTTGGCGCTCACCAATTGTTCGTGTCGTATGTTAATTTGTCTATTATTGTTATCGCGCTAGTTATATTTTCTTTAACATGTTTGTCGTTTCGAATGCTTATTGTAAATTATTTTGACTTTATTGTAACGTATTGCCGATGGATAGCGAATCGGAGCCCAAAGGTAATCGATTAACTAAACGGTGCTGCCATCGCTATCCATCGATCCAAATTATTGAGTGTGGGAGCACACTACTCGCTTGCCGTGCCTTACAGGAAGAAGGCTCGAACACTTGCTCACGAGATCCGCTCCGGAACACTTGTTCGAATACTGGCTCAGTATCTACACGACTGGTTGCTCATACCTCACTGGAAGAGAGGAGACTTCATCCCTTTGCAGGAGTTGAAATTGCATGGATGGAAGGAACTGCATTCGGCACGCTTATCTCTCTCTCTCTCTCTCTTACTTACACTGCTTTATCGCTTAACGCTCACTGCATGCTGCACGGAAAAGCTTTGGAGGATCTGCTTGAGAAGCACGAGGCACGCATCGCACGGTGAGTCGCTTACCTTTGCTCATTAATTGCATATGCATTGGTTCAATCTCGCTATCCACGCGGCTTTGCGTAATTATCGTTTTATGTAAAGCATTCGCGTCGCTTTCGTATCGTTTCGTCTCATAAAACGTTCGCTATCATTCGCAATATTCGCAAAGGGGAGAATTGTAGATACCCTCCCCTAACAGGAGTTTTAGATAGAGAGGTAAAGGATCTTGATTTTTAATAATAGCTTCCTTAATTTGAAACGTAATCCTCTTAATTTGAACACGTCTGCCTGCTTTTTTGGGCATCTAATAAAAATTGAGAAACATTAGAATTTGAATTAAGACTGTTTAATCATAGTCGCCACACTATTGTCAGCGATTTATGACGATTTTCGCCATGCTCTTCGACAGCGCCAATCTTAGTCAAAATTCAAATTATTATAATATTAATTTTGTTGTTGCCATTCTTATTGACAGCGACAACTTTTATTGGATTTCTGATAATTAAAAGGACTACGTCTCTTTCCAGATTAATTTGAATTACTTTTATTAGGTTTTAAACACAAGTTTATATTTTCTGATTAATGACAATTAACTGAGGACTAATGTCAAAAGTCTAAAGACTATCCTCATTATCTCTCTTATTTATACCAAGCGGCAAGAATCCCCGCGCAGGTTCCCGCCCTTGTTTCTTAAAGAATTTTTAAGGTGGGAGGTCATTCTTGTCCACGGTGAAATATAATAGTGAATCAATATTCTTATCAACTGCCCACCTTCATTGACTCGTGCCAATCACTACATGGATCCGTATCGATCCATTTGTTACTCCCCATATTAATTTATTTAATTTTATGTGGACGTCACACCTTCCCCCTTTAAGTCATACATTGTGAAATATTACACAATGTATGAAGTAGTATATAAAAAAAAAATTGTTCTATTTCTACGTATATACTACTTCTTTTATAACGTTTTATAAATATTATGTAGAGATTATACAGGTTACATACATAGCTCCTTTGGTATTATTTTATCAATTGTGATCAATGATCACTTATTTCTTTTTTTTTTTTTTTTTTTTTTTTACCAACGTCTTACTACTAATAGTTCACTAGTTGTAATTAAGATAGATTTATTTATTAAAAATTCCTCAATACAATCTCTACATTTATGTGCCCAACAACTTATTATTAATAATTCTTTATTACAACTAGCGCAATTAGTTAACCTATTGTCAATATTTCTTCTCATACATATTGAATGCCAATTAATGTATCTTTTAAAGGTTTCGGGTTCACTTAATTCTAAATAACATTCTTCACAAAGACGTCGTTTTGGATACGTCCTTTCTACAAAAACGATTCCATTATCTTCTCGATTGATAAGGCATAAGCATCTCATTAATGCGCTATATGTTTCCCAGTAGTCCTCAGGACGTACTCCATCTATTGGTCCATAGAATTCATTTAGATGATTCTCCGCTATTTCTTTTGCAGGCCGCATTTCTTAAAAGTATTACATATTATTAATAATCGAGGGTATTATATAATATTATAATCGAGGGTATAGAGAATCATTGCGAATAGGATCATTCTTTCTTTCATTTTCGATAATGGAATTTGGATAATATGTCTGTGCTGTGTTTATGTTTTCTTGTATATGTAATGTTTCTTGATTTATTTTAATTTGATTAGTTGATTCTTTTTCCCTTTCATTTCCTTCTTTTCTTTTCTTATTTTCTTCTTTTTCTTGATTTGATCCTTTTGCCAGATGCAATAATAGATTTGTTATTGAATCCCATAAAGCTCCTATTAAGTGGATTGACTATCCATATATCATATGTAGTGCATAACCATGTATTATTGTATCAATTATTAATTTTATAATTCTGATGCAAAAATATGCTCCAATCATTCCTGCGCTTGCATTTCCAAAAGATATAAATGTTCCCCAAATTCTTTTCCAAGTATTTTCTGTAATTTTTTGTAATGAATTTTCATCCAGCAGATGTGAAAGAGATATTCCTTGCGAAATTATTGGTTCTCCTCTCACTCCTCGGGCCATGATATTTAAGATTCCATTTTTCTCTGCTGGAAACATAATGTGATCTCTTAAATTTTCAAGATCACTATTGCTGTATATTCCGCTTGCCGCCAATGATCCTGGATCATTGTAGTGCCATGTGGGTTTTGTCATTGGTGCTAATGTTAATGGAGGTATACTTAATTCTGGAATTGGAGTTATTTTGTACCACTCATTATTTAAATGGTACATTGGCGGAATTACTCTATTACAGGTAATTTGTACTCCTGTTTTGAAAAGAATGTGTGTACGAGGTGCTAGGAAATATGTTTCATTCCCTTTTAATACTGGTAATTGCTGATAACATTCTTTTTCATGTCGAATTTTTACTTCCACTGCAGTGCATTTTATTATGTGAACAACTTCTCCAGAAATTACCGCCATATATCCAGGTCCCTTCATGATTTGATAAGCAAATTCATCTGGGGAGTGTATGGCTATGCTTAGAGCATTCTTCATTACTTTTCTTTCCATCTCACATCGTTGTTTTAATATGTCTCTGTATAATTGATTCATTTGTGTTCGTATGTGTTTTTCTACATAAACGAATTTTGAGTTTACATATGCAAATATATCTAAATTTTCGACTGATAATCTCCGTTTTGGAATAAAAGTTTCTCCTTCTTTTGTTTCTAAAATTAAAAGTTTAGGATGTTCTGTTTTTACTAATATGTATCCGCAAAGATGCTCTTCTCCTGTTTTTGAAAGCGCAAATGTTATATCTTGTGTTGATAATGAATAAATAATTTGAATTTCCTTATTTTCATTATTAATCATTTTTGTTGCATAGCCTTCATATAATATATCATAATGATTAAATTTACAATAATTATTTGGTAATCTGTCCCAGTAAGAATTTTTTCCTTCACTATCGATACAATTACTATCAGAATATTTACATACTGTTCCTGAATTTAGATGTATTTGATTTGTTTCTAAATTTATTGGAGCCTGATAATTATTTAAACTTATTGTTATTATTCCTTGAACAACAACATTTTACCATGTTCCATAAGGATCTGAATATTGTGCTCCTGAACATTTTCCGTCTATTGTTAATGATCCCGCAAAAATAATTGGTCTTGATATCGTATAATTTATTTTGAGTCCGTGAATTATATTATTAATATCAACAAAGAATGTTTTAGTTTGATGCATGTTTTTACATTGATCCAACGTTGTTTCAATTATATATTGCGCTTGTGCATTTAATACAGTTGATATATGTGAGTGCATTCCACAATAATATATCGTTCTCAGTACAGAGATTTTACATTGTATTACATTAATTGATTCAAATTTCGACAATTGTAATAATTGGATATATGTTTTCTTGACTTCTGGTTCAATTAATGGTATATTACATTCTTCTACATCAAGTAAAGACATTGTTGTCGTGTTGAGATTAGATGTTCCGCAATCAAAGCCGATGATTCCATTTATTCCTTGTATTAAAATATTCCAGTTTATTATGAACCAGATTATAGTTTTCATCTATTAAATATAAATTAAAATTAATTCTTATATATATATGCTTATATATATTTATATATATATTCTGTATATATTTTTTTTTTTTTTTCTTTTTTTTTGAAGATTGAATATGTTGCGCGGTACAAATTCAATCTTTTATTATTTTTTTATCACCTTTGTTTTTCGAATTTTGTTTGGATGTACAATTCTTAATTTTCCTTTATAAAATAACTTGATATTTCCATTAGGCAAGATGTCTGTTATAATATGTGGTCCAGAATATTGATCTCCCAATTTTCCTTTTTTTGGTTCACAAAGAAGAAAAACTTGATCATTTATTTGAAATTCTTCAGGATTAATTTTTTGATCATAATAATGTTTTGATTTAATTTTTGATGCTATTAAGCATTCTCGTGCCAATTCTTGTAAAGTATAAATATTTTTCATTAATTCTTGTAAATAATCATCATATGTTTTTTCTTTATTTATCTCATTATTAAATTCACTAGATGGTTGTCTAGCAATTTTCCCAAATACCAATTCATAAGGTGTATAGCCTGTAGATTCATGAGTACTAGTATTGTATGAGAATGTTGCATATTCTAATAATTCATCCCATTCTGTAAATTTATTTACGTATTGTTTTAAATATTCTATTAATACTAAATGTGATCGTTCTAAAGCTCCATTAGCTTGTGGATAAAAGGCTGTAGTTCGATATTGTTTGATTCTAAATTGTTTTGCAAATCTTTTCATTAAATTACTCATAAAATTAGTACCCTGATCAGTTAATATGGCTCTAGGAGCTCCAAATATACAAATAAAATATTTTAATAATGCATCAGCTATACTTACAGTAGTAGTGGATTTTAAAGGTATGGCAAGAGAAAATTTGGTTAGGTGATCTTGAATTGTTAATATATGGGAATGTCCTTTTGAGGTTTGAGGTAGTGGTCCTACTATATCCATGGATACTTTTTCAAACGCAGAATATGGTGTGTCAGTTATTAACATAGGTTGTTTAGTTTTGATTCTGACTAATTTTTTAGTTTGACAAGGTAAACATTGTCTTATAAAATTTTGAATATCAATTTTAAGATTTTCCCAATAGAAATTTTGTCTGATTCGATTATAAGTTTTTGTAATTCCTTTATGTCCCCCAAAAGTTGAACAATGATTTTCTTCTATAATATTTTTCCTTTTCTCAACTTCTGGAATTTTAACTAACCCATGACAAACTATTATTTTTATTTGAAATCCTTTCATTGCCTCTCTGATATGATTTAAAATTTCTTCCCATTTATAATTATCTATTTCTGGAGTTTTTGATACATTTAGTATTTTAATTGGATTTTCTGTTATTGTTTTTCTTAATTTAATTGATAAATTTTGTAATGTTTCCTTTTCTAACTTTTCTTCAATACTATTTTTACAAATAAAAATAAAATGAAATTTATTTCCTCTTTTAATTATTACAAAATTTCCTAGTTTAGCATTTTTAATTTGTGGTACTAAATTTCGACTTTTTAATTCTTTTGACCCATTGTCACATGGTTTTCCATTTGCAGTTAAAAAGTATAAATAATTATCTTTTCTCATAAAAATTTTATCACGACTATTTATTATACTATGTTTTTGTGTTCTTGTAATTATTTGTTTTTCACTTGATTTATCTATTTCATCTATATTAATTTCGTTAAATGTTTCATCAATCTCTTTATCAGAATCATTTTCACTATCTTCTTCTTTTTCTGAATTTTCATACTCCTCCTCATCGTCATCATTGAGATCGTTGTTTGGTTCGTCATTTGATGTTTCCTCAATTCTGTAACTTTCATTTCTTTCATTATTATCCACATTTCCTGTCAAATTTTCAAGTATTTGTAAAAGACTAGATGGTATAGTTATTGATTGATTTATGAAAGTTTCATTATTTGAATTATTTCCTACTTCCGAATTCGAAGTTGCATTAATATCATTATTTTCAATATTATTTTCTGAATTTTCTAATATATTTTCATAAGACAAATATTCTGTTTCGTCTTCATTTATAATTGGACAATTATGTATTTCTGCCTCAATTACATGTTCAGTAAATAATGGTTCTTTTAATTCTTTCCTTGTAAAGGGTATACTTTCTCCTTCTGATTTATTTGTATTACGCGTTTGAATTCCTGAAATTTCTGGTTCTAGTTCTTCTGTCATTGTTCCTTGACGTGGTGATACTGGCAAAGATCTTGGATTTGCATTTCTTTGTCTTGCTTCTTCGTCTTCCGGGCATTCCTCAATTTCATCATACAAAGGATAAATTGGATATATATTTGTTGTAGGATTTCGTGATAAAGCATCAGCATTGGCGTTAATTTTTCCTGGTTTATAAATTATTTCATAATCATACTCTGCTAATTTAATTCTCCATCTTGCTAATCGTGAAGTTGGATCTTTTAATTTATGAAGCCAGGTTAGTGGTTTATGATCCGTTATTAAAATAAATTTATTTCCATAAATATATGGACGGAAATGGTGTACAGCATAAACTATCGCTAATAATTCTTTTTCTATCGTTGAATAATTTTTCTCAGCGTCGTTTAATACTCGCGAAGCATAGCTTATTGGATGATCTTTCCCAATTTGTCCTTGACTTAAAATTGCACCGATTGCTGTTCCTGATGCGTCTGTTGTTAAAAGAAATGGTTTCGTAAAATCCGGGTATTGTAATATTGGTTCCTCACAAAGTGCATTTTTTAATGTATCAAACGCGTTTTGCTCTTTATCTTCCCATTTAAATTCAACTTCCTTTTTTAATAAATTAGTTAATGGTTTAACTATCCTTGAAAACCCTTTCAAAAATCTACGATAATATCCCGCCAGTCCTAGAAATTGTTTCACATTTTTCGGGTTTTTAGGTTTTGGAAAATTTTCTACTGCTTCAATCTTTTTAGGATCTGGCCGAACTCCATCTTCTCCTATTATATGTCCCAAATATGTAACTTCTTTTCTCAAAAATTCACACTTATCTGGTTGCAATTTCAAATTTGCTTCCCGTAATCTTGCAATTAATTTTTCAAATTTAATTTCGTGTTCTGTAAGTGAACTAGCATATAATACGATATCATCTAGGTACACAAAAATTTCATTCCCTTGCATTCCGCTTAGTACTAAGTCCATTAATCTTTGGAATGTCGCTGGTGCGTTTTTTAACCCAAAAGGCATACGATCAAATTCATAATGCCCATGAGGTGTTGAAAAGGCTGTTTTATGACTATCTTCTGAATGCATTTTTATCTGATGGAAACCTGAAGCAAGGTCAAATACTGAGAAATATTTCGCACCGCCCAGCTGGTCGAGTATTTCTGTTATGTTTGGAAGTGGATACGCGTCACCTACTGTCTTATCATTTAGGTCACGGAAATCTAACACCATTCTCCATCTCTTATTCCCCTTCGAGTCTGCTTTCTTTGGTACTATCCACACAGGTGTATTATACGGAGATTTTGATGGTTTAATAATATCTTGACTTAACAATTCATTTACTTGTTTATTTATCTCTTCCTTATGAATTGTTGGAAATCGGTATTGTCGTGTATGTATTGGTGTTTCATCTGTTGTAATTATTCGATGTTGCAGTACGTTCGTATATTCGAGATTCTCTCCCATTAAATGAAAGCAATCACTTCCTTTTTCAATTAGTCTTTCAACATGAATTTTTTCTTCATTGTTTAAATGCTTTAATCGTAATGCATCAATTATTTTATTTTTTCGATCAATTTGTAAATTCAAGTTTGATTCTGAATTTATTGATTCAGTTTTATAATTTGATTTGCCTTAATATTTAAAACTGAATTGAGTTCTAAATTATTATTAGAGTTTGAATTTGAATTTGAATTAGAGTTTTGATTTTGATCTGAATTTATTTCAGATAATGATTTTGAGTTTGTATTTAGGTTCGAGTTTGGATTTTGTCTCTGAATTTGATTTTTATTTGTTTCAAAATCGTATAATTTGATATTAGGAATATATACTTCGTGATCTTCTTCATTTGTATTGAATACTTGTAAATATGCTTTTCCGTTCCGAACAGTTACTAAAGCGTTTCCCAAATAAATTCCTTTAATTACATTTAATTGTGGAACATATCCTTCTTTTATTTCAGAATTAATGACATTTATATGCATTTGAGATATACTTCTACCAGGTATAATTAATGTTTCATTTAAATTTTCTTTTGGTTCAAAAAATATTTTAATATCTTTCCATTCTAAACAATTTTGTTGGTAATTTACATTTACTTGAAATTGTTTGAAAAAATCTGAACCAAGAATACCGTTTTGTGGAATTGGAAAATCGTCTTCAACCAAGTGAAAACCGACTGGACATCCTAAGATATCTATCTGTGCCAGCCCTAAGGTGGTCACATGATGCGCCGTGATTCCACTTAATTTCAATATTTCATTTCTATCCACTACGGTTTCTTGTGATAGAGAGTTTGATTTAATTATATTTGGCCCTGATCCACTGTCTACCAAAAACTCTAATTTTCCTTTAAAATCTGAACTGTTTATTTTTACTGTCGGAACTTCTTCTATATGAGCTATATTTACTTTTCTAAATTTTACTCCATCTCCGCAGAAATTATCCGTGTGGGGCGTGAATTTATTTTTCCCGGGGTCGCCCCTGTTCTCTCGGGAGTCTCCCCGTTTCCCTGTGTTAATGAATTTTGTCGAAGATTATTGTTATATATTCTTTTTCTACATTCCTCAATAGTATGACCAAATTTTTTACAATAACGACATGTATTTCCCATATTATTTTGATTTTGTTGAAATTTTGGAGATGCATTATTAAAATTATTATTGTTATTGTTATTATTTGATGATGAGTTGGGATTAAATCGTGAATAATTTTGATTTTTATTTCCTTGAAATTTATTATTATTTATTAATCTGCATCGATCGGCCGTATGACCCTTCTTTTTGCAATATTGACAGCTAACAATTTCTCCCCCAATATGCCGCACTGAACTTTGTTTTTCTTTACTTGGTTCTTTTTCTGCAAGGACTACGCGTCTAATCATATTTATGGTTTCTAATTCTTTTTCAGCATCAATCGCTCGACATTCTATTTCTTCAAATGTTCCTACCTTTGTTATTATAATTTCTCTGTTTAATCCGCGTAAGAAACTCGTTTTTAAATGTTCATTTATTGTTTTTCGAAATTCTTCACTTATTTGCCCAGTTTCCCTTTTCTGTGCATCAAGTATTCGTTTCCCTAATTCTCGAATCCGATTCGCGTATGTTGCTACCTTTTCATCTTTCTTTTGACAAATATAGGCTAATTTTCCCTGGGCTTCATAAACTGTTTCTCTAGGACCATATTTTGTTCTTAAAAATTCTACTAATGCTTGCATATTATTGAATGTATTATCAAGTATTGATTTATGCGCGTCTCCTTTTAATTTATTTCGTATCGCTCGGACTAAATTTATTTCTTGCGTCGGCGCAACCATGCTGAGTGCTTCCTCACATCCCTCAACAAAATATACAAAAGGAATGTTTTCCCCGTCAAAATTTGGTACTGCTTCTAATGCGTCTCTTAAGGAAAAATGTAATAAATTACCTAATGTTCCTTCCGTTATTATAGTCATTCCTGTTTGTGGTTGTTGTTGTTGAAATTGAGATTGAGGTTGAGATTGTTGTGGTTGTTGTTGTTGCTGTTGAAATTGTTGTATTACTCTCTGTTGTTCTTGAACTATCCTCCTTAGTTGGTTGATATCGGTTTCCCCTGAGGTACCTTCCACTGGTTCAGATGGAGGGGTACGATCCACACGACCCATTGTATTTTATTCTCTATCACTTTCTCTGTTCTTTTATTATCGTTCACAGATATTATTATTATTTATTATTTTTATTATTTATTATTATTTATTATTATTTTTTTTTAAACCGCACAAACTTTCGTATCCCACCGCTGTCACCAAAATTATGTCACGTCCGGACAATTAAGATTGTTTGGTCTATTTTGGGTCAAATCATTTAAGAAATTTACCCGGGATTAGACCTTGTTTGTGGGTTAATATTTAATTATTTAATCCTCTGGGCCGAATAAATACCGAATTTTATATGTTTTGCGACGAGGATCAGTTTTGTTTATTGTCTTCCAATGGGGATAGTTGATGTTAAAGTGGATTGGAATTAATTTATATTCTATTTTTTTAGGAGTTGGATTAGATTTGAGAGTATGGAGTTTTAGATAGAGAGGTAAAGGATCTTGATTTTTAATAATAGCTTCCTTAATTTGAAACGTAATCCTCTTAATTTGAACACGTCTGCCTGCTTTTTTGGGCATCTAATAAAAATTGAGAAACATTAGAATTTGAATTAAGACTGTTTAATCATAGTCGCCACACTATTGTCAGCGATTTATGACGATTTTCGCCATGCTCTTCGACAGCGCCAATCTTAGTCAAAATTCAAATTATTATAATATTAATTTTGTTGTTGCCATTCTTATTGACAGCGACAACTTTTATTGGAATTCTGATAATTAAAAGGACTACGTCTCTTTCCAGATTAATTTGAATTACTTTTATTAGGTTTTAAACACAAGTTTATATTTTCTGATTAATGACAATTAACTGAGGACTAATGTCAAAAGTCTAAAGACTATCCTCATTATCTCTCTTATTTATACCAAGCGGCAAGAATCCCCGCGCAGGTTCCCGCCCTTGTTTCTTAAAGAATTTTTAAGGTGGGAGGACATTCTTGTCCACGGTGAAATATAATAGTGAATCAATATTCTTATCAACTGCCCACCTTCATTGACTCGTGCCAATCACTACATGGATCCGTATCGATCCATTTGTACTCCCCATATTAATTTATTTAATTTTTATGTGGACGTCACACCGTTCTTGAGCCGTTCGTAGTCGTTTCTGACCCGTTCAAAGCCGTTTCTGAGCCGTTCGTAGTCGTTCGTAGCCGTTCTTGAGCCGTTCTTACGTTGTTTATTTCCGTTCTTGACCCATTCGAAAATCGTTCTTGATTCGTTCGCTGCCTTGTTCACAGTCGTTTCTAACCCGTTCGTAACCTTTCCTGACCCGTTCGCAGCCGTTACTGACCCGTTCGCAGCCCTGCTTGAGTTGTTTGTAGCCTTGCATGTAGCCGTTAATGACTTGTTCATAGCCTCGTTCGCAGCCCTGCTTGAGTTGTTGGTAGCCTCGTTCACTGTTGCTAGGCCGTTCATAGCCTCGTTCGCAGCTATTGCTAGGCCGTTCACTACCACTACCACTCATTGCAGTTAGATAGCAGTTCGATAATCCTTCGTAGCTGTTCGATAATTGTTCGTAGCCGTTCGATAACCCTTCGTAGATGTTTGATAACCGTTCGATAGCCGCGCCTAACCCGTTCGCTGCTGCTGCTCATTCAGGTTGATACTCGTTTTTGAGTTAGCGATAGCCGCGCGTTGAAGTTCGTTTATCACAATCTGTATTGCCCACACATCCTTCTCGAACGAAGTCAGCTTCTCATCTGATTCTTTCTGTTGATTCATCAATCTTTTAACGCAGGATTCCACATACAGTTTGTTGACGGCATCGGTGTCAGCCTCAGGTTGCGCTACACGACGAATCTTTCGCGACCTTGCGTCATAGTCCATAACGACGCAACACAGAGCGTTTTCGTGCACATAACTTTTCACCAATCTATCCCAAGAACCGCTTGTGCCGGTTGCATCATTTCTTGGTTCGAATAATCCAAATTTATTGATAGTCATTTTTTTTTTCCGATACGAGTGACGCTGATCGACTGATTAGATTTGTCGAGACACCATTCAATTTATAATAATGCCTGCTTCGCGAAGTTCCTCGATGATCAACAGGATCTCATTGTCGTGAGCGTTGTGGCCAGCTCGGCGCGAAGCGTCCAGCAATCGTACCCGATCCACTAGCTCGTTGGGGTCATCCCAGTGTATGTAATCGATCTTATTGTCGGTTAGTGCCATCGCGTGAGGCATGAATACTCCCTTTCCAGATTTTTTCTTTTCAATCGATATCAATGGTGCGATTATATGTTTGTACTTGTATCCCCTATTGCTTCGTAATTGGCCTTGTGTGTCATAATTGCGTTTATGCGCGTTCGTCGCCAATAATATGCTCTTGTATTTAAGCATATCATCCTCCGCGTAAATGTAATCATCGGGAATTCTCTTGAAGATCAACTCGTATAATCCTGGTGTACCAATGTACCTCACTTTGTCTATAATTATAGAGTCATATTTGTCAATGTCAAATCGTTTGTTACCGAGACGCATTTCATCCTTGTCGAAATAGACACCGTACACGTGATCGATTTTCCTTTCTTTGTCGCCACCGAGGAGAGTGCTCATGTACTCTTGTCCCAGTGGTCCCAAGTGCTTTCGCAACATTTCTTGACTTTCCAGCGTTTGTAATGTGTTTCGAACAAACGATGTTTCGAGCGTGCTGCCCGAGGTTTCGAAAACATTTTCGTTTGCGAGTGTTTCGGGTATCATAGGTCGTACGATTCTCGTTGTCGCGAACGGTGTAGAGGTTATCATCGGTTCATCCAGTAAAGCATCCGATGTACGCGGTGTCGATGAGCGATTCGGGTTTGACCCTTTCCTCTTTTTCGGTGTCGCATCATCCTTCTCCTCTTCCTCCTCCTCCTTGTACCGCTTGATGGGTAAGATTTTAATCTTTGCGGTATTTTCCGGCACGTTTTTCACCGCGATCGAGTTGTCGACAATCTTTTGTAGCGGCTCAATAATAGGTCTAAAATGGGTCTTGACCGCGATATCGTCATCGATCTTACCGGTCTTCAAAGCGCGATGTTTCTTGCGGATTGATTCACTCGTTTTCGTAATCTCCTTCGCTATCTTTTCACGCTCGCGAATATTATCGCTCTCAGCCATGTTGACAGAGTGTCGAACGCTCGTGTTTCACCTCTCTCGACAGAACATCGGCAACGACTAATTGTTTTGCGGTATCGCGAACACGTTAAATCCGTTTCTGTATCGGCCGTTCGTAAGCGAGCTATCCTTATCTATCACTAGAAATCCATACTTTTGCTGCCAACAAGTACGACATAATTCACTGAAATCCTCATATGACATGTCGGTATTCACGTGATCGTTGTACACATGTTTCAAGTTGGTACCGTCCTGTTTAAACAAGATTAGCAGGTTTGCGTTGTCGCGTATAAGATGTTTCGGTATTTTTGCGTATGTTTGACAGAGATAGAAGCAGTCGACGTTCGAGTGGCGTCCCATTGAAAAGTATTCTCTTATCGTATTTTGTTTGTCGCACGCCACGTCATCGAAAACGAAAATCGAGTTTGGACATGCTTCGCTCGGTGGAATGACGTCACTGTTATTGGAGAATGTAAAATAGCCGATTTCATCGATCGACGTCAACAAATTCTCCAGATACCGATATTTTGGCTGTTGCAGCGACTTTGAGTACACGTACATGTTTTCAAAGCGGACGCCGTGCGGGCTTTCAATCAAACTAATCAACACGTTAGTTTTACCACAATTCGAGGGGCCGCAAACGATCGCGCGTATAGTAGTCGGCAGTATCGTACCGTGTCTACGCATCTCCGCGTTGTCCCCCATCGATCGTAATCTGGCGTCGTAATTCGTCACGCGTATCGCGAAAGGTTGTCGCACGAAATTCATTTTCACACTCCTGACTGGATCGAACGTCTGCCTATTTATAGCTGCGCGAAACCGCGAATTGCTCAGTAACGAAAAAATGTTTGTCTTGCTATCAAGTCCTTACGATATTTGTAATTTGAGCGCCGAATAGCTACAATTTGTGTCGAAAACAGTTTTATTGCGAATGTGCGGCAATTACGTCCACTGCGTGTGGGACAAGCTTCCGGAACATATAAAGGCGGATTTGGAGGTTCAAACCTATCGCCGCTGTTTCGAACATTACAATCGACCGTGGCAGCAAACGCACATTGACGGTCCAGCGCCGATGATAAAAGATTGCAGCGAATGTCAACGAAAATAGGTAGAGGCCTATTAAATCTCGCGATAAACGCACTTCCGATCGAATTCCATATCCCCGGCTATCAGTTTTGCGGTCCGGGCACGCGACTACAAAAGCGATTAGCCAGAGGCGATCGAGGTATCAATCCATTGGACGCGGCGTGCCGTGAACACGATATAGCGTACTCTCGAAGCAACGATCTCATCGAGAGACACGCGGCAGATAGGATACTCGCCAAGGAAGCGCAAACTCGCATCGTTGCGAGAGATTCGACTCTCGGTGAGAGAGCCGCCGCCACAGCTGTCTGGGCAGCGATGAAAGCCAAGACGAAGTTCAGTATGGGCCTGAAGACGACAAAGACGAAGACGAAGAAAAAGATGGCGAAGAAACGAATACTTCCGGTAGCGAAACGTGGGGGTGTATTACCGATTCTACCAATGTTGGGCGCGCTCGGATCTCTGGTCGGTGGAGCGGCTGGTGTAGCAAAGATGGTGAACGATGGAAAAGCTGCACAACGTCAGTTGCAAGAGATGCTACGTCACAATCGCGCCATGGAAGGTCACGGATTGTATCTCGCTCCATACAAACACGGACGAGGAGTTTCAACGAGAAAAAGGGGAAAAAAATAAACGTCAAAGAGACGCTAAAAATGCCACAGGGCGTAACTACCAACATACAATTGCTACAATTGGCAAAACGTATGCACATTCCGTATTTTAGAGGTGTTTTCATGCGTGATTCATTACCGATCGGTGGTATATATCGAAACGAGAGCGGCATCGTAAATTTGGATAACGCTAAAGGATCGGGTACTCATTGGGTAGCGTATGCAAAGAGGGGGGATCGCGCTATATATTTTGACCGTTTCGGCAATCTTCGACCGCCGAATGAATTGGTGCGATATTTAAATGTGACAAAGATACAATACAATTACACACCTGTTCAAACTTACAATCAAAGCATCTGTGGACAATTGTGCTTACAGTTTCTTCGAGCGGTCGATGCACGTGAATTTAAAGACTGACATTGCGCTATTTAACTCAGTATTCGTTTAACAGTTTTGTCAACATGTCTATGACATTCACACTGACTGGGAAGAGTAGTGTTCTCGCGGTAAACTACTTTCCCGCCGTAGATTTGAGCAACGATGAATACGAGCTAGGTCTAGCGGATTTTGAGACTTATCATACGATATCGAACGTGAATTCCTCGAATAATAAATTTTACTTTATTTTACTTTGGCAAAGATGACGCGGAAATTACGATTCCCGAGGGATCGTACGAGCTGCAAGCGATACATGAGTTTTTGAAACATGCAATTTCACGAAAACGTCCGCGACACGCTGTTCGTGACGATGATAAAAAACACGCTGACACCACGCATATTCGGACGAATGACGACGGTGACTTTGAAGATGGAGAATATCCGATAGTGCTCCGCACTAATTATAATACGATGAGGAGCGAGATCAAATGCGCCTACAGAATGAATTTTAGCAAGCCTAACAACATTGGATCGCTGCTAGGATTCTCGAACCGTATACTACAGCGAAAATGCTACAAGTCGGACATGCCGATTAATATTATCAACGTGAACATTATCCGCGTAGAATGTAATGTGACCGCGGGCGCGTACAGCAACGGCAAACTCGTTCATACGATACATGAATTTTCACCGAGGGTACCACCAGGATATAAGATATTGGAAACACCGGCGCACATCATTTACCTGCCGATCATCGTGCGGAGCATTACGGATTTAACATTACGCGTTGTCGACCAGGACAGACGATTGCTCAATTTTCGAGGAGAAGAGATCACCATTAGATTGCACGTACGACGACGACAGCGATAACGTACGTGTGTGGCGTATGAGATGCTCGTGTTGAACGGATCGAAAGACACGAGAGATAACACAATCTTTACGGAGCCAGCGACAAGAACAACATCAACGTCGACATTCACTAATATCCAATCATCCGGTTGCACTAAGAAAAAGAAACTTAACGCATCAAACGTTGCGTTTTTACAATCTTTGGGATTCGCAATGCGAAACATCTGAACAATGACCGACATACTCAACATTGGAGACGAGCCAATCTTCGACGATCGCATCGTCAAGATCGAGACTCACACGTACAACCCGTTCGCTAACACAACATTCGGACACAGTGATGAGATAAGAATACCCATACAACAACAGGATCTGTATACGTTGCCGTATGAAAGTTTCCTATACATCGAGGGAGAACTAAAGATAAATAAACCAGCCGAAGGATCTGCTGTGATAATGGGAAATAATTGTGTCGCATTCATGTTCGATGAGATTCGATACGAACTCGATGGCGTGGAGATTGATCGCAACAGAAACGTGGGAATAACAAGTTTGCTCAAAAACTATGTAACGATATCATCCGATAGAAGCGTGATTATGAGAAACGCCGGCTGGACTGATCCGACTACTGCAAATGGAAACTTCAATTTTTGCATACCGCTTTACATGTTATTGGGATTTTGCGAGGATTACAGACGAGTGGTGATTAACGCTTTTCATGAGTTAATCTTAATACGACCGCGCAACGACAACAATTGTCTGGTTGGAGATTCGACGCTGGAGCCTGTAATCAACATATTCAAGATACAATGGCGAATGCCACATGTGTTATTGAGCGAGATTAAGAAGCTGTCGATGCTGCGCGCTCTGGAAAGCGGACATTACCTCAGCATGGGTTTTCGCTCGTGGGATCTGTATGAGTATCCGCTATTGCAGCGTACAACCAAGCATTCATGGGCCATTAAGACAGCGACTCAGCTGGAGAAGCCACGATGTTATCTTCGCTCTGCAGACAGGTCGGAAAAACATCATGTCTGATGATATGTGTCGATTCGACGATTGCAAGATGACCAATGTGAAACTCTATCTGAACTCGGAATGTTATCCGTACGACGATATGAATCTGGATTTCGATAAAAACATGGTCGATTCTGTACGATACGTATGCGCGTTTCTGCAAGAACTATTATAGATACGAGTATCTCGAGCCGAGTCTCACCGTCTCAATGTTTCTACGTAACGGTCCGTTCGTGATCATCGATTGTTCTCGACAAAACGAATCGGTCAAGAGCGCAACCGTGGATGTGAGATTGGAATTCGAGTGTAAGGAGAATGTGCCGATGAATACCACTGCGTACTGTCTCATCATACACGATCGCGTGATCCAGTACAACCCGTTGACCAACGTTGTGCGCAAAATCACCTAAACGCACCAACAATTTAGAGAGAGGGGGAAGCATAGCAGAATATAAATCAAAGTGTTGTGAGATGGTTGTCATTCTTCTTTTTTAACTGATACATCGAAGAGAGAGATCTCGTCATGTCCGTACCAACGTTTGTGGATCTACAGGGGTTTATCCTCAATAAACAATTCATTGTAAAGGAAGCGGCAATCCTGAGAAGAGGATTTATTTTGTCACATTATTTTTTCGCATGTCCTGTACCATGGGGTGTGCTCATAAAATCGGAGAGACACCAAGCCTCATGGTTGACTCGAAATCATCATGGATTGCAATGGGAAGATAGAAACATTCCATACAGCATGGCTCAGCGTTTGATTACAACAGCTATCGTTGATGGACCACATGAAGAAGAAGAAGAATCCATTCTCGTATATGTAAAAGGACTTGAAAAGCGAGAATGGTTAGCCGATATATTGGATGCGGGAAACGGTTTTATTATTGAGACCTTGGATGCTGATTACGACGATATCGAGTCTCTAAATAATCTAGATGTTAAAAACACTATGCGATGTGGAAAACATGTTAAGAATTTTGCATTACAAAATGTATTCAAAATATTTAACTGGTGGTCGCAACGCCAGAAAGAATTGCAAGATTTGGAAAAATAAAATATTTAAACATTAATGTGTTTTATCTCTTATTCCCCTTTCCCAATCCTTTCCTCACGAATCGTTTCTAAGAATTCTTTTTATCCGAGCGCCGTTTCCCCTTCTCCTAAATTTCATAGCGCCAATAGTATTCTTGAATCTCCCACCACATTTACCCCACTACTTTTAAAAATAAGCGTCATGTATATTCTTAATTTTATACGATCAGTGTAGCGTTAACCGTTCATACTGGTGGTTTCACTTTTAAAATCTGGAAATATGTACTACGCTGAAAGAAGCAGTGGCTCCGGCAGACGTGTGAATAATTACGTACCGAGTCATGATGACACTCCATCGTTTGAGAATAAATGTGACGAGTAAGTTTTGTTTAACTTCTTTCTATCTTTATATTTTTTACAAATTGTATTATTTTCAAACTAATTTCATTTTTTACAGCATTTCGTTGGAGCGTCGTGCGGTTCGTATACTAGGCAGACGATACGCATTGACAGCTACGGAATTTAAATTCCTCGAAATTGGTATCAAAGTGGATCCACCGAGTTACGTGGAAATCGCCATAGGAGATCATCGAGGAAAGGAACTGATACTATCTCTCGAAGCGTGGAAAGGACTCTACGAGCAACGTCACAATATTCAGAATCTGCTTCGAAACGATTCTAAAGATGCCTACAGTTTTATAAGCGTTGGACCGTTAACAGTGCGAATTCGTACGATTAACGACGCCAAGTTAATAAGTCTCGAATCTTCAAATGTACGCATGAAGATGATCGAATCGATTTTTCACTACGATGACGCTCGAAACACGTTGCACCGTAAAACGTCCGATTGCACGCGCCGCATTTTACGTTTCGTACGTCAGAGTGATCGCACGCCGGCACGGTAAAACAACGCGGACATTTATTTGAGCATCGGTGACCGCTACCTCTATCGTTTCGAAAGCCTACATTGCACGCTACGCAATAATTACGAGAACCCGAGGCGGCTTTTAAATTTAATATAGGGCTGTAATGACGTGAATCCTCATAATACATAATATTTAGCGGATAAGAGGATTCACGTCCGAGAGAAGCGAGTATCGCTGTACCGTCATAGAACGGTTTCTCACCGCGACCGAAAGTACTAAAATTATATACGACGATAGCGATATTGTCTGCGGCGAGATATCGCTGGAAGCGCTCAATTTCATAAACCCCGCATCCCTCCTCGGGTATTATTACATCGGCATTTTTTGTTAATTCTAACGCCCACTCGCACTGTAACGCCGATTGCTGATGTCTTACTCTATTCCATTTTTCGTGTAACTCTCCCGTACGAATGTTACCGCGTTCGCAATAAGTTTGCGCTACTACGAGAGACCGGGGAAAACACAAGTTGTCGGAATTATTTATTTGGACTATTGAGCGCTTCGCGATATTTTCTCGCGTTAATGCGACACGCCCGCGCCCCAAAGGAACAGAGATGTTGTAAATAAGTACATTAAATTGTTCCGCGATATCGAGTCCTCCCGCGCTCTGCGCTACCGCGCTCACAAGGTCCCAAATATCCCCGTGGGTCAAATCACGCACTGGACGAAAGGATAAACCCGCGGGTCCGTGTGATAAATTCGGCGAATCGAACGTAATCCTACATAATCACCCGGTTCACTCGAATTTATCGCATATTCGTGAATTTCTCGAAACGCATTTTCTAAAGAACGATAAATATCTCCGCCTTCGGGTAATGGACGTATCGCGAAACTCGCCTCTCTACCGATTACCCCAAATCTCCTAAATCTACAGGCATTTTCACTAATCAAATTTATATAATTAAAATTATCGCCGACCTGCTGTTGCTGTTGTTGTGGTTGCTGTTGCGATTGTCGTTGCTCCTCCTCCTCCACCTCCTCTTTTCCATTTTCCGTCTCAGACGAGGTATTATCAAGATTTTCCTCTTCATTCTCCCCCCTCGTGATTACTTCTTCATTATTCTGCGAGTGTGATAATAATGTTCTCTCAGACGCGTTGTTTTGTCCACATCCTCTACTCCCTCCGCCGCTTTGTACTGTCGAAAAAAGAAAATTGTAAAATTGAATATAAATTGTATAAAATACTATAATATTGCTTTTATTTTATGCTCGAATTTAATCTTTGCACAGCCGCTAGTGTTATATTACAACGAGATAACTCACCTCGTGGTGATAATCGTCGTATCTCGAGTAACGCATCCCGCTCTCCTGCCGCTAATATTCCGGAGAATAGATAATCGGCAAGCGACGAATTGCTAAAATTTTAAATTTGTTTAAGATTAAATTCGAACATAAAAATTTTGCAAAAAGTAAAACAACTTCGTTACCTTCCACGCGGGGATCGTATTCGCCTTCTTCGTCCTGCTCATAATTTTCTGCCTCCATTTCTTCTTCCTCTTCGTCATTTTCCTCCTCGTCTTCTTGCTCCTCTTCCTGGTCCATTTCTAATTTTTAATATTTGAAATTTTGTTATAAAAATAATATATAATTATAAAGTCTTATATTACTTCGTATATTCAAATTTCAGCGCTTTGTACTTATATTTTTAAATATCGTCTTACCTTGTGTGAACACTTCGCTATCCGCTGAGCTTACGCCAAAGATAGAATCGTTGTCGTCGTCGTCGTCGTCGCCGTCGTCAACGTCGTCATTGACGTCGTTGGTTTCGATGTTATTATTATTATTAACGACTACAATATCATCTTCGTCGTCTAAAATAATACATTATATATTAAGATTATTACAAATTTTTTATATTTCTTTTAAAAATATTTTTATTATTTTTTCTAAAAATGTTAACTTACCAGAAATATCAATAACAGCAATCGGAACATTTTCCGGTGGGTGTATTCGTGCTCTTCCTGAAAATATTTAATTTTTTATCAGTAACTGTTATATATTTTTACAAATAATTATTATATATTTTTAGTGCCCTGTAAACTTACGCGAAGGTCCTGCCTCGGGCTCTTCTTCCGCTCGACGTCTTCGGGTGGGGGGTACTACAGCGAGTTTTACAGAAGTATTCCGCGCTAGGAATAATTAAAAACGATTTAA
The DNA here is from genome assembly GCF_030444845.1 of Prenolepis imparis. Taxonomy (NCBI): domain Eukaryota; kingdom Metazoa; phylum Arthropoda; class Insecta; order Hymenoptera; family Formicidae; genus Prenolepis; species Prenolepis imparis. Next base: position 16,203,026 of record NW_028141169.1, read on the forward strand.
AATTTAGATTTATAATTTAATCACGGTCTCATATTTTTTCTCGTCGAAAGAATGGAATGAAATAATTACCTGTTAACTGTATTCTACGTTGATTCGCTACTAGTAGATAGGCTACATACCCACCCACATCCTCTTCTTCGTGTTGAAAAGCCTCGCGCATTAATATTATTTCTGCGGCGGCGTTTAATAGTTCTTTATCACCGCCGAAATGCCCCAATCTATATAGCACTCCTAGTAAAGAATTGGAGATCGAACCCGCGAATTTCATGAAAATATCGTAATTATTACACGGCTCTTCCGTCAGCCGTGATAAATACGACGCAGCATTTATCGTCGGCGCTAAATTCGCGGCCAAAGTTACGCATTCCGATATTAAATTTTTCAGAGCTGCCATTTTTTCCTTCTCGCTGCACTTAATGTTTACACGTAACTCACAACACACGACGATAACACGATACGTGAAAACGCGTTCACGAAGCTGCGTAGCTCGGATGATGTCAAACTCAAAATGTGCATTTTCTATTACGTTACGAAGAATTTATACTTTATATCCACGCCCACCAAAAAATCAGGCGTTGGAAAATTCAACATTTTCTTCGTTTATATTTTAAAAGAATGGGAGGCTCGAAAAATTTTCAATTTTCTCGCTAGCGGTTATTTCGTTTTTCGAGAAGAAGGCGGACGTAGAGCATTCTTAATCTACTTTACTTACCTATCGGATGATGCTTTTCTTAACATCTAGGCGTGGCAGAAAAGATTTTAGTTATTTAATTGGCGAACGTCGATTTTTTTTCTGACGAATATTCTAGCTGGTGTTTGAGTTTTGCAACTATTTCCTTAGCAGCATCGGGGAAAATCATAAAATAATTTGCTCTTATTTTTTCAGCTACAAAAAAAATAGCTGTGTAGACTATAACCCTGTTTTTTTATCCTACCATATAATGTTGCGTGATCTAAATCACCGGCCTTACTTTTTTTTGTCTTCAAACATTTATTTTACTTTTATTACAGGCGATTTATTACACTAATCTTCGTCCTAATCCTGTGTTCTCGAGTTTCTAAATCCCATGCTATATTTTAAAAGAACAAAAATATTTTCAAATAAAATATAATCTCTCATACGTTTTCTTTTTGTTTAATGAGTTTTGTTTAAACATAAAAATTCGATTTGACATGAAAAATTGATTTTTTCGTTTATTCACTTACATATAAAAATTTTTCTTTCGTCCTCTTCTCGCGTTACACGTGCGTCTCAATTCTCATGTCTAGAAATTTTTAAATATTTCTAGAAGTTTCTTATTTTTAACGCACAGGTCTGAACATGAAAAATCCTGATTTTTCACGTATAAATTATGTCTTCCCCACTTTGATTTTTTTAATTTTTGCGAGAGAGGGAGATTGGCAATATAAGCACATCGACAAATCGCTCTTCCGTATTCATTCGAATTCGAGCGTACGAAAACATAAGTTTGTGCTACGAAGAAAGAATTCCATGTGATTTCGCCATTTTGCCGCGTGTCGTGACTATTCGTGTCGTTTTACAAGTGAAAACAATGGCCACACGTAAGGAAGTAACTAATTTTGCGAAATCTGAACGCGATCGCAATATTCGCAAGACGGATAACAACGACAACATCGACATCGATAACGCCGGAAGAAACGAGCAACGTTATTTATTGTTATCTACAACGTATGGACTTAATTCTTCGCACACTAAGAAGATACACATTGGTTTGCAATCGAGGAACGACGGCGATGGCTTCGTACCGATTGTTAAATTATCAGGCAATTATGCCGATGGAATTTGCTTCGACGTCGACACGTGGCAGAAGTTTCAAGCCAATATGGAGCATATGAATCTATACTTGAATGAGACTCAAAAGATTAAACCTGATCCCATTATTATCGAGAATATTTCGATCAACTTCACTACTGCTTACGGAGCGAGGGCTGTACTGGTGACATACAAGGAAAACAAGGATCATGTTGCAAATGATAAAGTGGAAGAAGAATCGCAGCCGCCGTTGAAGAAACGAAAAACTTACGCCGTTGCGATAGTGATACAGAAAACTACTTTCCTCGGCTTGGAAAATATTAGAAAATGCGTGGATGCGCATTTGACGCAGTTAGTTTCTATAGTCGATATTGTTAATGTAACTGCAAGATATTTAATTAACGAAATAGAATTAAAACTTCCCTTGTCTTACATTGATCGCGAAATTATAAAACTTACTGTCAAAGGCAATTATCAGGAAATTGCACGTAATGTACAAACGCAAATAAATAACTTAACATTTTTAGATGTTTACTTTGACATTGTATTTGTAGAATTACTTTCGCTTCGATTTAATGAAATTGTTCGTATTATTTTGCTAAAACGCGAATCTTAATTTTATAAAAAACAAAAATTATTATTAATAAATGAAATTGTTTCTATCTTCAATCAGAACATTTTCTTTTATCCTCCTTATAATATTGCCTCCTTGTGCTTACTGCGAGCGTAGAACATTGCGACGTAAATTATAGTTGATCCTCGAACGTTAAACGAGCTTATCATTTCCGTCACGAGTGAGCGGCATGAAGAACACCGCGTACATAAGCTCATAAGTAGCGGTGCTCGGAGAAAAACGCTGGCGCGAGCGCATCTCCGCGGAAACGCTTACTCGCGTCGCTCCTGCGGCAACGTATCGGCTAAATGGGCCGCGGTGCTCTTCGCTCGTACGCGTGTAAGAAAACGCTAGCGCGAGCTTGCGGCCGCCGCGGATGTGGCCCCCGAAACGCGAGGATAAGCTTATGACACGGACAAAACCACCTCTTCAATATTTTAAAAATATATGCGACACGCGCGTACGTTTTTAATACGCACACACACTCGCACACACATACACACGCACACACACACACGCACACACACACACGCACACACACATACACGCACATACACGCACATACACAATAGTTACTAAATCGCATGCGTTAACTTTTTCATTTATGAACTCGTGAATAGAACCTAAATTAATCATTTCGCGAAATGGACGTACGATGGAAACATCCGTGGACGTCGATCGTCTGCGGACCTACGGAATGCGGAAAAACAATTTTCGTGAAAACTTTTCTTCGTCATTTATCCGGCATGTCCGATGTTCGATTCGAGAGAATTTTATTTTATTACGCCGAATGGCAAGATGCGTATCGGCGCCTGCAGTGCGACACGAGTAAAAATAAAGAAGAAGAAACAAACGATGTACATAATAACGGATACGGTGATACTTTGCTAAAAATAAAGAAAAATATAATCGAATTTCGCGAGGGGTTACCGCGTCCGGAAGATTATTCAAACGATCCGCTATCTCCAAAATTAGTGATAATTGACGATCTTATGAGGGAATCGTCATCGTGCGACGCTATCGTAGATCTATTTACCAACGGAAGCCATCATAAGAATCTTAGCGTTATACTCATCTCGCAAAATCTCTTCCACCAAGGTCGCGGACAACGCGATATATCTCTCAACGCTAATTATATAGTAGTTTTCAAAAATCCGCGCGATCGTGCTCAAATTCGTCATCTCGCGCGTCAAGTATATCCCGACGATCCGAAATTTCTGGAAGAAGCATACTACGACGCTACCTCGCGGGTATTTATTGCTCGATCTGAAACAATCGACTCCAGACGAATATCGATTTCGCACGTGCATTTTTCCCAGCGATACGTTGCATTACGTCTACATTCCTCGTAGATCGATTAGTCGAGCAGTAACGGAGGATGTATAAAAGGTCAGCATTTACATGCGAGACTTGTCAGTTGCGCAACTTTAGCGTAATGGTAACACGCGGAAAAAGACAGCAAAAAGAGATGTCGACGACGTCAAAAAATTCATCCGACGACGCGATAAAAATCGCCAGACGTTCCATCGGTGAGAGAAACGGCTGCCTTTTGAAAACTCTATATTATCTGAAGAAAAATCAAAGAGCGTCGTTCTTACGTACCGCCGACAATAATCTCATAAAGTGTATTCAAGAGTGTATTTATAATACTCTTAAAGGCAACGTGCCGCTCAATAATCACGAAAAAACACGTTTAGTCAAGCATAAATCTATCCTTCGACGCGTCGCTGCAAAACGCGGCAATTGGAAAACCAAGAGAAATCTGTTGGTTCAGCGCGGAGGTTTTTTGCCCTACCTTATTGCTCCTTTGCTCAGCGTTGTATTATCCCGGATTATCGGCGAGTAAAAAAAAAAAAATACAACTCTGCAAATATTTGGTTTTTCCGTGACTAGAAAAGAAGTAATAAAAAGATTTGAAGTGTTCTCGTTCGTCATATGGAATAATGGACAGAGCAAAAAAAATGGTACTGATTTCTACGGAAAATCTTGAAAGAATGCGACAAACGCAACATTATCAACAACAACCGGAAATAGCGAAGACTACATCAATGCTGGATAACTCGCTGAAGAAAGAAAATACAATGATATCGAATGAGGAAAATGCTAATAATAACACCGTACGAACTCCTGGAACCTCCTTATCGCGACTCGACGCGGAAATGTGGCGTATTCTCAACCTCGCGACTCCCCTCGATGAAGGCGAAAGATGGAAATTGTATAAAGAAGTACTTCAGCGTTATCTTCACTTTATTCGAGAAACGAAAAGACACTTACGCAATGATTCGCGCAACGATACGCGCAATAATGCCGACGACGCTAGTAATGTTGACAATGACGGGGGCGAAGACGATCAGGATAAAGATACCGAGATGCCCTTGGATGACGAACTTATGGAAATACAATCTTATGGAAATACTTCAATCAGCAGTGATAATACGGTTAGCGAAAGTAGTTTCGGGAAGAAACATGCACAATCAGCGGAAAAAATCAAAGAAATACTCAACAGCGTGCCGCAAACTTATCGTTCCAAAGCAAACGCCTTATTGAAATATTTGTTAGATACCCCGTCATCGAAAATTAGTTGGGATAAACGCGGACTCGTGACTATAGACGGCGTCGTTGTAGCGGGATCGAATATTAGCGATCTTATAAACGACGCGATACGCGAGAGAAAAACGATAAAAGCAATCGGGAGATTTCAGTTTGCGCAATTACTGCGCGACATAGGTACACCCACCAATCTTATAGGGAATCGCGATTTATTGACTACGTCCGCACGTAGATCCCTGCGTATTGAGAAAACGTTACCACGTGGAAGCTCCACTCCGAAAACTTTACTGTCGCGTTCAAAGTCATACGGTCGAAAGTTAAATGAGACCGAAGGAGACACGGTGTTTTTATCCGCCACTGACGACAGCGACGATAATAAAACATTAGTGCCGAATTCTTCGCCTAAGAAAAAGAAGGGTTTATTTCGCTGGAGTAAACTCGAATAATGAAACTCGAAAAATTGTATTACGTTCCTTCGCATTACGCAGGCTATTCCGCGACGGGGAATTTATCTCGAGCTGCTAAACCAAATTTTACGCGCAACGATGTCGTCGAATGGCTTAAATCGCAAGATGCGTATACGTTACATCGACCAGTACGACGAAAATTTCCTCGTTTACATTACAACGTGACAAATATCGACGATTTATGGGAAGCAGATTTGATCGATCTTCGTAATCTTAAGAGCTATAATGAAAATTTAATCAGATTCATCGATATTAACGAGCGCGATAAGACAGTTAAGGATATGAAATCTCAGATACCCGCGGGTATTTACTTAAGTATGCGCGATATTATCGAGAGTGTGAATTACGCCGCTAAATCTGTCGATTCACATATCGTTTGGCATTTCAACGTCTTCATGGGTGGTAAAGTTTTCATGAAACTTGCCTGCGAAGAAAATAAATGTAGTATGACGCATTATGTAAATTTTTCCGACAAACTCCGCCGCATACTCGGCTTTGATATACACATCAAGCGCAGAGATCTTGTTCAGCTCGATAGCGAACCCACTGTACCATCTCCGTTACCCGCGTGGTTTTATAATGAAATTGGTATCGAAATGTACAATAACAAAGAAAAGCTAGTTAAAATCGAAAGTAGTTCCGTTATACCCGACGTTTTACCTTCGTGGGTCTATGATGAAGAGATGCATTCTCTGTTATTTTACGAACGCACTTTCGTATGATAATAGCCGACGAGCCGGGTAGTTTGTTGCGAGGTATTCCCGACAAACTCTTTGTCTATTGCGACATTTGCGAACCTTACATTACCGGCGATGTACAATCTCCCCTTCTTCGAATAGTCGCGCTTGACTCGCGAAATGATTACGCGTTCGCGTCAACTCAGATAAGACATTTCTCGCCCGCTCAATACATCACGCTGCGTCAAACGTGTTTCCGTACGATCGAAATAGATATAAGAGATCAGCTGGGTCAAAGTATACCATTCGAATTCGGGACACTGACGGTGACATTGCACTTTAGACGTATCGAATAGATATCGTAAGAATACTCGGTGTTTATGACAGAGAAAACGAGAAAGAGAAAAGAAAAGAAAAAAAAATTTGTTCGTTCGTTCTCTGTTGATGGATTATTACTCGACGTATTACGACGAATTACAGAACGGAGGAGCTCGCGGTGGTGGAATTCCACGAGTTTTCGTCGGATCGCCCTATCAACGAGGGGACGGTATCGGGAGTTTTCTCGGAGGATTATTCAGGCGCGTGTTGCCTTTTTTAGGTACTGCTGCGCGGGCTGTGGGTAAAGAAGCTTTACGCGCGGGCGTTAATATAATCGATGATGTAGAAAACAATACTCCGTTTAAGGTAGCGGCTAAACATCGCTTTAAAGAATCGCGTAACAATCTTAAAAGACAAGCTAAAGAAAAAATAACTAGCCTCATGAAAGGTTCGGGATATAAATCGGATGCGAAAATGCACGTAGCTCATTTTCCCTTTGTTGGGCTTGACACGCGCATCGTTAAACGCCGCCGCTCGAGTAAGAAAAGTTTATCGAAAAGCAAGACGAAAAAGAAGACGAATACAAAATCATCGAAGAATAAGAGGAAGAAAGCCCGTACGACGGTAAAAAGACTTAAGACGTCCACGAAACGACGTAAAATCGGCAAGAAACGTACCGTATCCGATATATTTTCTTAATCTATTTTAATTTACACGCATTTAACCGCGACGAGGACAGCGACGACGAAACAATTGTCTGAGAATAAGTATGTCTTTTCTTCACACACATTCGAGCGAGTGTTTAAAGACTGAACTCGATCTCTTTTCCCTGCCGCCCACACAAACTAGTATCGAGAGTTCACAATGGATTCATTACAAGCCCGTGACCTCTCTCTCGGACGATTCACCGATAGAATTCGTCGTCCCCGGTCACGGAGAAGAATATCTAGATCTCACGCATACTCTGCTGAGTCTTCGCGTACGCGCGAAATCGAGCGACGAATCAGCGGTTCGAGTTCCAGGAACAAGCGGCACAACAGCAGATACCGCCGTAGGTCCCGTAAATCATTTTCTTCATTCCATCTTCAATCAGGTCGACGTGTATTTCAACCAAAAGCTCGTGTCGCCTCCAAACAACGCTTACGCGTACCGCGCGTACATCGAGGCATTGTTAAATTATTCTTTACCCGCAAAAACTTCCCATCTAACGTCATGTCTATGGGACGCGGATACACCGGGTCGCATGGACGAAACGCTGGAATCGAAAGGCAATACCGCTCTCGCGAGATGCGCCCATTACATTCGCAACGGGCAAGCGATAGATCTTATAGGACATCTCCATTGCGACGTTTTCAATCAAGACAAATTCTTAATTAACGGAGTGGAAGTACGACTGAGACTCGTCCGCTCGAAAGATTCATTTTGCCTCATGGAAAGCAACAGCGCGTCAAAAATACATATTCTCGATGCCAGCTTGCTAGTGAGAAGGGCGAAAATAAGCGCCGGAGTGTTACTCGCGCATGCTCGAATGCTGAGTAAAGTTACAGCTAAATATCCGCTTACGAGAGTCGAGGTTAAAACATTCACGATTCACAGCGGTGTTGTGGGCGAATCATTAGATAACGTAATACTCGGACAACTACCGAAACGAATAATAGTCGGATTTGTTAATAATAAGGCATTTAACGGAGATAGAAAATTAAATCCGTTTAATTTTAAAAATTACGGCATAAATTTCTTCTCTCTGTACGTCGACGGCACGCAAATTCCTAGTAGGCCATTACAACCGGTTTTCTCGCCGGAAGAACCGCTTTACGTCGATGCTTATCAAATGCTCTTCTCGGGAACGGGCATCCATTTCTTAAACGAGGGAAATTCCATAAGTAGAGACGATTATTCCAAGGGATACACGCTTTTCGCTTTTGATCTCACACTCGATTTGTCCGCTAATTGCGCCGGGCATTGGAATCTTGTGAGACACGGCAGTTTACGATTAGAAGTACGATTCGAAAAAGCGCTCACCGAGACAATTAACTGTATTGTTTACGGCGAATTTGATAATGTAATAGAAATAGACTCGTCTCGTCAAGTCATTTTTCCGGTTAAATTTTTTATCGCGGCATTTACATGTCTCTCGTCGCAACGTACGATTAAAATTTTTTGTATTTTTCTTATCCCCGCTCTCTTCCACTTCCACTCGCCGACGCGTTTCACGAGAAGATAAACTTATAATGTAACAAAAAGAAATATCAGTTTCCTTCGAGACGCGTTCGTCGACGGTTCGTGAAAAACTTAAACCTCGCCAACGAAAGCGTATAAGTTTTTCTTCGCAATATGGATATAGTCATTGACATTCAAGGCTTCCGCGATGCGAGCGAGAAGTTTCTTCCTAAGGAAGTCGCGGTTGTCGCGATCGTCGACCATTGGATTATGATACCGCCCTATCCGTTCGCTGAATTACCCGAAAAAGTAAGACGACAAAACTGCTGGCTTGCACGAAATTATCATGGGATCGAATGGTTCGATGGCGAGGCTAATCCAAAATATTTTACGCGGCATTTACGTGAAATTATAAGGCACACGCGTCACATTTACGTTAGAGGCAGTGAAAAAGCACATTACTTGCGAAATCTACTTTCCAGAGAGATATATAATTTGGAAGGTATCTCTCCAGCATTCAAAAATCTATTGTTGGAGGAAGAGTGTGGACAATATTGCGCTCATCACGGATTTCGACAGATATTTCATTGCGCCTTACATAACGCTTACAAATTGAAACGCTGGCTACTCGATCAAAATAATACCGGCAGCAGCGATACTCTCAGCGTTAGTCAGCCCACTACTTGTAGTTCTCCCGAAAATTATCAATTGAGTGACGACGACGACGACGACGATGATGATGGCTACGAAAGCGTGAAAACTGACTGCGACAAGGATTACGCTGCTAGCAACATAAATGTCAATCCCGTTCTAATTCGTAATATTCAAACTCAAACGGATAATATAATAGAGACAAAAAATTTGTCAAGCGTCGAGCAGTCAATTAAAAAAGAAGAAGAAAAAGAAGAAAGATTTGCGGGAGAAATAAAAACCGAAGTTATTCAAATAATATCAGGATCGACGCGTTCGTCTTTGTGTCGAAAAAATGAACTCTTGCGAAATTCTACGAGCATTGCGCCATATCGATGCCAAGCATGTGGGTGTCTATCCCGCCGACAAAGTTCCGAGGGTGTAGACGAGGTCGACGGCTATCGTCGCTAATACAGACGATCATAAACGACCTGGAGAACATTGGGTCGCCTTTTTCCTCGATGAACACGGAACAGGCACCTACTTCGACAGCTACGGAATACCGCCTCTGGAGCCCGAATTTCTCCTTCGTCTTCGACGAAACTCAATCATCCATCGATGGAATACCCGACAACTACAAGGATTTTTCTCACAAACTTGCGGACAATATAGCTGTGTATTTCTATATTACATGTCTGTTGGTTACGATCTTAATCAATTTCTTACTCTATTTACCGAAAATTGTGAACACAACGATCGATTAATCGTACATTTATTTCGCAAAATCTTTCTTCGTTGAAATAAGAAACGTGTTAACGTAGTTGCTAACCGATATCATATTTAATTCAGTAATTTTAATAACATACTTTATGTATCGCTTTTAACTTTATGTATTTGTAATATCAATATATATGAAAAATTTATAATAAATGTGTGTGTAACTTTTTTACTTGAATTCTTTTATATTTTTCCCACATCTTCTACCCTTTACCTCATAGCGAAATAGAAACTCGATCTTTTTAAAAACTTTAGCGTAATTTACGGTCTCGGCAACGACATTTGTCTAAATATTGCGTCTCAGTCTCCGATGCCCGAACATATTTAGTTTTATTACCCGCCCATTGTCAGCGAATGCTACCCTTCCTATCTGTTCCTACGTATCGTTTACTAGAATGCGAACTCGAATGCGCGTGTTTTCTATTAGGCCTCCTTTTGTTACCCGAGGTGTCGATAATATCCGACAACGCGGCGCTGAAGCGATTAGCCGAAATTGTAAGCGGGCACTAATCACTTGTACTTTTTTTATTTTTTTCAGCAATAAAACCTTTACGTAGCGTCACTAGAATGCGAACTCGAATGCACGTGTTTTCTATTAGGCCTCTTTTTGTTACCCGAGGTGACGATAATTAGCCTAAATTGAAAGCGGAGACTAGCCGCATGTACTTTTTGTATATCTTTTTGTTTTCTTTATTAGCGACGATGCCGACGCTACCCGTCAATGCAACGCCGAATAATGACGGTCAGCCGAAATTAGTGCGTTTTTTATTTATCTTTTTCAGCGCTATACACGATCACTTGTTGTTCTTTTCTATGATGTTTTACATATGTTTTACAATGAAGTTCCACGAGCAAAATATGATAATATATTGACTAAAGAAATTCCGACCACAACAACTAACCTTTAAGATGTCTTAATTTTCGACTGCAACTGTTAATTACTAAATATAATGTAGAATAATTGTTTCACATTAATTAAACTTACGATTGAGAAGACACAAGTGAGTGTCGAAACGTATCGACGTTATTGTTAATTATAATGTACATATTATATCAACTATCTTTCATGTATATTGTATAATTAAAATTTAAATACATATTCACCTATTAACGCTCGTAAATAAAGCCTATCTTACCCTTTAACGGATTTATCTAATAACTACGAGCTATATAAAATATTATATATTTATTATATTTATATATTGTTACGTCCCTGGTCTTTCTTCCCCTGAATATCATCCCTTGAGTGTCATCGAGGAGCTTCATCGTAAAGGGGGTTGTTTATTGACAACCGCCCTGTCATTGTTTTTCGGCTCCATGACAGTTTTTGGTCTGGCTGACGCATCGAGCGGACGCATGTGGATCAGACAAGCTTTCTTACATTGTATATGCAAATAATATTGTATCTCGTTGCTTTCGCGTATTGGGTTGTGATATTAAAGGTCATTGCTTCCTTACGAAAGTGGATTCATTTCGCGCGCGAGTGAGTGCGAGAGTGAGTGAGACATTTTTGCGAGAACCGCAAAAGCCGTTCCGAGGACGTAACATTTTGGCAATATGTTCTACAACATTACAATTCCCTGCAATAATGTTTTCAGAAAATAAATCATCAAATTCATCAAGAAAATCGACAAAACTTTCTTTTTCTACTTCAGTTAAATGTTGAGAATTCGTTTCATAGAGTTCTTTCAAGGGGATCGGAACTTCTTTAAAAGAATCTTCAATTCTAGCTATTTCTTTTTCAAATATCGGAATTCCAAAAGCCGATTCAAAGACTTTATCCAAATTAACCATTTTTAGAAAATCTATTCCCAAAAGACATTCATCATTTATGTCTGCAATAAACATTGGAATTTCTAGAGAATATTTTCCTAATTCAACTTTAATTTCTGCCCAAAACTCTACACGAACTTTTTCTCCGGTGGGATATCTCAAATTAACAAACTTCTTACAAATCTTTCTTTTCTTTTTATCAACAAATTTGCTATTTATTATGGAAACATCGGAGCCCGTGTCGACCTTGAAAGAACATACTTTTCCCCTGTAAATGAAATAATCGTTATTCTTAATCCTATTAACATTTAATACAATTTCCGAGGAATTTTTCACGGAAGCCAAACTTTCCCCGGAAAGTTCGGCTAAATCGAGTTTCCCTTCTCAATAGGACATTCGTACCGGAAATGTCCGATTTTCCCACATGTCCAACATTCCCTTCGGCCGGCGCTAAATTTGCTGCCTGGCCAATTTCCTTTTCCATTATTTTCCTTCTTATTTTTTTCATCCCGTTCGCCTTCTAATTTATTACCCTGCACGCTCTTTTTTTCAACACCCGAAAAATTTTTATTAAAATTTAAATTTCCTCTCTTTTTCTCGAAACCCTTCCCTTGAATTATTTTTATTGCTTTTGCCCTTTCAATTGCCAAACTCAAAGAGGTTATATTTTCCAATTGTAAAGTTCATTTGACAAAACTATCATATATCGCCGAAACGAATTGCGCGCAGGCGATCTTATCTCGGATTTCGTGTGGGCACTCGGGATACGCAAGGCGTACCAATCTTTCGAGTTCTGAACCTAATGTTGCCAAATCTTCCCCAAACTTTTGTTTCCGATTTGTAAATTGTACGTAATAATTTTGTGATAAGTGTCCTTCTCCAAAACGTAATTCAAGCTTTGATTTTAATTCATTAAATTCTAAATTGGACACGTCTTCTACTGTCTCTAATACCGAACGCGCTTTTCCTCTCACACTCGAAGCAAGTGCAACAGTCTTTGTTGCATCATCCCAACTATTTGCTCGTGCAATTAAATTAAACTGCGAGAAAAATTCACGAAGTGATACTGTCCCGTCATAAGTATCAGGTTTTAATTTGAATCCTAATATCGCGCGAAAATCATTCTCTCTCTCATTTGAAAAGTGCGCACCCAAATTTCCACACGTTCTATTAATAGAAGGACTTAGCTGTAGATTTTGTGGTCGGGAATGAATCTCTTCTAAGGCTTGAAGTTCCTCGTCGTGACGACGCAGCATCGCCGCAATTTCGTCCTCTCGACGTGTCTGCTCCTGTCGCATCTCTCGCATTTCTAGAAGGAGAGCCCGAAGAGTTGTAGATTCTGTCGCTGCTGGTTCTCCTGCGACTTCCGGTAACGAGCCCGTTTGCTCTCTCGATTCCTCGCTGTCAGTCGTTCGAGACAGAGCTTGTGAACGGGTAATCCTCGGGGAATGTAACATTTTCGATGTTCTGTTCCGCTGCGGTGAGATGTTCCTTTTATCCCGGACGAGCCCCCAAAATGTTACGTCCTCGGAACGGCTTTTGCGGTTCTCGCAAAAGTGTCTCACTCACTCTCGCACTCACTCGCGCGCGAAATGAATCCACTCTCGTAAGGAAGAAATGACCTTTAATATCACAACCCAATACGCGAAAGCAACGAGATACAATATTATTTGCATATACAATGTAAGAAAGCTTGTCCACATGCGTCCGCTCGATGCGTCAGCCAGACCAAAAACTGTCATGGAGCCGAAAAACAATGACAGGGCGGTTGTCAATAAACAACCCCCTTTACGATGAAGCTCCTCGATAACACTCAAGGGATGATATTCAGGGGAAGAAAGACCAGGGACGTAACAATATTTATATTCTGTGAAAGGGGATTTAAAAAAAATATTTCCTAATTATCTCTTTGCAGGAAACAGTGCATCTTGTCAGAGAGCCGATTTGATTTTTTGAAGGATCTAGTAATAAATAATATTTATTTATTTTTATATATAATATTTATTTTATGTAATAATATTAATAAAAATGGAATTGAAAGATTTTTCCTCCTCGTTTTCCACCTCGACCTCTTTGCCCCCTTCTTCCACCCCCAACCATTTTGAAAATGTGTTGGCGGTGGTGGCGGCGGCGGTGGTAATTGTGGCGGCGGCGGCGGTGGAAATTGTGGCGGCGGCGGCGGCGGACATTGTGGCGGCGGCGGCGGACATTGTGGCGGCGGCGGCGGACATTGTGCTGGCGGCGGCGGTGGTAGCGGAGGCATTTGCACCTGTTGCTGTTGCTGTTGCCGCCGCTCACGACGACGTTGGCGATAACGTCGACGACGATCCGTTTGATGAGCCTAAAAAAATTAATAATTTTCAAATAGTAAAATTTATTCTCTCTCTCTCTCTCTCTCTCTCTCTCTCTCTCTCTCTCTGTCTCTGTCTGTCTCTGTCTCTGTCTCTGTCTCTGTCTCTCTCTCTGTCTCTGTCTCTCTCTCTAAATACATTTATTTTATAAAAATACTCACAGCTGGAGGTGCTTGCACAAAAATTATGCATCCCCGGGGCACCGGCATATGGCCAGGAACGGACGGCACAAAATTGACTGGCAAGTGGTCAGGAATAGGCGGCATCGGTATTGCTGCAAAAAATGTTTTATATATATAATGCATACAATATTTGCACATGTATTTATATACGTACATATATATACATTGATAAATATACAAAGGTCAAATAGAGGTTATTACAGGTTAGAAAAAAATCATTGTTTACAAGAATAATGTTACGCCATAAATGAATAAATGAATGCTTTATATAAATATAAAATGTGCAATATTTTAAATATTTGCGTATAATATGTACGTATATATACATGTACATATATAAATACATATATAAATAAAGAGAACAATTACTTACCACGTTCATGGTTCGCCATTATGCTAACATGTACTATCGATTATCGAGTGCAATTACATCGTTTATATCACGCGATCTAAACTTCCATATGATTTTAGTAGCACAGAGTATATAGAGTATAAAGTATTGTTTTGTTGTCAGTGCAGAGTGTTCTGTGTTATTAGAGTATTTATTAGAGTATTATTACTATTATTTAGAGAGCATATACATTCATTATGCCTAAATATACTAATAAGCATACAACAGTTTCGGCACAACGTGTGTCTTCATCACAAAAAATGCGTCGCATGCGACAAGCGCGTGACAAAAATTTTTGTGACAATTCTTTTGTTGTGAATCAAGAAAGAATTGATGAGGACTCCAGAAAAGGATCATTGGAATGCGTATCGCATTTCATGGAAATTCCAGGTAAATTACACCAATTATATGCATGCGAGGATAAAAGAAATGTAAATGATGACATGTCGACATCGCAATCATTATCTATGGATACATTTTCTCTATTATCTGAAAAAAAGATAAATATTTTCGATGATGATGCTTCTGTGGGATCACTATCAGATGTTCGTGAATTTTGTGAAAATTTGACTAGTTTGTCGATAAACAAGCCGTACGCATACACAGATTAGGCAAATGTTATGACAGATAATGATGCGTTGTCACCGCAGTCGTTTACATTTCTTGACAATTCTGCAAATTCATGCATGGAATCGGAAAGTATGCAAAACAATATCAAAGATATCAAAGACACTGAAAACATTGAAAATGTCGAAAACGTCGAAAATGTTGAAGACATCGAAAATGTCGAAGATGTCGAAGATATAGAAAATTTTTTTGCATACTGATGAGAATATCGACGCATATCGTTTATATTCTGAAGAGATTAATGGACGACGTATCGTTGATTTTGGGCATGTTTTTGCTGAATTGCAGAAAATATCCACTCATTGGCTCGGCGAATGTCGTTTCGCTGATCTTGTATTACGCGAAAAGAAGTCTGACGGTCTGAAAAGCAATTTTTCTGTCACATGTCGAATGTGTAACAGGTCATTCGACTTTTGTAGTGAACCGACAGATGACAGAATATTGGATGTCAATAGTGGTATCGTATCCGGTACTATATTGACAGGGACTGGTCATAAGCAGCTTGAAGAACTTCTTGCTATTGTAGATATTCCATGCATGGATAATAAAGAATATATAAGACATCATAATGAAATGTCGGAAGCCTTTGCCGCCGCCGCGGAAAAAGAAATGCGCGTGGCTGGCGAAGAGGAAAAACGTTTGGCAATCGAAAGAGATGTCATAGACGGCATTCCGCATATACCCGTGATAATAGACGGCTCTTGGATGAAGAGATCCTACCGTACTGGTAGTTACGATTCTCCATCCGGAGCAGCTATTATTACGGGATATCATTCTAAAAAAGTGTTATTTGTTGGTGTCCGTAATAAATATTGTATTATCTGCGCGAGAGCAGCTAAAATTAATGTAGTAGCAAAAGAGCATACATGTTTTAAAAATTGGGAAAGTAATCAGAGCTCCACCAGTATGGAAAGTGATATAATCCTCGAAGGCTTCCGACTTAGTTTAGAAATGCATGGCCTTATTTATAATAAATATATCGGTGACGGTGATAGTAACGTATTAAAAAAATTGAGAGATTTTCCACCGTATCCAAATATTGTTGTGGAGAAGATTGAATGCACGAATCATCTTCTCCGCAATCTTTGTAATAAAATACGTGAAGCAGGTAGTACCGGTAGTAGAAATATATCAAAATTAAAGAAGGTCGTTGAGCACAGCGTTATGAAAATTCGATCACGCTGTGATCAAGGCTGTCACCTTTCGCCGCAATCGTGAAGTTAGTTGGCAAACAAAAATTTTAGAATTAATGAAAGATTTAAATAATATACCTAGCCATGTATTTGGTGAACATAAAGATTGTGCTTCTCTTCAATATTTCTGTAATGGACAACAGAAAGAAGGCGAGCAAAATCTTGTGCCCCAATTACAACGTGCAGGATTATTACAAAAAGTAGAAAATGCTATGAAACGCATTATAGAAAATGCCGATAGTTTACTATATCAATTTACTAGTAATTCCGTTGAAAGTTGTAATGGAAATATAAGTAAATTTATTGGTGGCAAGCGCGTTCATTATGCCATGAAAGGTTCTTATCAGACACGCGTTAAAGCATCCGTAGTGCAATGTAATACTTCGCGAGCCTTAAGTTCTGTTTGTGCGATAGATAAAAAACCACCCACACAAACAGAAATTATTGAAAATAGAAATATAAAAAAAAATGCCAACCAACTTCAACGAACACGTGCGGCGAAAGAATTAGGTCTCTCTGTTCGTACATCTAAATTTTCCGCTAAAATAACGGTTGATAAAGATTATGGACCAAATGTAGAACGGCCAGATATCGAAGGTAATATGTACGAACAGCTGAGACTTAATCATTATGAAATGTTATTAGAGCAACAACGTAATTGTGCTGTATTGGAGTGTGCTACACGGGATCAGCATGAAAACCCGGAGTGGCACAACGTACGGCGAAATCTTCTCACTGCTTCAAACTTTGGAAAAGTTTGTAGCAGAAGAGAAACAACTTCGTGCCAAAATCTTGTGAAAGCAATTCTTTATCCTTCTCGATTGACGGGCGTGGCTGTTGAGTGGGGTAAAGAAAAAGAGATGATGGCACGAGAGCAATTGCAGGTGGAATTAGGGATAGAAATTAATAATTGTGGTATATTTATAGATGAAACTATCCCATATCTTGCCGCGACGCCTGACGACATTGTCGGAGACGATACTATCGTTGAGATTAAATGTCCTTATGCGGCGCGGCATGTGTCTCCTATCACTGCAATGCTCAATAAGATTTCACATATTTATAGAATATTTGATAAAATGGATGACACTCGAATGAATCAAAGACACGCGTACTACTTCCAAGTGCAGGGATAACTCCACATAACGCAAAGAAAGTATTGCATTTTTGCTGTGTGGACACCCTTTGGATTAAAGTACACGATTGTCGAGCGTGATGACAGATTTTGGGAAACAAAAATGTCAGCACTGCTGAAACGATTCTACGAGGACTGCTTGGTTGCTGAAATAATAGATAGTAGAGTAGCAAGAAATATACCTATTCGGGAACCGCAGTATGTCATCGAAGCACAAGCGGCTCGGAAAAATAACATAAAAGTGGAAAGTGTTATCGAAAGCACTACTACCACTGTTGCTATTCCAGAAATAGAGCAAGATGACGATTGCATTATAACTGATTACTCGAATGAAAAACGAGATGTAACTGAGGATGACATAAAAAGACTAAGAAAAATGTTAGATGATGTGATACCTTCTCTTTTATTAGTAAAGAATAATGTTTTGCCCATAGATAGTAAATTAAATGATGAATCGTTAGATTTATTTTTACGCATTGTAAGAGAGACTTCTTGCTTTGAAACACAAAGTGTTATATTTAGAATACCCGCACATAAGTGAAGCTAGTCGTAGCAATAAAAGCTTACAAATTATTGGCGGAAATTGCACAGATCATTGGCGATGCATTTATTTTGATGGCACCGAACTTCACGTGTACGACAGCATACCTGATACTACGTACGATAAATTGCATGCTAAAGAAAAAGAATATATTCGCCTTCGTTATCCCAAGATAAACGAATATGATATAATTTTCGAAGAAGTGCAAACACAACCGGATTGCACCTCTTGTGGAATTTATGCTGCGGCTTTCGCTACAACTGTAGCCTTGAAAGGAAATCCTTGTAATGAAAAATATTCCAGTGACGTAAAATGCATGAGACGTCATTTAATTAAAATTCTAGAAAGCAACAAATTATTGCCTTTTACGAATTAATATTTTTCATTATTTAACCCATCTTTGTAAGCTTTTATTGCTGCCATTATGCAAAAATAAACAATGATAAAATAATGTTACGTCCGGCGGACTCCACGATTCTTTTCTTTCCCACGACCAAGGCGAAGTTTGTTGTTAGGTAAATAAAAAAAGGAAGAAAAGAGATAATAATAATCTAAGCGGCACGTATATAATAAAACGAAAACGTGCCCAGCGAAACGGACAGCTGCAGATATCGTGAGCGACCGATAAATATCACAAAATCGGTAAATAAAAAAAGACCGGGCGGAAAGATTCCGAAAAGCGGATTCTAGCCGACACCCTCGCGAATAATAAGTTAAAATCACACATCGGCAAAACACCAAGACGGCGAGAGCGGGTCGAAAGCGAGCCCACCTTTGAGGGAAAAACTAGAACAACGAATTGATAAAATTAAACGTGCCGAGCGAAGCGGCACCGCAGCGGAAACTCTCGCGAGAAACCGACAAACATTGTAAATCGGGAAAACACAACGACGGCGAGAACGCGCCGAAAGCAAATCCTTCCCTAGTAAGATTAGGGGAAAACAAATAATGAAAACGAAAGTGTGCAAAATAAGATAGCACACCTGCGGGTATTCTCGCGAGAAAGCGGCGAAAAATATAAAGATTAAAAAGATGCCACACGCATCGCCTCTCAGCAAACAAGCTCTAAGCCGCACGTGAGGGCAATAAAGCGAGAACCCGCCGATAAAAGCGGCACTAACAAACGACAAATATCTCGATATAGGAAAAACTAACAACAAACACCGCCGCCGATATCGAAATCTCGAGACATCCCCGTTTTTGGGAAAGCGAGCTCCGATTCGCAGACGCCTGCACTAAACTTTGATTCGTCGATCCTTGCAACGCTCCCCATAGAAAGGGAAAGTAAAAATATTAAAAACGCGATTATAAACTTCTATTCGCAGGATTTTGTCAAAAGGCGGAACGGAGGGCGTGAATCAAAAACCGGGATATAAACGCGAACTTCTCTGCGGAGCGTCACTTATCGTTCTTCGCCGAACATCCACAGTTTTTCCTTGCGTTTTCACCGCAACACTTAGTGCGCGAAAGACTTCTCAGTGCGAATTCTCAGTGTGAGATCAGCGTGAACACTCAGTGAGAAACTCTGTGAACTTCCGGCATAACAACAATCGGATAGACCAGCCAGAGCCAGAGCCAGAGCCAGAAGCAGACGAAAAGAAATATATATATATACTACGTTCACTACAAGTAGTAAGTCTATTTTTTATCTCACCCTACTAAAAGGAGTTCTTGGATAAATAATATTATTTAACATTTATTATTTATTTAACTGTCCAACAGACGTTATAGAAAAGTTCGCATTAAACCCCCTCGTCCTCTCCTTATCACCATCGGGTTCCCTGCATAATAGCAGTGAGAGCTCCTGATCTCACGGGTTCCCTGCGTAATTGCAGTGCGAGCTTCTGATTTTGCGGGTTCCCTGCGTAACTGCAGAGTGAGCCCCACGACCTCTCCTTATCTCGCGGGTTCCCTGCGTAACTGCAGAGTGAGCCCCACGACCTCTCCTTATCTCGCGGGTTCCCTGCGTAACTGCAGAGTGAGCCCCACGACCTCTCCTTATCTCGCGGGTTCTCTGCGTAACTGCAGAGTGAGCCCCACGACCTCTCCTTATCTCGCGGGTTCCCTGCGTAACTGCAGAGCGAGCCCCACGACCTCTCCTTATCTCGCGGGTTCCTTGCGTAACTGCAGAGTGAGCCCCACGACTTCCCCCACCATACTAACGAACAGAATCATAAAGGTGCAAACTTTTCAATAATATATATATATATATATATATATATTAAATAAATATTGAAGTTATAAAAAACATATATTGAGCAAATATTATATCCATGAACTCCCTCGAAGACTCGCTTCTTATCATTGTCATTATTTAGTGAAAACCCAGCAGCACTCAAAAAGGGTTATAAAACACTCGCGGAATCGGCGGAATCGACGCTTAAGGCGAGAAGTGGTTCGGGCTACGGCCGACTCATTCCCGGACGATAGTCCAACCCAGGAATTATTAGAGCGTTTAATTACTGAACACATTCATATAATAAATAAACACAGCAGAAATAGGAACCCTGACACTCCCCTTGACCTTCTGATTTCCTCTCCAGAGCCATCGCGCATTCCGTCTCCAGTACCTCAGAACCACCCTCCCACTCCTCGTCACAATCATTCTCCCTCCCCCTCACCACTTAATATAGAGTGTGACGAAGGTTGCACTTGTCAAGAGGTAGAAGAAATCCCCTTTATTTATAACGAGGCCTACTCCTTTTTAAAGAGACACATCGAGCAAATTCCATTCCAACACGAAGACGAATGTTATAGATGGCTCCTTTCTAATTTCCCTATACTAGAGCTCCCACTCCCAGAAGGTGTTTACACCTGCGGGCCAGACGATCCCGATGAAGAGCAGTTCATGAGAATTGTAGCGGGAAGTCTCCCCGGCGCCCTCATCCCTATGTTTACCCCTATACATCCCAACCCTATCGGATTCCCCGTCGATATCCTCCGCGCCTTCCTTTTCCCTTCCACCGTCGAAATTACCGAACTCTCATAAACTTGCAGTCCCTCTCACGCACACACACGGACACTATTTTTATATATCTATTATCGTTTAAATTATTGTAACCACCAATCGGGACCCTAAAATTTAAACAATAACTCTCCCCCCTTTATGTCCCGATTGATGACCTCCGTACTTATGTAACACCCGCGAAACACACACACACACACACCTATTTATAGATTAAATCCCGCGCGCGAGTTAATTGTTACTTATGTATCCGTCTTTTCACCGTTTTTATTTATATGAATAAAACTTAATTTTATTATGAACTCGCGTTTAATTAATTGATTAACCCGCTCTCATTACCTCCGTCCAGAGATCGCACTAAGGTCCCATCCCGCGCAAAAGAGATTAAATTATCTTGCCGAAAAGGGACCACCGAGCGAACGCCCTTTAAATAGCGTAAGAGCGACCCTCGCGGTTGTTGACCTATTTGGGGCCTAAACACGTTCGTTCGGGTCGAACTAACGCACTACCTGGCATTGTTCGACTTAAGTAGTTACGTCCTTCCTTTCGACTCTTCCTTCCTTGAGTCTGGACGTAACAATAAGATGGTAGAAGTTATCTGCAATCGTCATTGTATAGAACATATAGTAACATAAAATCTCGGAGAGACGATAAAAGAATATTGGTTGCGTTCTCACGGGAATGGGCGTTGGAGGGGCCCATTCTATATTTTATATATGTAATATTAAATTTATTTATGACAATTAAATTTTATGTTATACTTTTGTTTTAAAAATAGTGCATTGCAAATTAGATCGCAATTTGAACTGAGGTGATTGCGTCGCAAAGTGTTAATATCAGATAGGTTTTGTTTTGCAATGTACTATTTTCAAAAATATTTAGTAATAGGTAGATGAAAATTAAACAAATTACAAGATACAAGTATAGAAACACATAATAAACAAAGTTGCATGTAAAATAACAAGAAATATTTTATACAGTATACTTCCCATAATATGGTTGAGGTCACTTTGCGACGCAATCATTTAACTTAGTTTAAATTGCGATCCACTCGAATTATTTATTCGTGTTGTTTATTAAATATGTACAGAAACAATAGCAATTACATTAATTTAAATTTTTATTAACTTCAAATTATAGAAAAGATATTAGATATTTAAATGTATGTTTATATGTATATTGCTTGCTATTGTTTACTGTACATTGTATACATATTATTATATATCTTTATCCCATGAGATGAGTAATCGTACTGCATTTAAAACTTTAAAATAGAAAAGATCTCAAAAATAATACAATCAAATATATAATTAATAGAAGTTTGATTGCATTGGAAAAAATTGCATATATCATACTTTTACATTTCTTATTATTTATATTATATTTTTATATTTATATTACATATTTTTTTCAATATTTTGTACTAAATATTTATATATAACGATTTTCGGGATAAGAATATGTAACAATATGTTGTAGCGCTTCTATTGTTGTGTTTCCGATAAGCGCAAAAAGTTATGATTTTATTATAAGTAATTGATATTTTAATATTATACAATTGACATTGTTTTCCTTGCAGATTTTATAATGAATAATTTCTTTTATTATAATTATATTGATATTAATCTATGTATGCAGCATAGAGTTGCTTGTTGTTGCAGATAGATTTGGAGATGTCTGAAGGGCGGATCACTTTCAATGAAGAGGCGTGGATACCATTGAATCAACGCCATTATATTGCAGCAGGTAACGTATGCACAGTGGGGGTTTTAGTGAGTAAGAATCTCACACTACCCCGGAAAACCGGGGTGCCTTTTGAAGGTTTCCCCCACGTAAAAAAAAAAAAAAAAAAAAAACAAACAACGCTACTGCCATGTTAAAAGCTCTAGCTTCAATCAATTAATAATCCAATATAATAATCAACAATTATTTTTATATTATAGTATATAGGATATTTGAATATATAAAAATATTAAAAAATATTTTTTTAAATTGAGAAAAAGAATATTTTAAATATTAAGAAAATATTTTAAATATTCTTTTTAAAATAATCTTAAACAAATTTTTTTAAATATTTTTATATATTCAAATACTTATTATTATATAAAAATAATTGTTGATTATATATATTCATTGGAGTATTTTATTGATTGAAGCTTGAGCTTTATGGCACAAACTGAACATCTTGTACATTATCTGCATATAATATTTAACTTATTTATAAAATATATAATATATAACCCATACAGCACACAAGTTTGCAGCAATATTGCAACAACATTGCAATATTGTACATTGCATAGCAATATTGCAGAAATATTATATAGGCATGAATTTGCAATATAGTTTAAGCAACGTTGCAGTAACATTTCAGAAACATTATGAAAATAATGTGTCTTGTTATATATATGTATTGCTTAGAATAATACAAAAGTGTTATTATAATAAGGATTACTTTTTATAATTTTCAATCTTACGCATTTTTGTGAGTCGTACGAACAGCGAGACTGTGACGTAATAATCACGCATGCGCAAGAAGGTCGTGTTCTCGATCGTGATTATGCAAGTGCTCGTGGTGTGCTCGTAATAAAATAGAAAGATATTTGATTTAAAAGACAGATTTTGAGAGAAAGATTTATAAAAAAGTATAAAGTTATAAGAAGGAAATATACAAAAAAGGTATGTAAATATTTTATATTATTTGTCTAATTTTAATAATCATATAAACTCATGTACTTAAGGGGTAAAACCACTCTAGGATTTTCAAAAAATCGATATTTTTTTTTTGGCTTAAACGATACTTTAGGGTCATAAAAACAATATGCCATTTGATTTATAGTGGAAAACAAATTTTAAAAGATTCAATTATCGATTTTGCCGCAGCGCCTCAGAGCGCGCGCTGAGCACTCACGCGGCGCGCTGTGATTCATCGCTTTTGTACTACTTTTACCTTTCGAAATAATAAGTTTACCTGTTACTTACTATATAAAATACTAAAAGCATCTAGGAAGGAAGAGGAGAAGGCGAACATCGACCTGGTTGGCCAAATGTATGGTGCAGGCATCGCAGATTAGAGGTAAACAAAAATTTCAAGGATTAAAGTGTTCATAAAACTCTAAACGCGTTTTTCTCGAAACCACTTTTTTCAAACTGGGAGGACGGATTTCTCGGAGACTATTGCATGGATCGATTTGAAATTTTTACAGTAGCTTTACAACAATATTCTCTTTGGAAGTACGTAGCCGTTTTTTGATTGAATGTAAACTTTTTTTTTTATAAACAATTTAATGCTCATTTTTAGGGCAAAAAATTGATTCATTTCTTAAAAAGTGCATTTCCACAAAAATTGATTTTAAAAAAAAAACCCTACGTACTTCCAAAGCCAATTGTATATATATTATAAATATTTTTTGTTTATTGTTCCAGGACTCATACATGCCGAGAAATCCGTCCTCCCGTGGCGGTGTTTTCAAAAAAGCTGTTTTAGACGACGGGCTCTGTCGCCGCCATTTTGTATGAAAATGACAATTAAAAAAATGGTTTTTGTACTTCAATATGTGTTAAATAAATCCTCTGAAAAGAAATTCTATTCCGTTTGTCATACTCCCAAAATAAATTGTCAAATTTAGGTCTTTTTTCCTGCCTCTAGAGTGGTTTTACCCCTTAACCTAACTTTCGACTTCATTCAGGCACATTTTCTGATTATTTGTATAATTAATATAGCATGTACTCATTGACGATGTTTTATTATTTCAAATAATATATAGAATACAATTTTTCTATTAGAATATATCGTAGTAAACACAATTGTAGCAGTTACATAATTTAGAAATAACAAAATGTATGTCTATGTAATATCATTACATATATAAAAACATGCAAAAAAGCAACATTAAAGAATTTAGATTTTCTCTAACTTGTGAATATTTAAATATATTAATATTTATTAATATTTTTCAGTAGTAGCTGGTCGTTATGCACAAAATACATATTTTCAATTCAATAAGTTCTTGGACATTTACGTACTGTAAGTTGTTGACTCAATAAACTATCTGATATATATTTATATCATATATGAAGAAACTAAACAGTTTGTACACTTTTATGTATTTAATGCATATTTCAAAACGTTTTATTTACTTCAATAGGAAACTATATAAATAAAAGATAAATGCTCTTAGAAATCTAGTTTATAAAATTAGCTATTTATTGAAACCAATTTATGAATGTATATTTGAAAAGCTTTTGATTTACTTTTTACTATTGTTAAACATTATTAAAATTTTTGCAGCGTAGTACAGTATTTATATATTTTTTGCTTAATTGTAAGAAATATGCATAACGCAAGAAAAAGAAAACTTGTTTCTGAACGTCATGCTAGACGAATAATTGCAAATAATACTGATATAGATGTTGCAGGGTGTCATGAACATATTTCAAACCAACATATTGTAAATATTTTTTCTGAGGATTCTTTTAAATTAAATGATATTGTAGAAGTTGATATTTCTAAAAACTAGATTAGGATTGACAAGAGGCAATCTTTTTTGCTCTACTAAAAATTAATACAAGTAAAATCTATAAGTGATTTTGGCTATGAGAGCATAGGCGTGGATGAAATACGCAAACGAATTTTATTCTTATATTATCAATACATAAGTGGCGAACGTTTCGGCTCCTTTTTTTGGGCCATCTTCAGCGCAAGTTATAAAAACATATAGAAATATATATTAATTACAAAATCCGGCGAAAAAATAAATCCATTTACGGATCAACAAAGAAAGAGGACACAAAAAAATATAATCGCATCTTGATGATAAACGGTATAATTCTTATCTTCTTCACCTATATCACACGATTTCCTTCCGCGGATATTCAATTTGTAACGAGGTAGTTAATATACTATGTGGTCGCATCTAAGAATTGAGAACAAACTATTACCGCTAGACAACTTAAATCTTTATAAAACAACATAAATGACTCACAGATATACATGTATCGTTGACGAAGAGACAGCACACCTGTCACACACTTGACGGTGCATGACAAGATTGGAAGTGGAAACGCGTGCAACTTATCCTTGTCGCGATTATCCACCGAATGATGACTTACGTGATAAACACGATGTTAAAAACCTTCGAGAGAGTCAAGACAAATCACCAACAAATAAATAAACAGAGTGACACTTTAAAATTAAACGTTAAAATCATGAAATAAATTATTTGGAAAAAATTAAAACCAAACATTTTTCTTATACAGATTCATCATAAGTCATATTTTTGAAAATTTGTCAATTAATGTCATATAGGTGTCAAGACAAGATGGAGAAATTCAAATTATATTTCAAGTCCAAGATATAGATATCTGTATTGTAGTGATGGTATTTTACCGAGAGCCTATGGGTTGCCGAAAATCCATGAACCAGATTGCCCCTTCCGGATAATTGTTTCTTCTTTGGATAGTCCATTATACAATTTATCAAGTTTTATTCACAAAACCATGTATATAAACCTACCAAAATCTATTAGCCACATTTCAAACAGTTTTGATGTAGTTAAAAAATTATCAAATATACATGTTAGTGACAACATGAACTTAATTTCTTTGGATGTAATATCACTCTTTACAAATATCCTCATAGATATTGCGATGGATAGTGTCTCAAATAGATGGCAGTTTATCAGGGACAAATGTTCTATCCCAAGGAATGAATTTTTAATAGCGGTCAAACTAATTTTAGACTCAACATACTTTATATTTAATGAGGTAATATACAAACAAACTTTCGGCACACCCATGGGCTCTCCACTTTCACTTATCATTGCTGATATAGTTTTACAAGACCTTGAGAACAAAGCTTTGGAAACATTGAAATTTACTCCTTCGTTTTACATGAGGTATGTAGATGATATCGTATTCGCAGTTCCTTCCACTTTTTATAACCATACACTAACAATTTTTAATTCGTTTCATCCGCGACTCCAATTTACCATGGAGATTGAAGAAGAAGGTAAATTGAACTTTTTAGATTTAACGTTAATTTTAAACAACAACGACATTAATTTTGATTGGTTTCATAAGCCGAGCTTTTCAGGGAGATATTTAAATTTTTACTCACAACACCCCTACTGCCAGAAGCGAGAGACAATAATTGGTTTGACTGATAGGGCAATTTTTTTATCTCACCCGGTGTATCATCAAAAAAATCTGGAATTATGCATCAAAATACTCTTAACCAATGGTTATCCATTAAATTTTATTTTTGAAACAATAAACAGCCAACTATGCGATATTTTTAACAAGGTTAAAAAAGAAAATAAACTTTGTGAGCAGAATGAGGAGCGTAACTCTTTCTTTGTCATACCATATGTTCCTCATGTTTCGGAACAATTCAAAAACATTGCGAAAAAAATTAATTCTAGAATTGCATTTACCTGCCTCAATAAGATGAATAAATTTATAAAAGTTCAAAAAGACCCTCTAAAAAACAGAAATATGAGTAACATTGTGTATAAAATTGATTGCAATAATTGCAATGCATCTTATGTAGGACAAACGGGTAGACAATTACAAACGAGAGTCAAAGAACTTCAGAATCATATAAGAAGGAGTACTGCAAATCGTTCTGTGATTACAGATCACAGATTAGATTGTGACCATGACTTTAAGTGGGAGGATGTTTTAGTTTTAGACAAAGAACCGAATTTAGAAAAAAGACACATCTCGGAGATGTTATTTATAAAAAGACAGGAAAACGGCTTAAATTCACAGATGGACACGGAACTATTACCTGACACCTATATGACATTAATTGACAAGTTTTCAAAAATATGACTTATGATGAATCTGTATAAGAAAAATGTTTGGTTTTAATTTTTTCCAAATAATTTATTTCATGATTTTAACGTTTAATTTTAAAGTGTCACTCTGTTTAT
Organism: Prenolepis imparis; assembly: GCF_030444845.1. NCBI lineage: Eukaryota > Metazoa > Arthropoda > Insecta > Hymenoptera > Formicidae > Prenolepis > Prenolepis imparis. Next base: position 16,231,085 of record NW_028141169.1, read on the forward strand.
TTATTTGTTGGTGATTTGTCTTGACTCTCTCGAAGGTTTTTAACATCGTGTTTATCATGTAAGTCATCATTCGGTGAATAATCGCGACAAGGATAAGTTGCACGCGTTTCCACTTCCAATCTTGTCATGCACCGTCAAGTGTGTGACAGGTGTGCTGTCTCTTCGTCAACGATACATGTATATCTGTGAGTCATTTATGTTGTTTTATAAAGATTTAAGTTGTCTAGCGGTAATAGTTTGTTCTCAATTCTTAGATGCGACCACATAGTATATTAACTACCTCGTTACAAATTGAATATCCGCGGAAGGAAATCGTGTGATATAGGTGAAGAAGATAAGAATTACACCGTTTATCATCAAGATTCGATTATATTTTTTTGCGTCCTCTTTCTTTGTTGATCCGTAAATGGATTTATTTTTTCGCCGGATTTTGTAATTAATATATATTTCTATATGTTTTTATAACTTGCGCTGAAGGTGGCCCAAAAAAAGGAGCTGAAACGTTCGCCACTTATATATTGATAATATAAGAATAAAATTCGTTTGCGTATTTCATCCACGCCTATGCTCTCATAGCCAAAATCACTTATAGATTTTACTTGTATTGATATTTCTAATTCTCATGATTCTAAGAAAGCATTTATTGAACCTACATTGTCAGATCATCAGTTTCAATATAATAATAATAATATTAATAATATAGCAAACAGTTCTAACGATCATATTTGTATTGTAAATGAAGTAAACGAGACTGATAACATTAATAATGAGAAAGAAAGAGAGAACGAATTAAGAAATGCTATAGCAACATGGGCACTATCCCATAACATTACCCATAATGCATGCAATGACTTATTACACATTTTTCGTCAATTTACCTCGTATAATATACCTACAGATATACGAACATTATTACAAACACCAAGAAAAACTGATGTTTCAAAAATATGTGGAGAAGAATACTTTTATTCAGGGTTTCGAGATATTATTAAAAAAATGTTATCAAAAAATGATAATAGTTGTGTTAATTTAATTATAAATATTGACGGTCTTCCCTTAGCAAAATCTTCACAAGCATCTTTATGGCCAATTTTATGTTCCAATACGGTTAATACGACAGTATACCTAGTTGGTGCTTATTTTGGGTATCAAAAACCTACTGATCCTAATGTTTTCTTGCAACCTGTTGTCGATGACTTAATTAATTTAATTAATGATGGTTATGTTCATGTCGAAAAGATAATCCAAATAAGATTATGTGCTCTTATATGTGATGCACCTGCAAAATCTTTTGTTTTATGTGTGAAAGGTCACACAGGATTTAATAGTTGCACTAAATGCTTAATTAAAGGAAAATATGTAAATGGTAGAGTTTGTTTTCCCTATAATAAAACTTATTCTCTAAGAAAAGACGAATTATTTGCCATTAATGCATATGAAGATTTTCAGACTAATTATTCTATTCTAAATAATATTCCAAAATTTTTACCCTTAACTCATACACCATTAGATTATATGCATTTGATATGTTTAGGAGTTGTTAAGAAAATGATAATTCTTTGGATGAAAGGTCCATTTTCTGTACGGTTAAATACAAGATCCATTAATAAAATATCACATATGTTAATTGAATTTAGAAACACTACACCAAATGATTTTGTTAGACAATCCAGATCAATGAAAGACATTAAACATTGGAAAGCTGTTGAATTTCGAAATTTTTTATTATATACAGGCCCTGTTGTGTTAAGATACGTATTAAAACGAGACATATATATTCATTTTCTGACATTACATGTTGCTGTAACAATTCTTATACGTCAAAATTTATGTCAAAAGGAATTAATAAATTTCGCTGAAGCTTTATTGGACCATTTTGTTAATTCGTTTGAAATATTATATGGCAAACAATATGTATCGCATAATATACATAACAACTTCTACATATATGTTCTGACGTTAGAACATATGGTGCATTGGATAATTTTAGCGCTTTTCGATTTGAAAATTACATGTCATTCATTAAAAAAAAATACGAAAACACGAAAAACCATTACAGCAATTATTTAAGAGATATCATGAAATTGACAATTGCAATGTTTTACGTTCGGAACATGATAGCGATAATGAAACATATTCATGTAAATTTTTGCATAATAATGGTCCAACACCTGATAATAATTTTGATATTCAATCACAATATCGAATGATATCAAATAGAAAATTTAATATTAATTGCAAAGGTTGCAATAATAATTGTTGTTTATTAAAAGATGGTACATGTGTTCTAATTTTGAACATAGCGCAAAAAAAGAATAAAGACATTTTTCTCATTGGAAAAAAACTTAAATACATAAAAGAAGTTTATAAATTACCATGCGATTCCAGCGATTTTAGTATTAAAGTAATGAAAGTAGATCATAATAACATTTTTTCTTGACCAGTTACTGATTTATTGTGTAAAACATGGAAAATTCCTTATGGCAATGATCGAGATATGTTTGCAATTTTTCCTCTAAATCATCAAATATAGAGAGATATAGAGAGATAAGAGAGAGGAGTGCATTCAGGTGGAGTTTCCTAACGCAGTCCCAATAAATTTTTTACAATATAATTTTATACATATATTTACTGTACAATTAAATGCGCGAAATACTAGAAATGGAGAGCAACACGTTTGTAATAGCGGAATTTGACGATGGATTGCAATTAATACCTGGAATATGGTATAATGCTGACAATTCATCAAGCATTTGGCCTTCCCATTTTAAAACGAAACTCCGCATTAATAAAGCCATTATGACAAGAGAAATGCCAAAGAAAATATCAGATTGGGATGTATTACCAATTAAAAAAATCTTCGGCACTGCAAGTAAGTGAATATAATATATAATACATATTTTTTTCTGCTATATATGTAACTTTATAATTTACAATACATATTTTTCTTTGTTATACGTAACTTTTATAATTTAATTTTATTTGAAATTATTATTTAGATTCGTATGCAGAAGGCTTAACAAAATTAGTTCGAGCAGAGGATACTTCCAATATAGACGATACTGATCACTTATCATCAAATGAATTAAGAGAAAAAGAAAAAAAGAAAAGGCGTTTAAGAGCTAAAAGAACTATTTCATCTTCTGAAGACGATTTATCTCCCTCTGAGAATATAGAAAATAATATCCGAGAAGATAAAATCTTGCCTAATCTTCCAAAAAAAGAAGCTTTTATATCACATAAAAAGCAACTATTAAGCACAAAACCTGTACAAAACACACGAAATATATTGCGCGAGAATACTTCCTTTAATGCAACGAACAGTAATGGTAAATATGAAATATATATAATATATTAACATGATATTAAATATTATATCATTAATACTTAATTTTTTAGATCCAAATAATGTAAAAAATAGTAATAATATCAATGTAGAAAATTCAGCTGCAAATACTAATAACGAACATTTTGATTTTTATGGTAAGTTTTGAAAAAAATACTTATATTTATAAGAATACTTATTATTCTTGACAAATTTACATATTAAACAAATATACAGAGTATTTCGCGAGAAAATCGACGAACTGATTATAGAATGTGATTAGAGATCAAGCAAAAAAGTTTAGATACACTATAGGTCAATTAAACTCAGTTATCAAGATATAAATAATTTTATTAACATAAATAATATTTATTGATTTTAGATTTTAAGAAGCACATTCTATGGAAATTAAATAAGATATTATATAAATTGGATAACATTGAAAATAAACTGGATATGCAGGAGAAACAGCAATCTTCTAATCAATTTTACATCCAAGAAATTGATACTTTGTTGCCAATATGTACAATCTCTGATTTAGAATCTTTTGAAGAACAGTTGAAGGAAAGAAAATTTCAGGATGATGTGGTACGATATATATAAAATGTCCAATTCGTGTTTACTATTTTTCATGATAGATATGTAAATTATGTTCATAAGATATTATATCATTACATATTATATATACTTTATATTGTTAATATGATTTTATTTGAAAAATTCGCTATTCCTTTCAGGTAAATTTGTTTAAACTCATCGGTGGAAAGACTCCATATATCATGATACGAAATATATTTAAAAAAGCAATATCGGATGTAGCCAAACATTTCAGCTGGGCTGGTAGAAAAAGTAAACAAACCTTTAAAGATTTAAGACTTTCAAAAATTATTATACGTAAGTATTGTTTTATATAATTTTATTTAAATTGATTTTAGAAAGATCTAAAAAGACGAAAATATAGTGTTTGTTTTTACATTACAGAAGTTGTTCATATGTCATATAAAGATATAACCGATAGTGACATAGCTGTTTACGCTTCAAAGTGGCTTGCCCAAGCAAATGTTAGATTGATAAGAGAAAAAGCAGAAGATGATTTAGAAATTGAAAAAGAAAACATTAAATAATTTTATTTTCAATTTTATTTTTATATTCTTCACAGTTTACTAATTATTTTTATTTTTTATGATTAACATATATTAACTTTAATTAATATATATTTATTTTTTTGTTTCTTTTTCCTAAGTATATCTTAATATTTGTTTTTTTTCTAAATGCGTAAAAGTTTAAAGAAATTATAGTATTTGTACCGCGTATGTGATATTGATAACCAAAGCTGATTATTATATTTTATTTGTTTCATTCATATATAATTATATGTAATGTTAATAATGTATAGATATATATTTGCAAAATTATATGTTTATGTATAATAAAATATATATATATATATTTATAATATATATATGTAATATATTTATATAAATATATTTATATATCTATATACTATAATATATGAATTTTTATTACATCTAAATCCTGAACTTAAAATAAAATACACTTATGCGTTTTTTAACATATTAATATTTTGGTCGAATTGAAATCTTCCGTGCCCAATAATATTTTTGCATAAATTTATGTACATTTCTCGCTTAACAAAATTTTACGTGCCGGTCTTCAAAAGTAGCCTCAACATTGATAATATATAACAGCACGTAAGTTTGTTAAGCGAAAAATGTACACAAATTCACGTAAAAAATATTAGGTACAGAACATTCAGTCCGATCATGTATTTGGCACATTTCCAATAATCCAATAGTAATATTACATATATATTTTATTGCATTATTGCTGCAATGTTATAGAACAATATTTCTGAAAGCGGACATTTTACCGTTGCTGCAACCGTGCAGCAAGATTGCTGCAACATTTCACAATGTTTATGCAATGTTGTAATATTGGAATGAAATGTTGCCACAATGTTGCTGCAATCTTGTTGTGCTGTATGGGAAGTTTATATATATACACACAAACACAGATATGACAAGCGTTCTTGATTTTTTTTCGATTATTGATGTTATATTGTATAATCTCTTTCTTATCTCTTTCTCTCTGCTAAATAAACACTATTATAACGTGTAAGAACTTACGAGTAACGTATGATGGCTCAATGCAAGAATATTCAATCTCGTAGAAAATTGAGTTCAAATATATCAATATCAATTTTTTTTATAATATATTGGAATATAGAAAAATCATAGAAATATATTTTTTAAGGCGATAAACTTAAAAATTTTTATATTGAAAATATTTTAATCATTTTACAACTACACACACTATATATATTAAATGCAAAATAATTCCGTAAATAAATTAATCAAGTAATAAATCAATTGCAGCTACACACACACACACACACACACACACACACACACACACACACACAAATAGCTGGTATGTTGATTTTTATTATTAATTTTTTAAATTTATTTTCTGAATTATTATGCATTTATATAGTGTGTGTAGTAAAATAATTAAAATATTTTCAAAAAATGTTTAAATTAATCGCCGAAATATATTTTTTTTATAATTTTTCTATATTGCAATATATTATAAAAAAATTGATATTGATTTGAACTCTAGTTTACTGCGTGATACACTGAACATCCTTGCATTGAGCCATCATACATTACTCGACATAAGTTTTTTCACATTATAAGTATTTATGGAGCAAATTATACAATAACATCAATAATCGAAAAGAAATGAAGAATAATCAACATATTCGTCAATCTATGATTGCTACAAGCTAATGATAATTTATATTCGTTCTCTTATTCTTGTCTCTCTATCTTGCTGACTATACATAACGTATCGATAAAAAAGTATAAGCAATAAATTGTCAAGTCTAAAGTACCCGTGTCTAACATATATTGTATACTAATTCACTCTCAATTATGCTACTGTTATTATTTATCATTAGACAATTATAAAACATACATATAATTTTTAGTGATATATATATATATATATATATATATTTATATATAATATACGCACATATGTGCATAAGCATATATAAAATTTACAAAACGTGGGTGCTTATTAGCCTTGCTACGTTACTGCCTTCTGCTACGGAAGGCCAGAAAGCATTTTCAGGCCGTATCTCGCGTGTAGCATGAGCACGTGATCAGCACGGTAGAGGAACAAGGATAACGTGATTATCGATCCTTGTCTCTCTACCGTGCCTCCGCGTGAGCAATGCAATGGTGTGTGTACGTGTACAGACATACACCACTACATAAAACCTGAGAGTTAGTTTCTCAGCGTTGGCAACACTGAAATCGGAGTTTCGCGTTGTTACCGCGTGAGGTCTCCAACATAAATTCGGAGTTTGCCTGGGTCGCCTGCCGACCCTTAAGGGCTTGAGCAGAATAGCTGACTTATAAGATTTGAGACAAAAGACAGTATTGTGCGTTACATAAGACAAAAACTTAAGGGCATAAAACATTGTCTTAAAGTTGTAAGTCAGCCATTCTGCTCAGGCCCTAAGGATTATTATATAATATATTAAGTTATATAAAATCAATTATACTAAAAAACAAATAATCAATAAAGATGTCAAATGCCAATAACATTAATAATATAATAAATTTTAAGTTATTATTGTTTATTATTTTGTTGCATTTTTGTTTTTAACAAAACGATTAAAAAATGAATTTTACATTATACATTTGAATATCATAGCCATATATTTCTTCTCTGATGATTCAACGCGTTTGCTGTTTTGAACGCGACAAATATATGTGTTTGCACTGATTTATGATATATACATTGTGATATAATACTGCCGCTGCTTTCTATAGTTAACTTCAGAATCTTTCTTATCCTCAATTTATTAGAAAAATATTTGTTTGCTTTAGTCTGTCGCAGTAGTCTTCTATGTTTAAATTCGTGTACGCATACACGTCTCCAGCTGCGACTAACCATTTAACAGATTGAATAAATTTGTTGTCTAACATAGCCATTATTATGCTTGATATTTCGAGAGGCAATTCCCTTATAAAATCGGTTTTACTTTCGTTGTATAAACCAATATAGCTCAACAGTTTCTTCAACGTCTCCATTGTTAATAATATAATCGAAGCGGTTTGCTTGCTTATATAAAACAAGAAAATGGTTTTTCACTATCGGATAAGTTTGTCGCTACGGAGCCATCTAGCGGCGCGGTTGCGTATTAGTGGAATGAATACATGTTTACTGCGCGTACTTATTGATGGATAGAAATATGCCTCTTGTTCTTGCTGCTCCTATTTAAGTATTTAAATAAATATGATTTAGTGTGTATTACTGAAACTTATTTAAAAAATAGAGATAAGTTTAATGTTACAGGTTGCAGGATTTAATTTAGAAAAAATGGACATATTTTAGATCATAGAGTTACAGGAGCAGTTGTCATTCTAGCTCGTAGGCAATTGATCCAGGGACAAAAACCAGATTATTCGATATATTTGAATAAAACTTAAAGTTTTGGCATTAAAATAAAAACTTCTACGAGCTTTTTCCATCTAATCACAACAAGCGATAACCACGATTTACTTCGTGAAAAATTAGAAATATTGACTAAGGACCATATTAATATTATTAACGCCCACTCTGACAATAATTTTAACACACTTAACAGCGACACATCGCATTACCTCCCGATTTCCTCTCCCAAACCTCAGAAAATCCCCTCTCCCCCTCCACCATCTCTCGAACACCGTGTATCTCCCAGATCATCCTCTCCCCCGAATCCACCCTTTCCTCTAGAACATCACGAGGAACCCGAGGAATTTCGCGAGATCGAAACGATCGATCTCGCGGACGAATCGCCGGAAGCGATATCCAGAAACCTCAAATACTCCTTCCCCCTCTCGACCTAAATTATAGATTATTAGAAATAAATGATGTAATTATAATTTACATACATATATGTATATAGATGGAATATAACCTTATTCTAAATTTTAGTAATTGTGACACATAACTTAGCTAAGAAAAACTTATTCTGCATCAGGCTTTCCACGTGCTTTTGTAATTTTTTACATAGCACAAAATTGACAAAGGCGAGGGATGCTCCCTCGAAGATAGCGATCTCTACATGATAAAAGGAAATCAAGGAAAAAATGAAATAAAATATCGGGATGTGAAAATGAGTCGTCTCCTTAAATCTATATCATTTTTCTGTTTATGGTGTTATACTATTTCAGTTTGTTCAAGTTTCTTCATGTGTTTTCATTGTTTCCTGTCAATCCTTAACAAAAGCAATATGTCGACTCTTTCATGTAGCTATTTTATATATAATTATTATATAATATATTACGTTATATAAAATCAATTATACTAAAAATCTAATAATCAATAAAGATGTCAAATGCCAATAACATTAATAATAAAATAAATTTTAAGATATTATTGTTTATTATTTTATTGCATTTTTGTTTTTAACAAAACGGTTAAAAAATATGAATTTTACATTTTACATTTGAATATCACAGCCGTATATTTCTTCGTCTCTGATGATTCGACGCGTTTGCTGTTTTGACAAATATATGTGTTTGCACTGATTTATGATATATACATTGTGATATAATACTGCCGCTGGTTTCTATAGTCTTCAGAATCTTTCTTAACCTCAATTTATTAGAAAAATATTTGTTTGCTTTAGTCTGACGCAGTAGTCTTCTATGTTTAAATTCGTGTACGCATACATGTCTCCAGCTGCGACTAACCATTTTAGCAGATTGAATAGATTTGTAGTCTAACACAGCCATTATCATGCTTGATATTTCGAGAGGCAATTCCCTTATAAAATCGGTTTTACTTTCGTTGTATAAACCGATATAGCTCAACAGTTTCTTCAATGTCTCCATTGTTAATAATATAATCGAAGCGGTTTGCTTGCTTTATATAAAACAAGAAAGTGGTTTTTCACTATCGGATAAGTTTGTCGCTACGGAGCCATCTAGCGGCGCGGTTGCGTATTAGTGGAATGAATACATGTTTACTGCGCGTACTTATTGATGGATAGAAATATGCCTCTTGTTCTTGCTGCTCCTATTTAAGTATTTAAATAAATATGATTTAGTGTGTATTACTGAAACTTATTTAAAAAATAGAGATAAGTTTAATGTTGCAGGTTGCAGGATTTAATTTAGAAAAAATGGACATATTTTAGATCATAGAGTTACAGGAGCAGTTGTCATTCTAGCTCGTAGGCAATTGATCCAGGGACGAAAACCAGATTATTCGATATATTTGAATAAAACTTAAAGTTTTGGCATTAAAATAAAAACTTCTACGAGCTTTTTCCATCTAATCACAACAAGCGATAACCACGATTTACTTCGTGAAAAATTAGAAATATTGACTAAGGACCTTATTAATATTATTAACGCCCACTCTAACAACAATAATTTTAACACACTTAACAGCGACACATCGCATTACCTCCCGATTTCCTCTCCCAAACCTCAGAAAATCCCCTCTCCCCCTCCACCATCTCTCGAACACCGTGTATCTCCCAGATCATCCTCTCCCCCGAATCCACCCTTTCCTCTCGAACATCTCGAGGAACCCGAGGAATTTCGCGAGATCGAAACGATCGATCTCGCGGACGAATCGCCGGAAGCGATATCCAGGAACCTCAAATACTCCTTCCCCCTCTCTCGACCCTAAATTATAGATTATTAGGAATAAATGATATAATTATAATTTACATACATATATGTATATAGATGGAATATAACCTTATTCTATATTTTAGTAATTGTGACACATAACTTAGCTAAGAAAAACTTATTCTGCATCATGCTTTCCACGTGCTTTTGTAATTTTTTACATAGCACAAAATTGACAAAAGCGAGGGATGCTCCCTCAAAGATAGCGATCTCTACATGATAAAAGGAAATCAAGGAAAAAATGAAATCAAATATCGGGATGTGAAAATGAGTCGTCTCCTTAAATCTATATCATTTTTCTGTTTATGGTGTTATACTATTTCAGTTTGTTCAAGTTTCTCAATGTTTTTTCATTGTTTCCTGTCAATCCTTAACAAAAGCAATATGTCGAAAAACGACTCTTTCATGTAGCTATTTTATATATAATTATTATATAATATATTAAGTTATATAAAATCAATTATACTAAAAATCAAATAATCAATAAAGATGTCAAATGCCAATAACATTAATAATATAATAAATTTTAAGTTATTATTGTTTATTATTTTATTGCATTTTGTTTTTAACAAAACGATTACAAAATATCAATTTTGTTAAAAACAAAAATGCAATAAAATAATAAATCTTGCTGTTTTGAACGCGACAAATATATGTGTTTGCACTGATTTATGATATATACATTGTGATATAATACTGCCGCTGCTTTCTATAGCAGCTTTCTATGCAGAATAAGTTTTTCTTAGCTAAGTTATGTGTCACAATTACTAAAATATAGAATAAGGTTATATTCCATCTTTATACATATATGAATGTAAATTATAATTACATAATTTATTTCTAATAATCTATAATTTAGGGGGTCGAGAGGGGAAGGAATATTTGAGGTTTCTGGATATCGCTTCCGGCGATTCGTCCGCGAGATCTATCGTTGCGATCTCGCGAAATTCCTCGGGTTCCTCGTGATGTTCGAGAGGAAAGGATGGATTCGGGGGAGAGGATGATCTAGGAGATACCCGGTGTTCGAGTGTAGGTGGAGGGGGAGAGGGGATTTTCTGAGGTTTGGGAGAGGAAATCGGGAGGTAATGCGAAGTGTCACTGTTAAGTGTGTTAAAATTATTGTTGTTAGAGTGGGCGTTAATAATATCAATATGGTCCTTAGTCAATATTTCTAATTTTTCACGAAGTAAATCGTGGTTATCGCTTGCTGGGATTAGACCGTCGTGAGACAGGTTAGTTTTACTCTACTGATGACTAGTCATTGCGATAGTAATCCTGCTCAGTACGAGAGGAACCGCAGGTTCGGACATTTGGACGCACTCGGTCGAGCGGCCGGTGGTGCGAAGCTACCATCCGTGGGATTATGCCTGAACGCCTCTAAGGCCGTATCCTCTCTAGTCGAAGGTGGCAATGATATCTCTAGGAGTCTCGTGAGTCGAAAGGCTCAAAACAATGTGACACTACTAGGCGACCGGTCCACGGGCCGGTCGTCGCACGAGCCCGATTTGCCGTACGGCGCCATCGCCCGTCGTCGGGATCTCACCGCTACGACGGCACGGCGTCTAACGGTCGATCATGGGTTTCGCAAGTTCGATGTCGAGACTCGGAATCGTCTGTAGACGATTTAGGTCCCATCAACAGTAATTAAACAATATGCTAAAGTTAATTTTGAAATTTAGCAGTGCCTAGTTTTTTTAATTAAAATTTTTTTATTTTTTTTTATTTGTATTAATTTTAATAATTTTTTAATTTTTATACTATTCTACATGGGTTTGCAACTTAAATTTTTCACTGGTTCATTATACGACTCTATAGGTTTGCAACTTAAATTTTCCACTGATACAAAAGTTTCTACTTTTACTTGGCGCGCAATTTTTTTTTATATCATTACTTTTGTAGTACGATTCTACATGGGTTTGCAATGGATAATTTTTCATATGATTCTACATAAGTTTGCAATAGGTAATTTTTTATACTACAATTCTACATGGGTTTGCAATGAATAATTTTTCATACGATTTTACACATGGGTTTGCAATGGGTAATTTTTCACTACTGGCGTGCCCATACTAGGCGCCTTTTTTTACCTTTTTTTAAAGGTAAGTTTTTATAGGGATTGACTTAACGGCAGCTGCGAAACCTATTACAAAAACTTTTCTGCGACCAGCACATAACTTATTAATATTGTTAGCCTCCATGAGTGTATATAAATATTCAATTTTTTTTCTATTCTCTGTTGTAAATTATCGATATCATTTAAGAAAGTTGGTTTTTTAAACCCGTTTCCAAAAGGATTGCGAGAGTTGAGAAAAATCAAAGATTTCATCAATTGTTTTGATGAATTCTATTGTTCCATCACAGTCTTTAAATTCTGCAACTTCTGATAATTTAACAAATTCTAAAGCAGAAGCAGTTGAAGAACTTAAATTCTGTGCTGCAAGCTTAACTTTCATAATATTTACTCAGTAATTTATATGCGTAGAACTAATCTTATTTGCAAATTTTAAATTAAGTTTCATTTGAAGTTTATGTAAATTTGTGATATGATTCCAATAAATATCCGCAGTGGGAGTTTTTATAATTTTAAGATCGACTAACGCGTTTCGAGCAAACTTTATATTGTGGCAAGCATCGGGTACAAAGTGTACATCGTAATTGGAACTAGGATGTTTAAATGTATTTTGTAATTTATAATAGTCTGTTGTATATAAATTGCAACCTAGTAAATTCATTGTCGAATAATTGACATGAGCTCCATTACATGTTACACTCCATACCCGAATGCCCGATTGATGCGAAATTTTTAGTGCTAATTTTACAAGTTCTACTTGCACTATAGCAGATATTTTATTAACTAAAAAATAGCCCACAACCCATTTCCATGTACCTCTAAGTGATGCCAGCATAAAAACAAGTGCTTTGGTGGCTTCCGTTTCCGCAGTTTCTACAGACACGCCATTGCCATATTCACAAAATCCAACAAAGGACCCCGCTATTTCCTTATGGAAATTGGGTTTCGGTGAAATTAGCTGAAACTTTGCAAAAATATTGTTCATGTAATGCTGATAAAAAGTCAACATTGCCACGACCTCCAAAAATCAATCGTTTGATCTCTATGAGACGTTTTTCTTAATAACTAATACAGCGGCAACAGCATTATCAGGCCTATTGTGCAACTGAATATACTTGAATAAGTGCGTGCGTGCGTGCGTGTGTGTATGTGTGTGTGTGTGTGTATTGTGTATCTGTGTCGATAATAAACATATGCGCGAGTGCATTACATCATCGTTCGAAAAAAAATACAAAAAATTAAAATATTTTTATGAGAGCAAATTAAAAGTTCTGTTGTTTAAGTACATGTGTGTGCATATTCAAGGCATATGGATCTGTGCTAATATGAGCATACAATTGGGTGCATTTCATAAGTTTTTCTTACTAAAACTACATTTAAACAAATACAAACACACAGACACACACACATCACACATACATATATCAATGCTTTTTTCATTTTACACACAGCCTCTACAGATTGAATATTCTAGAACTTAAGGGGATGTCATAGATGGTCTGTCTTACCGACCGAATGCAAAATTAGCGATATTTGCAAAAACTTTTTATTAACTATACAGATCAATAAATCCTTTTCTACAATTAAAGTATTTATAAAAACGGTCCTCGCTAATTATAATTCCATGTAAAAAACAAAAAAAGTTAAATAATTACAATTTTGTTATCGGCTTCTTGTATCAGCTCGTAACAATACTTATTTAATAAAAAAGTTCTGCTGTTCGTCTGTACATAAAATATAGCTAGCGAGAAAGGGATAACTTGAAGGAATATTAGTGAACAATTAGAAGTGAGATTGCAAGTCTAATAAAAAAGTTCTATGTAAAACGCGTTTCACGCATATGTGTGTGTGCGAAATCGAGGCTCATCAATAAAACAGAGCATAGATTAGTTGCGTGATGTCGCGATAGGTAGAGCTGTAAAATGTTGAATTGACAAGGACAGATACAACAATACATCCTTGTCTGTTTCATGTGCATGTAGAATAATACACATATATGAAACAGACATACACACACACATATACAATGTGATGAAACCGTGATAAAATTTGAAAGGAATATAAAAAAATACCATTATTTTATCATAAGCTTGTTCTCTTGCAATTCCCATATAATGCTGATAAAGATAATAAAAGAACAGACGAAAAAGAACCGCGAGTGAATATGTAAGCGAATATATATGAGGAAAGTGAAACTAAGTGCGCGATTAGAAAGAGATAGAATGAGTGAGAGAAAGCACGTAAGAAATTGCAATATATATATATATATATATATATATATATTCTTTTTCATCTGTTCTTTTATTATCTATTTCAGCATTATATGGAAATTGCAAGAGAACAAGCTTATGATAAAATAATGGTATTTTTTTATATTCCTTTCAAATTTTATCACGGTTTCATCACATTGTACATCACATACATACAGCGGAATAAGAAAGAATAATTAATTTTTAAATTAACATTTTATTCATATTTTGAAGCAATGCATTATAAAATTAAAGTTTTTCGTTACTATCATGGAGAGTGCTTTGAAAGTTTACAAAATGGCCGCGACAGAATAAGGCACACAATTGATGCAACGCGCATCAATATTCACTATAACGATATATATTCGTACTTATCTAATATATTTTGGTGTGAATGAACATTTGTAGAGCTATACGGATCATGGAAATAATTTTATACGTATATCATGAAACTAAAATTTAAAAAACTAAAATCTTGCACAGGAACAATGGTGTCTATAATATATATATAATATCGCTGCTATAATAGATAATAGAGTAACCGGAAGAAAATTTTTGCTATTACGATAAGGCGTGAGTGTCTTGCTTTGTACGCGCATGGAAATACGCGCGCACGTGTCCGCGCGCGCGAGAGAGAGAGAGAGAGAGAGAGAGAGAGAGGGAGAGGGAGAGAAGAAAAGAGAAAAAGATTAGCCGTCTTCACGCTCCCTCTCTCTCAATTAAACAACTTTTATATATGAATAGTCCATGTTCTATGTCAATGGCATCTACCAACTACTAAGAACAAGAAATCAGCAATCCAATCGCGAAGAATAATCCTTTGTGTGTGCGAAGTCGCGCGGTCAGGGACAATGCGCGTGCTTTAATCTCACTGGAATAAGTTATTTCTTCTGTCTTTTCTTGGCTTTTTCTTTTATTCCTCGGAAGCTTCGACGCATATGGGCTTGCTAGAAACCAGAATAAATGGTGATTTAATAACAAGCTATTTATTTTATATCAAATATATATATATATATTGTTACGTCCGCGGGACCGAATCCGCGAAAGATCGCTATCGACCGCGACACGCAACCGCCGTTCACTCGCGTGAAAAATGAATTGACTCTCGTACGAAAGAAATAACCTTTAATATGGCGAGCCAATACACAAGAACAATCAAATATATAAGGAATTGCATGTAGTATGCGAATATTCTCGAAAACGTCTGTCTTTGATAGCCGCGGTACTCAGACTCTCAGAAGACAGCTGTTGACAAACAATCCATAGCGACGCCTTGACAACGCGATGTTCCACGATCTCACGGAAGACTCGATGATCTTAGACGGATACAGGGACGTATAGAAATACGAACGTAGTACGGACGTAACACTTGCTCCCTCCTTCAAAATTGTCGTCCCGACAATTAATTCAGTGTTTGGAATTCTTCCCAAGAATCTTGTCGCTTTACAGTCCCCGATGTGTCTTCATGTTCTTCCTGAACTGTTGTTCAAGGTAAACGAACTGCACACCTCCTGGGTCCAAACGACTTTCCAATCCTGGGAATCTTCATTTCGAAAATCTTCAAGCAAGAGAGGGGTAACATTCCGTGGACCCAACGCCCTTCTAAGAGGACTCCTCAAGCTCCTGCCTCGGCATTTGCCCAAGCCTCCGGGAAAAACCACGGATCAAAATAACCACGGAGTGAGGCAGTCTTCGTCCCTTTGAATAATTCTTTCCGTCTTCTTCTTGTTCTTAAAATTTCCGTTTGCTCTCTCTCCCTTGTTGTGAAATTTCTTCGTGTCGTTGTCAAGTGGAAGATGAAACTTCACTACGTCGTTCAGAAATTGAAGATGAAACTCAACTCAACCTGAAAAATAACTCACGACAGGAAATTCGAAAAATATTCTTTTAAAAATTAAATTATATCTAATCTATCTTGGGCTCCGATTTCTAATTTAATCTTCTATTATAAAAAGGAGCTAATCTATCCGAATGAACGATTTTACATTTATGTTTATTCGATTTCCTAATTCCAAAAACTACATCACTAAGCTTCTTTACAATCTTATAGGGCCCCTCCCAATTACTTTGTAATTTAGGAGATTTACCCCCTACTCTATGAGGATTATAAAACCAAACCTCTTCATCAATGTTGAAATTAATTTTCCTAACTTTTCGATCATACCGAATCTTAGAATGAAGAGATTGTAGATTCAAACGTTGCCTAGCACTTTTGTGAACAATATCCAATTTCTTCTTCAACCTCTGTATATATTCCTCTGAAGAATTATTCTCTTCATCTACTGGAGGACTTCCTCGTAACAAATCCAAGGGTAGTCTCAAATCTCGTGCGAAGCATAATTCAGCAGGGGAAGCTCCTGTAGGTTCATGTTTCGAAGAACGATAAGCCAATAAATACATCGGAATCCAGTTATCCCAGTCCTTCTGATTCTCTGAAACAAACTTAGCCAAATAATTAAGGATTGTTTGATGATGACGCTCTACTTGTTCATCTGACTGCGGATGTAAAGCAGTCGTTCTTGTTTTCTTAATCCCTAAAAAACGTGTCATTTCCTGAAAGATCTTTGATTCAAAACATTTCCCTTGATCAGTATGGACTTCCAATGGAACTCCATGTCGAGAAACAAATTGTTTCACAAAAATATCGACTATCGTCCTCGCTTTAAAATTTTTTAATGGAAGAGCTTCAACGCATTTGGTGAAACAATCTATAATCACCAATAAATATCGATTCCCATTTGTGGTAGTAGGAAGAGGACCAAGTATATCTATTTGTACCCTCTCGAACGGAAATCCAGCATCAAAAACTTGAAGAGGCGACTTCCCTTTTCCTGATGGACCTCTCCTTGCCACACAAACTTTACAGGAACGGCACCAATCTTCTACGTCATTCTTGCAGGTAGCCCAATAAAAACGTTTTCGAATCTTCTCCAACGTCTTATTTACTCCAAAATGGCCACCAGACGCAGAATCATGAGCCTCCTCCAATATTTGACTGATGAAATTCCTAGGAACGATTATCTGAAAAAATTCTGATTTTAGATTAGGAGATTCCCATTTTTTATATAAAATTCCGTCTCTAACAATCAAAGCATCCCAATAAGACCAATAAATTTTTGCGGAAATATCTCTATTAATCTCATTAATAAATCAGGACGTTTATTAATCTTTTTCCCTTGAAGGAATATCGAAATAACAGAATCTTCTAACTGTTTATTTCGCCATTCTTCTGAACTATTTTCTCCAAGAATTATCCTAGCAACAGAATTTTCTTTCGATTCTACTTTTGCGCAGTAAATACAATTGAATTCTGAACAAGGGCGTCTTGACAATCCATCTGCATTTTGATGTAATCGTTCTTTCCGATGAATTATTTCAAACTCGTACTGTTGTAACTTTTCTAGCCATCTAGCTAACTGTCCTTCCAAATCTTTAAAAGATAAGAGCCATCTCAAAGAGATATGATCTGTCCGAATCTGAAATTTTCTCCCATACAAATAATGATGAAACGACTTTAACGACGCCACGATTGCTAATAACTCCCGCCGAGTGATGCAATAGTTCCTTTCTGCTTTATTCAAAACTTTACTAAAATATGCGATGACCTTCTCTGAACCATCCTGAATTTGCGATAATACTGCTCCTACTCCGTGATTCGAAGCATCCGTATCCAAAATATATTGTCCTTGTTCCTCCGGGAAAGATAAAATTGCTGAAGAAACTAATTTTTCTTTTAATTCATTGAATGCCTGTTCACAGGATGAACTCCATTCAAATTTCACTTGATGTTCTGTGAGTGTAAATAGCGGTTTCGCTATCATAGAAAAGCTTTTAATAAATTTCCTATAATAGGAACAGAATCCCAAAAAGCTTCGAAGTTGTTTTCTATTCTGAAGGACAGGCCAATTTTTGACAGCAGAAATCTTCTCAGGATCCGTTGTAATTCCTTGTTCAGAAATAATATGACCAAGATATTTCACCTCTCTTCCCAAGAGCGAACATTTCTTAGGATTTAATTTTAAATTTGCTGAGCGTAAGCGAAGAAAGACTTTCCTCAGGTTTTCTATCATTATGTCAAATGTTTTGCTGAAAACAATGACATCGTCAAGATATACTGAACAGATCTTCGATAAAATTCCGTGAAGAACCTTTTCCATCAATCGCTCAAAGGTAGCTGGGGCGTTGCAAAGTCCAAATGGCATGACGTTAAACTGCCACAATCCATTTCCTACAGAGAAAGCCGTTTTCTCTTTATCTTTGGAGTCAAGCTTCACTTGCCAATACCCGCTCTTCAAATCTAGAGTAGAGAACCAGGAATTTCCCGAAAGTTGATCCAAAATATCTTCAATTCGAGGCAATGGATAAGAATCTTTCACCGTGACAGAATTCAACTTCCTATAGTCGACACAAAATCTAAGTGAGCCATCCTTCTTTTTCACCATAACAACAGGAGAGACCCATGGGCTTCGAGACTCTTCAATCACTCCTTGAGACTTCATTTCTTTAATGATTTTATTAACTTCCTCTCTGAGATGAATCGGAACTCTTCGTGGAGCTTGTTTAATCGGCTTGGAATCCGTAACTTTGATGTTATGTTCTAAAACTCCACAGTTCCCTGCAATTAAATCCTGAGAAAAGACATCCTGAAATTCTATTAAGAAATCAGCAAAAATATCTTTTTGAGAAGAATTCCAATTTTTAGAATTTTCTTCGAAAAATGTCTCAAGAAAATTAGGGACTTTCTCTTTAATAATCCGCGAACAAGGAAATTCATCTCTATTATTTTTTTTGAGATTACCAAATTGAGATTCAAAAATCTTGTCTAAGTTAATTTTTTTAAGAAAATCTATTCCTAAAATGCAATCGTCAGAAATATTAGCAACAATAATAGGAATCTCTACTTCATGTTTTCCTAATTCAATCAAAACGTTAACTTTATTTTTGACCTCAATTAATTCTCCCGTAGGATATCTAAGACAACAATTCTTTGCTTCGAAAAATTCTTTAGGTCCTTTAATAAATTTTTCACTAAGAATGGAGACATCGGAGCCCGTATCTATTCTAAACTGACAGATTCTTCCATCTAAATTACCCTTATAATAAAAATTATTTTTAATTCTACTTATCCTAGAACATTGTGAAATATGTGGGGCAATCACGCAATGAGTCAAACCTGCCCCGCGAAGTTCGACTAGTCCTTGTTTTCCGAAAGCGATGGACATTCGGAACGGAAGTGACCCTCAGCGCCGCATTGCCAGCATTCTTTTTTAGCTTTCGGACCGTTTTTGTAAAAATTCTTATTTTCATTCTCAAATTTCTTTTTACCAAATTCTTTCTCTTTTATTTCCTCGTTTTTTTGTTTATTTTCAAATTTGTTGAATTTATTGAATTTATCAAATTTATTAAATTTATTATATTTGTTAAATTTATTGAATTTATTATAATTTTCTGAATTTTCATTTTGATAATTTTTATTTTTTGTAAAACTATTTTCTTGGATAACTTTAACTGCCATTGCTCTTTCTATGGCAGATTTTAACAAGGAAATACTTTCTAATTGAAGAGTTCTTTTTAGGAAGCCATCAGATAACGCGGCTATGAACTGTGCGCAAGCAATTTTGTCCCTAACTTCGTGGGAACATTCCGGTTATGCTAAACGCGATAATCTCTCTAGATCTGCACCGAGAGAAACTAAATCTTCCGAACTCTTTTGTCTACGATTAGTAAATTGTGTATAATAAGTCTGAGCTAAATGCCCTTCACCAAATCGTAACTCTAATTTCGATTTTAGATCCGCGAACTCTAAATTTTCGATTTCAGAAATTCCATCTAAAACGGTCCGCGCTTTTCCTCTCAAACAAGCCGCGAGAGCTAACGTCTTTTGGAACGAATTCCACCCGTTAGCCCGCGCTATGAGATCGAACTGAGCAATAAATTCGCGCAAGGGAACACTCCCGTCAAAATTCTCCGGTTTGAGCTTATACCCGAGCTCAAAATTGTGTTATTATTATTACGCGGAGAATTATCGCGCGCGGAATTTCCAGTTCTAATTTGGAGAGGACTTAGCTGGTTTTCTCGATTTTGATTTTCTCGCTGCCGCTCTCGCTTGAAGAATCTTTAATCCATGCGGCGCAGCTCGTCGTCTCGTTGTTGCAACATCGTCTCGAAGCGAGTCTGATGCTGAAGACGTTCCTCTCTCAGCTGTCTAATTTCGTCCAAAGCGGCTTGTAGAATATCTGTTTGCTCTGGAATCTCTCGAGCTTCTCCGCTGGTCGTTGCTCGAAGCGGAACCTGAGATCGGGTGATCCTCGAAGAATGTACCAAGAACATGATGTGCTGATTGTCTGGCACTTTTCACTTTACAATGTTCGTGTTTTCACTACGGCTCGTAGCTCGTCGTTCAAACGATCCCGGACGAGCCCCCAAAATGTTACGTCCGCGGGACCGAATCCGCGAAAGATCGCTATCGACCGCGACACGCAACCGTTCACTCGCGTGAAAAATGAATTGACTCTCGTACGAAAGAAAGAACCTTTAATATGGCGAGCCAATACACAAGAACAATCAAATATATAAGGAATTGCATGTAGTATGCGAATATTCTCGAAAACGTCTGTCTTTGATAGCCGCGGTACTCAGATTCTCAGAAGACAGCTGTTGACAAACAATCCATAGCGACGCCTTGACAACGCGATGTTCCACGATCTCACGGAAGACTCGATGATCTTAGACGGATACAGGGACGTATAGAAATACGAACGTAGTACGGACGTAACAATATATATAAATGTGTGTGTGCTGTGTGATTGAATGAATGAATGGGTATTTAAATTTGTGTGTGTGTGTGTGCATGTGCGTGTACGTGTGTGCGTTTATATGTATGTGTGCATATATTCGAGAATATTTACCTTTTTTTTAATAGCGAGGAAGGTAAGGAAGATACATGGGTGCGGACGGCGCTACCATGTATCCTGGTGTCGTCGGAGCATATCCGGATACGGGCATATATCCATTTGCGGGCGGTGCGGGAACATAAGTACCTCCGGGAGGTGCAAGAAAGTATCCACCTGCGGGCGATGCTGGAACGTATGTACCTCCGGGAGATGCAGAGACGTATCCACTTGCTGGCGGTGTGGACACATACATAGATAGAACGTAAAAATTATGTCTCCTATTCTTTCGTCGTTCTTTATTGACCGCTCTTCGAACTGCTTCATATATGCGCTGAAAAAAGAATTAATAAAAATACCTATATACACAAACACACACATTTATACATATATTGACATCTAATTTATTATATTATTATTACTTGCAATTCACATGTTAATTTAATGTGTGCAAATGATATAATATATACTGCGCATAAAATTAACATGTGAGTTGCAAATAATAATATAATAAACTATAGACGTTAGTATATGTCTATATGTGTATATATAGTAACGTAAAATTTCTGCAAAATCTATGTGTATTGTGTATATATGTGAATGCATAGGTCTGTTCGTTTTCAATGAACTAACTTGCACTGTCTACACTAGTTCAGAGGTTTATTTTTTCTTCCAGTGTCGAGCAAAAAAGACATTATAATAATATTATAATATATATACAGGGTGTTCGGCAACAGCTGGGACAAAATGTGAGAGGTGGTTCTACATGATAAAATAAGACAAAAATGAAGAGTAAAAAAATTTCGATAGAGGCTTCTTTTTTTAGTTATAAATGTTTGAAAATTTGTATAAAAGGCGCCTGAAGTACGGCAATCCGCCGATCTCGGGCGTGCGTAAGCTACGTCGGTATAGGCGTTGTCAAAATACACCGTGACACATAAGTACAGAAGCTTACCTCGTAGCAGCTGACGTAAAATCTGTGATATTCGGCGCGAAAAAGGAAGCCTCTATCGAAATTTTTTTACTCTTCATTTTTGTCTTATTTTATCATGTAGAACCACCTCTCACATTTTGTCCCAGCTGTTGCCGAACACCCTGTATATAACACATTTTTTTAAAACCATAAATAAATTTGGTGTTCAATTTGCCAATTAATTATTTTACTTCATTAGTTGCAAATTACATACGTTTTCTTAAAAATAACTATATTTTTCTTTACATCAATTTATTTTTCTCATTATTTTGTGCATAAAAGTATTGAGATTAGCTTATGAGAAAATGAGTTTTTTGTTATACAAAGACGTATATATATGTATACATATGTTATTTTTTACTAACAAAATTAGTTTGATATAATTTGGGAATTAATTATTTAATACTTTTTTAAAGTCAATATATATATATAGGTATGTATATTGACTAAAAAAATGTATTATATATATATTTTTTCTATAATAGGATGACATATACAGAGTATAACAAATATAATACAATTAAAAAAAATCATATTATTTATTATTATATATTATATAAAAAAATATATATTTATATTTTATTAACCATTTTAAAAATGTATTTTTATTATATCCTGTATATGTCATCTTACTATAGGAAATTATATATATTTATATACAATGTATATAGTACATTTTTTTATAATTTCGATATTCAATTTGCTTTATTCTATACACATATTTTCCTTCATATTATTATATAATTATTTATTTTATATATATATATATATATATATATATTTATATTTATATCAAAGAGGCTGTAAAAATACATTTTGTCACGCGTATTGAAAAGTGAACAGCTGTGCCTCTCGTCTTCATTGCTGGCTTGGTATGAAAAAGACAGAAAACAAAATATATATGTCTTTCTCTATATTGAAGCGCCGAGCTATATACAATTTTCGATAGCTGTTGTCAGCTTTGCAAATCTGGCAACGCTGTTGTCTGTTGTCAGCGTCTCGAATGTGGCAACACTGGCGATAGCAGTGGTGCACACGTACCGCGTGGTAAGCGGAATCGTGCAATGACATATATATATATATTTGCGCGGAAACTCATTGTCGCGCCGTACTGCGTAAGTGTAAGCAGTACAACTCGACAGTTACAACGTGTTATAACGTGTCGAATAGTGTGATATAAACTGTGATATTTTCAGTGATAAAATATATATAGTGCATAATGGGATCAGGCAGATTCAATAAATCTTTGTCTCTCAGTACTCGCAGATTGAGCAGAAAGGGAATATGGATGAAAAGGTTAGTAATGTCATAATTCTATAATATAATTAATTCAGAATTACTGTTACACACAGCACAAATACACAACATATATCTGTTTACTATGCACATATAAATGTATATAATGAATAAATGGACAAGAAGAAAGATGAAGAAAAAGAGATAAGAGAGGAGAAAGAAATAGAAAGAGAGAGAGAGAGAGAGAGAGAGAGAGAGAGCAAGCGAGCGAGAATTTTTATAAATATCGACAAGCAATATATCACAGCTCCGTATTCTCTGTATTCTCATGCCACGATGTTATGAGAAAATCATCTCCGAGACGATTATATGTCGTCCCGGAGATGATCTTTCTAACTCAACGAATAACATGACATCGCGGCACGGAAATACTGGGCCGTAACAATATAAATTAATTTTTTCTTTCCTTCTGTATCTGTTAACTTATTCTTAATATACATGTGTATGTGCATAATAAATAGATATATATAATCAGTGTTTATTTGTACTGTTTATAATAAATAATTATATATATACAGGGTGTTAAAAAATTAGACCGACTGAAAAGAAATAGACTTCAAATAAATAAAAACAAATATTTTTTTTAAATAAATATTTTTTAATAAAAATTTTTCTATGAGTGGCACTTCTGAGATTTTGAAGTCATCATTACTTTTATGGAGCATAATTTTCTTTTGTTATATTCTAACAAAAAATATGAAAAATCTCGTAATATACTCGTTTTTCAATAATCAATAATTTTTTGTATAGAAATGAGATAAATCAATTGGTATAAAAAAAACATAATTTTCTAAATATAAATGTACAATTGCAAATATATATATATATACGAGGGGGTACCCAAAAGAAACCGAACTTATTTTTTTTTAATTTATTTATTTAATTTTTAAACAAAAAACCTTCAATCCCCTTCGAAGTACTCTCCACTGGCACTAATACACTTGTCTAATCTTTTATTCCATTGTTCAAAACATTTTTTAAATTCGTCTTCTGTGATGCTCGACAGCTCCTCCGTCGTTTTTTTCTTCACCTCAGCAACGTGGGCAAAACGCTTTCCTTTCATGTCCCTTTTCATTCAAGGAAATAAAAAAAAGTCGCAGAGGGCAAGGTCGGGTGAATAGGGGGGATGGGGCACAGGGGTCATGCCATTTTCATTTTAAATTTTAAAGCTTGAAATATCGACTTTTAATAGGTCAGCTGTTTTTTATTTCCTTCAATTCTGGTATTTTTTACATGCAGAAAACGACGATCTTAACGAAATGGAAAAAATTCTTTTTTACTTTGCGAACGTGTTGCATGCACAAAAAGTTTTGAAAAAATTGTTTTGACTTTCTCACGTTAAAGCTTGAAGTTTTCCCTGCAAAATCGTTTTTTTTAAATTAAATTTCGAATTTTTCTTCTTAAGTTATCGCAAATTTAATGGTTATTTTCACTTTAATCGTTCATAACTCCGTTAAAAATCGTACAGCAATTTTAAAAATGGATTCTTAAAGCTGAATCTTTGCCCTATAGCATAGTGGCCGAATTTTTTTAACTCGTTCATTTTTTACAAATTGGTAAAAATCATGTAAAAATTCGCGAGTTTTCTCTTTTTTGTTAAAAATTTCGATTTCTTTTCGATAAAAATAACGCAAAGTGACTAGAAAAATTTTTTGACTGAAAATTTGTTTTTAAACTCGCGAATTTTTACATTATTTTTAAAAAGTTCACGAGTTAAAAAAAATTCGGCCACTATGCTATAGGGCAAAGATTCAGAAGAATCTATTTTTAAAATTGCTGTACGATTTTTAACGGAGCCATGAACGATTATTAAAGTAAAAATAACCATTTTCTTTTCAATTTGCGATAATTTGAGAAGGAAAATTTGAAATTTAAATTAAAAAAAACGATTTTGCAGGGAAAACTTCAAGCTTTAACGTGAGAAAGTAAAAATAAATTTTTCAAATCTATTTGTGCATGCAACACGTTCGCAAAGTAAAAAAGAATTTTTTCCATTTAGTTAAGATCGTCGTTTTCTGCATGTAAAAAATACCAGAATTGAAGGAAATAAAAAACAGCTATGACCTATCAAAAGTCGATATTTCAAGCTTTAAAATCCTTTTTTTAAATTTAAATTCTCATTTTTTAAAACAAAGTTACAGCTGTTTTAAATTTGTCTATTTTATAGACAATATACATTTTTTTTATCCCTTAATTATTGTGAGAAGTGTACATATATATTTAATTTAAGAGTT
The DNA here is from genome assembly GCF_030444845.1 of Prenolepis imparis. Taxonomy (NCBI): domain Eukaryota; kingdom Metazoa; phylum Arthropoda; class Insecta; order Hymenoptera; family Formicidae; genus Prenolepis; species Prenolepis imparis. The sequence goes on from NW_028141169.1 coordinate 16,256,842, forward strand.
TTGTTGAAATTCTTAATGTTTATGCAATTGCAAATTGCAATTTTTTTAATCACAAACTTGTGTTTCTTGTACTAAAATTGATTCATGTCATTATTCTATGCGAAAAATTATTAAGGTAAAATTATCATAAAATGAGTATATTATGAAATATGTTTTGTCAAAATATATCAGAATGAAACAAAATAAAAAAATAATGATCTTGAAATCTCAAAAGTGCCTCCACTCACAGAAAATATATTACTAGCGTATTATAATTCTCTTGATCGTACAACTTTCGTAATTACATTTTCATACCTTTAAAATAACAGAGATTTTAGATGGATTATACTACCCTGTATAATATATAAAAATTCTTGTACAAGATGATCCAAAAAGATGTTTTGAAGAAAAATTTATTTTTAAGTAAAATGTCAAGTATTATTTAATTTAATTTTTTTTATTCAAATTAGATGTCAAAATGCAATTTTCAAGATATTTTTCTTTCAACAATTACAGAAAATCTTTCAAAAACTAGAAAAAATAATTCTACGTTAAACATTAGCTATAACAATATTTATTTCAATTATGCACTTGATGAAAATTTCCATATAAATTTTCAGACATTGAAGTACAAACGCATAACTGAAGAAATAAAAAACATTCCAACTAACATCTGACATATAATTATTGACTTTGTTTTTAACCACTTCAATAATAGTTACGAGAGTGATAATTACCAGTGAAAATAATTTTATAATCCAACTTTTAAATAATAAGTAATTTTAATTTAATTTACAGACATTTGATTTAATTTAATATGCCTGTTTGTGAAAAATGAGCACTTTTCAACAAAATACCTTTTTGGATCACTTGGCATTTTATGTACATATAAATTAATATTTATGAATTTAGAATTATATTGTGCCACAATTTTTTTTACATTATTCTTGTACACTATGTATACACACACATATACACATACACAAATAATTGTGATACGAGTATAATCTCTGACAGATAAGAACGCAATCCTTTGTTTATTTTTTTTATATATAAGAAAATTATTATAATTTTTATAGTAGTTAGTGCCAGAGGCGGTCTATACATGAGCTGGCTATTTTCAAAAATATTTTGTACCAGATGGTCCAGATGCGATTAGCATGAACGTTCTGGTTATTATATAATATTATCCCAGAGGCGATCTATTCGTGTGCTGGTTGTAAAAAATAATTCCAGAGGCGATTTATTCGTGTGCTGGTTGTAAAAAATAATTCCAGAGGCGATTTATTCGTGTGCTGGTTGTAAAAGATAATTCCAGAGGCGATTTATTCGTGTGCTGGTTGTAAAAGATAATTCCAGAGGCGATTTATTCGTGTGCTGGTTGTAAAAGATAATTCCAGAGGCGATTTTATATCAAATGCGGTTTGCATGTGCGCTTTGGTTTTGCGAAAAATATGGCATTTATGTTGTCAAAACATGAATTAATATGCGCCATAGTTCATTTTTAGTAATAATTATTATTTCTATTAATTTTAAGATTTTAGATTTTATAAACAAAGGATTGCACTTATTTTTCAGAGATGTTTTTAAATATTTAAAACAAATTATTTTTAATTATATACAATTGTAAAAAATTATATTGTAAATGTGACATTTTATTTTTTTTGCACAAGATTTTATAACAATTATTTATTTTTCTTTGCAGGCGACGATTATGGAAGGAATTGACGAAAGCTCAAGAAGCTAATAACTCCAATATTATGAAGATTACCAAGGGTACTGACGATGAATCCATCGATTTTTGTAAATCAATGGGATCACCCAATATGGATTCGAAAATTAGTACCCAGGTAATGCAATACTTGGAGTCAGGTACGTATAATCAAAATGACAATTGCGATGATAACAATTCTCTTGTTATTGACAACGAAGCTCTTCCAGACTGTTCTTGTATACAAGAAAACTTGCCTGAAGGCCGTCGCATTGTCGATGACAATTGCGATGATAACAATTCTCTTGTTATTGACAACGAAGCCCTTCCAGACAGTTGTTGTATACAAGAAAACTTGCCTAAAGGCCGTCGCATTGTCGGCGTTTCTCATATGTGGAATGAAATACAAAGAACATTTAATGATCATATGAAAGGAATAGAGCGCCAATTTAGAGATTGGAAACTCATGTATCCTATTCGCAAAGGGTTAAAGACGCAGTTTTTCTTTAAGTGCCAAATGTGCAATACTGCAGCCAACTTCTGGTCAGAACCCGAAGAGCCAAAAACATTGGGCATTAATATGGCTGTTGTAGCAGGAACCATTACAATGGGAATTGGCTATGCCCAACTGGAAGAATTGTGTGTAGCCATGAATATTTCATGTATGTCCGCTAAAACTTATACTGAAAAACGAGAAAAGTTAGTCAATGATTTTGAGAAAACAGCCATGGAAAATATGAAAATGGCTGGCGAAGTTGAAAAGCAACTCGCTCTAGAAAGGAACGATGTTATAAACGGTATTCCATACATAACTATTATAGCGGATGGTAGTTGGATGAAGAGATCTTACGGCACCGCCTACGATTCTCTTTCCGGTGTTGGTGCTATAATTGGTTATCGCACGAAAAAGATTCTCTTCGTCGGTGTCCGTAATAAATTTTGCACGATATGTGATATAACGGAACGAAACAGAATCGAACCAAGAGACCATAAATGTTATAAAAATTTTGACCGTAACGCAAACTCCACAAGCATGGAGAGCGACGCCATTGCAGAAGGTTTTAAAAGTAGCCTAGAAATGCATGGATTAATTTATAGAACGGTTATTGCCGATGGTGATAGCATTGTATATCAGACCATCGTTGATAGCAGACCATATCGGGAACAAATGATGACCGTGAAAAAAATAGAATGTACCAATCATTTGGTTCGCAATTTATGCAAAAAGCTGAAGGCTGTAGCAGAGCAAACAATTCAGCAAAAAACGCCTAGAAAGCGTAGTTTCGTCCAGCTACGAAATGTTGTTAAAAACATTTTGAACGTACGAAAAGAAGTAATAGAAGCAATTGATTTACGAAGAGAACAAGAGCAATCTGACTATTATAAGGCTAGAGAATTATAAAAAGATATATTAAACATTCCTAGCCATATATTTGGTGAACATAAACGGTGTAAGGAACGCGGTCGTATATGTGATCTTGATGACACAAAGAAAAATTATGTACCGTTTCTCAAGTTGCACGGTCTTTACCAAAAAGTAGAGACTGCTATCATATATTTAAGCGCTTATTCCGACAGCTTATTGTTCAAATTCACCAACAATCCTGCAGAGTCGTTCAATTCGATAATCTGCAAAGAAATTGGTGGTAAGCGCATTAATTTTGGTAACCGGGGCTCCTACAATGCTAGAGTTGCGGGAGCAGTTGTGCAATTTAATACGCAACAAGTTCTCACGGAAATACATAAAAGTATGGGTAAAAATGTTCCTCCTATTATCGAGACTCTAGAAAAGCGACGACAAGCAAAAGTTGCAAGAACTAGAGAATCTCGGCAAGTGAATGGAAGGCAAAAGAAATTTAAAAGGGAGTCAGGAACAGATTGTCTTTATGGTCCGCAATCACAAAAACCTGATCTTCCACCCGATGTTTTTGAACAACTTCGACAAAATCATTTGGAAAAGTTGTCTGAAAATGGAAAAAATTGGAGACAAATTGAACGTAATACAACGGAGCAAAATGATTCAGATTTGTGGCATACATTGAGACAGGAATTGTTGACGGCGTCTAATTTTGGAATCGTATGTCGCATGAGACCGACAACGTCTTGTGCCGCGACTGTAAAAAACATTTTATTTCCTCCCTCTGTTGATACTGCGGCTATGAAATATGGTCGCGAAATGGAAAAAATTGCGAAAAAAGAATTGGCCGTAACATTGAAGAAGGAGATTAAAATTTGCGGATTATTTATCGATATTAAAAATCCGTATTTGGGTGCTTCTCCTGACGGACTCATAGATGAAAATGGTCTGGTAGAAATAAAATGTCCTCTATCAGCTGAGCATTTAACAGCGGAAGAGGCCATAAAGACATTGCCTCAACTAAAAGGCATCTTTGATAAGAAAAATCCAGATAATATGAATCAAAATCACCGATTTTTCTATCAAATTCAAGGTCAGTTAAATATAACGCAGCGAGATTATTGTATTTTCGCTGTGTGGACTCCAAAAAGCTTGAAAATGATACGTGTTAATAGAGACAATATGTTTTGGAATAATCATATGCTGCCTTTTTTAACACGTTTCTATTACGATTGCATGCTTCCGGAAATATTAGATAGTCGGCATAATAGACATATGCCGATTAGAAATCCGAACTATATAATAGAAGCTCAAGAAGAACCAGCCAAAAAAAGAATTAATCGAACAAGTCTTCGACAGTATAATGTAGAAGATGAAAACATTGTCGAAGAAAATAAATGCATTAATAAATCAAATAGTTTTTCAATGGAAGCAACTATTACTGCTTTGAATGCAGAACAAGATGATGATTGCATCGTAGTTAGTTACTCGAGAAATACAGAAGAGCTAACTGAACATGATATGGCAAAACAAAAAGAATTTCTAGATAATTCGGTAGCTCCTTTTTACTTAGTAAAGGAAAATGTATTACCTTTACATAGTAAAATAAATGACGAATCATTGGATCGATTTTTGCGCATCATAAGAGATAATTCTTATTTTGAAACACAAAGTGTGCTATATTTGGAATATCCTCATCTAATTGAAGCAAGTCGTAGCGACAAAAGTTTACAAATTATTGGAGGAAATTGCGGTGATCACTGGCGATGTATTTCTTTTGACGGCACTAAGCTTCGAGTGTACGACAGTCTGCCCGGCTATACATACGATAAATTGGTGCCTAAAGAAAAAATTACATTCATTGCCGTTATCCACAAATAAATAAAAATAATATAATATTTGAAAAGGTTCAAACACAACCTGATGGTTTATGTTGTGGAATCTTTGCTGCAGCATTTGCTACAACTATAGCTTTAGGAAGAAATCCTTGCAATGAGACATATTCTAATAATGTTAAATATATGAGGCAACATTTTCTTCAAATTGTAGCAGAAAATAAATTGTCGCCTTTTCCTAAATAATAAAAATTAATCAAATCAGAAATTTGTGATATTCCAATAAATATCGTTGCAAAAAGACGCCTCAATGCAAATGTCTCGTTTGCAATAATCGGGGAGACGAAAAAAAACATATTGTGCTTGCGTTCTCACGGGAATGGGCGATGGAGGGGCCCATTCTATCCTCGATACTTAAAAAAATATTATATATAATATAATATTTATATACTCGTATATTATATTTATATATTTATATATAATATTCTATTATATTATATATTTTATAAATATTGAGTTACATGTAATATCAATATAATTACTTATCATACACATGTGTATGTATGTATTTACTGAGTGTTCTAAATGAAACATTACAAATTTTTATCTCTAAAAGTATTATTTTTAGAAAAAAATGTTGCAAATAAAAGTTCCAGTATTTCAACGGGGATATAGGTTGATGTTACAGAAATGTTTATAGAAGGTAATTTTCAAGGTCATTTTAAAGTCAACTTGATTAATTTATATGGATTATTCTGTTAATATAAATTGATTCCTTGTAACATTCTGCATAAAATATTATAAGGGTAAAATAGTTAATAATTGAACGGTTTACGAGATATTTTACATATTTTAACATATTTTGATATAAAATAAAAAATATCTCGTAAAATATTTAGTGTTCGATAATACTTTTATCTATATACAGAATAATTAGACAAATCTATTGGTATAAAGAAAATACATAATTATTTTTAAGAAAAAATATACAATTTGCAACATATAGCTATATATTTTTTCGTAAAAACAACTACATGTTTGTTTATACTAATTGATTCGTCTAATTATTCTATATATAAAAGTAAGATTATTGAAAACTAAATATTTTACGAGATATTTTGTATTTTATATAAAAAATATGTCAGATTATGTTAAATATCTCGTAAACTGTTCAATTATTGGCTACTTTTCCTTATATTTTTTGTGCAAAATATTACAAAGAATCTATTTACATAAACACTTAAAATAATTCTGTATAAAATAATCAAATTGACCAAAATAAGCTTGAAAATTGCCTCTTACAAACATTTCTAACATCAACTATGCCCCCCTTGAATGCCCCCCTTGAAATACTGAAACTTTTATTTGAAACATTTTTTTCTAAAAATATTTTTAGAGATAAAAATTTGTAACGCTTATTTTAAACCCCGGTACCCATACAGCAAATGAAACTAAAAGATAACTAGAGGATGTCTTTTTCAAGTTATCTTTTCGACAAAGCGAGAAGATGTCTAAAAGACATCTTTTGGTCTTATCGAAAAAGACATCGTAAAAAAGATATCTATAAGACATCTTTTAAATGTAACGAAAAAGACGTCATTAAAAAGATATCTATAAGACATCTTTTAAACGTAACGAAAAAGACATCATTAAAAAAGATATCTATAAGACATCTTTTATACGTATCGAAAAAGACATCATTAAAAAGATATCTAAAAGACTTTTTTTAATGCTCTCTTTTTTGGTAAAATAAAAAAAAATAAAAATATCTTTCCGACCAATCAAAAACAGCTATACTATATATTTTATATTATAATTTAACATTATTAAACTCCAATACTCAATATATCGATCAAAAAGTAAAAACAGTTTTATCATGCGTGCTGCAAGTTCAACTCGTAGCCCCCTCAAGATGCGAACTGCGACTGGTCTTGATCTCTTTTGTTCCCGACCATCACGGAGAGAAGAGCAGGTGCGAAGAGCGATCCCGCATATTCTTCATATTCTAAATAAGGTAATTCTTATTTCTTTTAATATATAATTATAAGAAATCTTTAAATAAATTATTAGAAAAAATAATTTTATACTTATACATATATATATATATATATATATATTTGTTTTTTTGCTAATAACTGATTTTTTGTAAATTATATATATTGAAGCAGAGGTTATGCTCGTGAAACGCCAGAACCTTTATTAAATATTAGATCTTTTGTTAATTATTAGAACATTGCCAAAGAAATAAAAACTATTAATCTTTTAAACAAGGTTTAAGATTTTATTGACCAACACTGACTAAAATTAATTCTTATATTATAAGACTTTATTTTGGGAATAATCTCAATTCGAGATTTATCGACTCCCCTCTAACCCCCCTATAAAATTATAGGCGAGAAAAATATAAGTCTTATAATATAAGAATTAATTTTAGTCAGTGTTGGTCAATAAAATCTTAAACCTTGTTTAAAAAATTCGACTGGCAAATCACATCTTACATATTGTTATTAATCTTTTAATTAATACTATATTTTAAGAAATTATATACATTTATATAATTCATCGGCACAAAAGAATAAAACAAAAGAATACGGGTACTTTTCCGTTTTACATGCCGAACAGAGGACCGTCGTGCACTGTTGCCAGTTTCGAAACGCGCAACATGCCAACCGCTTGGCTACCGCTTTGCTTCTTGCCGCGCGGTAAGCGTTTCCGCGTCCTAGGCTGCGTTCGGAAACGTCACCCGAGTGCATTCCCTCTCTTTCTATATCACTGAGAGAGAAATGATGACGTCAACAACCGCGAAACTTTCATCAGAAAATAAATAGTGTAACAAAATTCTCATTGACCAACCGTGTCCTATTCAAACGCAGAAGCTTTAGATATGATGCTTATTTAAGGTGAATGTGGTGGTCAATTTAGAGCAGCTGCGAGGTTGTGGCAAGATAGATACCCAGATCGCACTCCTAATTCGCACAATGTTTTTTCTCGTTTGTCTCAGCGAATTACTAATAAAGGTATTATTCAACCTGATCATAATAAAGGTAGACAAATTCGACGTCAAGTTAGGGACGAAAGGACGCCAGAAATTCTTGCATTCGCTCAATTGCATCCCCATGAATCCTTAAAGCGTGTAGAACAAGAATCTGGTGTTAGTCGTAGTACAATTTGGCGAATTTATCATGAAAACAAGCTGCATTCGTACAGAATGACTCTGCATCAAGCATTGACGATTGCCGATTTTAGAAACAGACTCGAATTTTGCAACTGGATACGCCAACAACCGCGAAACTTTCATTAGAAAATAAAATTTTCTGATGAAAGCACATTTACGAGTGACGGCTCTGTAAATACTTGGAACTGTCATTACTGGGCACAAGGGAATTCTCATTGGTTTCGAGAAATAGACCATCAACATATTTGGAAAATCAACGTTTGGTGCGGAATTGTTGAAAAACATATTGTTGGACCGTTTTTCTTTGAAGGAAATCTAAACGGTGTTCGGTAATTTCCTCGAAAATGATCTTCCACCTTTACTTGAAGATATTCCTCTACAATTACGCCTAAACATGTTTTTTCAGCAAGATGGGTGCCTAGCGCATACATCTAGAGTTGCTCGTGAACGACTAAACGACATGTTTCCAGATAAATGGATAGGCAAATATGCCCACATAATTGGCCATCACGATCACCGGATCTAACTGTTCTCGACTACTATTTATGGGGAAGAATAAAAGATCTGGTATACCGCGAACGCCCTACGACAAGAGATGATATGATTCGTAGAATACGTGACGCTATTGGTTCTCTAGATGCTGATAAAATTTTTCATGCTACAAATGATTTCGAAAAGAGAGTACTTAATTGCATTCAAGCAAACGGTGGACATTTCGAACATCAGGCCTAATCACATCTAGCCATATCAACGCACGCACACACTCACTCACCTACACACCCATACACACCAACACACACCAACACCCACCCACACACCCACACACACACACACACACACACACACACACACACAACACACACACACCGTAGGGAGGGTTTGGAGTCGTTAACTACTGTGGAAGCGACGAACCACAGGGTCCTTATCCCTACGAGGTGCGCGCGCGCACGCACACACCCACCCACCCACAAACACACAAACACACGGGATCTGATATCTGCCACGTCCTCGTCGTAGATCCTGGGTTATGCCGAGAGCAGATAATGCAAAAACGTTATTTTTGCCAACACACATTTTGAAGGTTGTTTGAAGGAACATAAATGACATTTTTCGAAAAAATGTTTCGTACAAAAGTTTCATATTTTTTCGCATAGAATCCGAATCTGCAATAAAAAATACCATGTTCCATTTTAAAAAAATGCACTTCCGGTCTGAATCGCCTATTTCCGGCCGGAACCAGAAGTTGAAAATATTACCATTCGATAGAGCGCACCCGATTTATAAAGAAAATGTTTTTACTTTTTTGAAATAACCACTTCTCTAGTTTTTAAATGGGTGGTACGGGTGGTCTGAAACACCCTGTATATATATATATATATATATATATATATATTATTTATCATTAGACAATTATAAAACATACATATAATTTTTAGTGATATATATTATAACCGTTATCTAATTTTGCTTTAATTATGGTTATATCCGCGGAGCTTTAGGCGACACGATCTCTTGGGGGTATTCGAATAATATGTAATCTCATGTTAATAATCGGGACTCTCTCACCATCTGACTTGAATTGGGCGCCAGGTACGGGAAACCGTACCGCTACTCAACGGGAAATCCGCGACGCGGTCGACGCGTACGTCTCGAATGTGGCAACGGCCCGATCGAGTACCCGCTCCAAGAAATCGCGACGATCCAAGGCACGACAGCTCAGCCGACGGAAAGGGTTCGTTTGCGACAGCGGGAGAATGAGAATAACGGGACGAGAGATACAAAAAAAATTCTAAGGAGTATATTTAGATAACAATCAAAGACGCCTTTAAGATACGAATAGCGATAGACCGGATCCGAATAATCTCGGTTCAAAGAAAACACAAATTTCTCATATAATGTCCGTACGTCGCACGCGCGGCCCGGAATTCGATACTACAAAAGCGTACGGCCACGCGCCGGGACATCAACATCCATGCGCCGCGCACGTGATCCGCTCGAGCCTCGCTACCCGCGGGCGTATCGAATCCGGGACCTCTCGCTCGCTCTACTTCCTCACGGAACGGAGGGTCTGGTCGTCTTCGCGCGACGCCCTTCGTGGAGGATACCCTCCGACAATCTTTGGTAATCTTCTATACTACCAGCGCAAAATTCGCATTTTACGAGCTCACCGATCGTACAAATTATATGCGACAGCTAACGGGAACACGTAATTGCGACACACCATACGAATCGTACAAGGGTCTCTAACGTAGAGCTCGGACTGTGGTTTCGCAACAAGAGAGAGATTTTCGCGAAATACTGGGGGGTTCGAACAAGTCGTCACACCGGCGGCCATCACTAAAGTTATCGCGAGAATCTACGACGTGGCGTCTGCCGCCATTTCGGCAACTACTCAGTAAAAGGGCTCTATTTCCTCGGTGCGAATCGCTCGAACAATCTACCTTCTTTACGGGTCGGGGGTGACGACGACGTCTCACCAGCTTTCGTCCTCTGCGACGTCACTCTCGCTTCTACCTCGTTCTCGCTTCCTTTCTGGTCGATAGGACCTCTGCTCTCTCTCGAGTCTCGCCAGACAGTGACGAGCGGAAGTCTCGCCGGAGACACGCTGGCGCCGTATTGCCGAACTAGGCCGATCGGGGGTCCCCGTAATCAGGGCCGTGAGGCGGCCCGGAGCGTTCCCGCGGCCGTCATTGTTGCCCCTCCTTTTCGCGTTCTCTTCCCGTTACCGGAGTCATCCTTCCATTCCCGTAGGATACCGGGCTGGAAATTCTGTCGGCAGCTTACGGAAGGCCCGACTCCGGCCGCCTCGGACGCCGGATGTCGTCCGCCGCGAGTCCTGAATCGATCGTGGATCGCATCCGGGTCCGGGCGCCGGGCATGCTATCGGGTCCCTTGCCGTAACTCCGTGGCGGGACTCCTGCGCAATCCTCGCGCGGAGTGACCTTCCCCTGTCCGTAGCCGTCGATTCCTAGGGAAGAGGAGTTTTCTTTCAATTTTTATGCGGCGACTACCGTCCCGAAATGTAATAAAGGTCATGATGATTTAAAAGCGAGCTCACCTAGCGCGTTCCGTGGCCTCCCCTCGTCATGCTTCTTCCCCCTTTTCCGCTCTTCCTCCGGATGAGATGTTGTCGCTTCCCCCTCGACCTTCGCCAAATTTTCTAATAGCTGCCGCAGCCATCGCCAGAAATCCTATCGGCTACGGCAGCACGCAACCGAAACGCGTAGCGGCGGAATCGCGTCCGATTCCGCGTTCGAATCGCTCTCTCTCTCTCTTATTTTAAAGAGAGCAGAGGTCCCAAAATCCCCCCCGGTCGGGTCTCGCGACCCTTGTGACGGACAATTTCACCAAATGAAAACTGTCACGTCACAATATATATATATCACTAAAAATTATATGTATGTTTTATAATTGTCTAATGATAAATAATAACAGTAGCATAATTGAGAGTGAATTAGTATATAATATATGTTAGACACGGGTACTTTAGACTTGACAATTTATTGCTTATACTTTTTTATCGATATTTTATGTATAGTCAGCGCGATAGAGAGACAAGAATAAGAGAACGAATATAAATTATCATTAGCTTGTAGCAATCATAGATTGACGAATATGTTGATTATTCTTCATTTCTTTTCGATTATTGATGTTATTGTATAATTTACTCCATAAATACTTATAATGTGAAAAAACTTATGTCGAGTAATGTATGATGGCTCAATGCAAAGATGTTCAGTGTATCACCCAGTAAACTAGAGTTCAAATCAATATCAATTTTTTTATAATATATTGCAATATAGAAAAATTATAAAAAAAATATATTTCGGCGATTAATTTAAACATTTTTTGAAAATATTTTAATTATTTTACTACACATACTATATAAATGCAAAATAATTCAGAAAATAAATTTAAAAAATTAATAAAAATCAACATACCAGCTATTTGTGTGTGTGTGTGTGTGTGTGTGTGTGTGTGTGTGTGTAGCTGCAATTGATTTATTACTTGATTAATTTATTTACGGAATTATTTTGCATTTAATATATATAGTGTGTGTAGTTGTAAAATGATTAAAATATTTTCAATATAAAAATTTTTAAGTTTATCGCCTTTAAAAAATATATTTCTATGATTTTTCTATATTCCAATATATTATAAAAAAAAATTGATATTGATATATTTGAACTCAAGTTTTCTACGAGATTGAATATTCTTGCATTGAGCCATCATACGTTACTCGTAAGTTCTTACACGTTATAATAGTATTTATGTAGCAGAGAGAAAGAGATAAGAGAGAGATTATACAATATAACATCAATAATCGAAAAATAAATCAAGAACGCTTGTCATATCTGTGTTTGTGTGTATATATATAAACTTATATATTATATATTTTATAAATAAGTTAAATATTATATGCAGACAATGTACAAGATGTTCAGTTTGTGCCATAAAGCTCAAGCTTCAATCAATAAAATACTCCAATGAATATAATCAACAATTATTTTTAAATAATAATAAGTATTTGAATATATAAAAATATTTAAAAAAATTTGTTTAAGATTATTTTAAAAAGAATATTTAAAATATTTTTTTAATATTAAAAATATTCTTTTTCTCAATTTAAAAAAATATTTTTTAATATTTTTATATATTCAAATATACTATATACTATAATATAAAAATAATTGTTGATTATTATATTGGATTATTAATTGATTGAAGCTAAAGCTTTTAACATGGCAGTAGCGTTGTTTTTTTTTTTTTTTTTTTTTTTTTTTTTTTACGTGGGGGAAACCTTCAAAAGGCACCCCGGTTTTCCGGGGTAGTGTCAGATTCTTACTCACTAAAACCCCCACTGTGCATACGTTACCTGCTACAATATAATGGCGTTGATTCAATGGTATCCACGCCTCTTCATTGAAAGTGATCCGCCCTTCAGACGTCTCCAAATCTGCAACAACAATCAATAAAAGCTTACAAAGATGGGTTAAATAATGAAAAATATTTATTCGGAAAAGGCAATAATTTGTTGCTTTCTAGAATTTTAATTAAATGACGTCTCATGCATTTTACGTCACTGGAATATTTTTCATTACAAGGATTTCCTTTCAAGGCTACAGTTGTAGCGAAAGCCGCAGCATAAATTCCACAAGAGGTGCAATCCGGTTGTGTTTGCATTTCTTCGAAAATTATATCATATTCATTTATCTTGGGATAACGAAGGCGAATATATTCTTTTTCTTTAGCATGCAATTTATCGTACGTATCAGGTAAGCTGTCGTACACGTGAAGTTCGGTGCCATCAAAATAAATGCATCGCCAATGATCTGTGCAATTTCCGCCAATAATTTGTAAGCTTTTATTGCTACGACTAGCTTCACTTATGTGCGGGTATTCTAAATATAACACTTTGTGTTTCAAAGCAAGAAGTCTCTCTTACAATGCGTAAAAATAAATCTAACGATTCATCATTTAATTTACTATCTATGGGCAAAACATTATTCTTTACTAATAAAAGAGAAGGTATCACATCATCTAACATTTTTCTTAGTCTTTTTATGTCATCCTCAGTTACATCTCGTTTTTCATTTGAGTAATCAGTTATAATGCAATCGTCATCTTGCTCTATTTCTGGAATAGCAACAGTGGTAGTAGTGCTTTCGATAACACTTTCCACTTTTATGTTATTTTTCCGAGCCGCTTGTGCTTCGATGACATACTGCGGTTCCCGAATAGGCATATTTCTTGCTACTCTACTATCTATTATTTCAGCAACCAAGCAGTCCTCGTAGAATCGTTTAAGCAGTGCTGACATTTTTGTTTCCCAAAATCTGTCATCACGCTCGACAATCGTGTACTTTAATCCAAAGGGTGTTCACACAGCAAAAATGCAATACTTTCTTTGCGTTATGTGGAGTTCTCCCTGCACTTGGAAGTAGTACGCGTGTCTTTGATTCATTCGAGTGTCATCCGTTTTATCAAATATTCAATAAATATGTGAAATCTTATTGAGCATTGCAGTGATAGGAGACACATGCCGCGCCGCATAAGGACATTTAATCTCAACGATAGTATCGTCTCCGACAATGCCGTCAGGCATCGCGGCAAGATATGGGATAGTTTCATCTATAAATATACCACAATTATTAATTTCTATCCCTAATTCCACCTGCAATTGCTCTCGTGCCATCATCTCTTTTTCTTTACCCCACTCAACAGCCGCGCCCGTCAATCGAGGAGGACTTTTCCAAAGTTTGAAGCAGTGAGAAGATTTCGCCGTACGTTGTGCCACTCCGGGTTTTCATGCTGATCCCGTGTAGCACACTCCAATACAGCACAATTACGTTGTTGCTCTAATAACATTTCATAATGATTAAGTCTCAGCTGTTCGTACATATTACCTTCGATATCTGGCCGTTCTACATTTGGTCCATAATCTTTATCAGCCGTTATTTTAGCGGAAAATTTAGATGTACGAACAGAGAGACCTAATTCTTTCGCCGCACGTGTTCGTCGAAGTTGGTTGGCATTTTTTTTTATATTTCTATTTTCAATAATTTCTGTTTGTGTGGGTGGTTTTTTATCTATCGCACGACAAACAGAACTTAAGGCTCGCGAAGTATTACATTGCACTACGGATGCTTTAACGCGTGTCTGATAAGAACCTTTCATGGCATAATGAACGCGCTTGCCACCAATAAATTTACTTATATTTCCATTACAACTTTCAACGGAATTACTAGTAAATTGATATAGTAAACTATCGGCATTTTCTATAATGCGTTTCATAGCATTTTCTACTTTTTGTAATAATCCTGCACGTTGTAATTGGGGCACAAGATTTTGCTCGCCTTCTTTCTGTTGTCCATTACAGAAATATTGAAGAGAAGCACAATCTTTATGTTCACCAAATACATGGCTAGGTATATTATTTAAATCTTTCATTAATTCTAAAATTTTTGTTTGCCAACTAACTTCACGATTGCGGCGAAAGGTGACAGCCTTGACCACAGCGTTTCGAATTTTCATAACGCTGTGCTCAACGACCTTCTTTAATTTTGATATATTTCTACTACCGGTACTACCTGCTTCACGTATTTTATTACAAAGATTGCGGAGAAGATGATTCGTGCATTCAATCTTCTCCACAACAATATTTGGATACGGTGGAAAATCTCTCAATTTTTTTAATACGTTACTATCACCGTCACCGATATATTTATTATAAATAAGGCCATGCATTTCTAAACTAAGTCGGAAGCCTTCGAGGATTATATCACTTTCCATACTGGTGGAGCTCTGATTACTTCTCCAATTTTTAAAACATGTATGCTCTTTTGCTACTACATTAATTTTAGCTGCTCTCGCGCAGACAATACAATATTTATTACGGACACCAACTGTTCAAGATTGCAATAATCTATTCTCTTTAATTTTATATCTGTTATAATATTTCGTTATTATATTTAATTTATAGCTGTTATAATATTTCGCGGTCAAATAAATAGAAGAAAAAAGTTCACCTAGCTAGGAATACGTAGGTAATAAATTATTGAGGCAATTAAAATGTCAACAACAAATAACAAATACGCAACGGTTACCGCACTGAGTTACAACTACCAACGTCGCGAAACACATGCGCAAAACGATCACGTGATTTCCGAGGGCCAATCGATGGAACAATCGATTGCCTCGCGCATGTCAGGCCCGTGCCTACTCAGCGCGGATCGCGCGGCAGCCAATGGCGCCAGACGCCCTTGCGTCACCTCAACAACTTTAAATTTGTTGAAAATTGATTGGCGCTTGGTGACGTGACAGGCTCCTGCACCGAGACAATAAAGGGAGCGCCGACAAAATTCTAAGGGTCTTATCTCAGCATATCGCAGTCAAACCGCATATCGCATCTCCGCTTATTATTAAAACCGCAAATTCGTTGACGACCTCCGCTTACCATTATTACGTTTTCTCTTTGATTTATCGCTCTGAAAAGTATTCAAGTTTTGTATTAATATTGTGCGTGTTCACTTTTGTTAATTAGTGTATGTCAATTAATTAAAAGTCTTTATATACAAAAAAAAACGGTGACTTATCTATCCAGCGCATCCTATCTTGACGACGCGCGTTCTCGAACATATTTTTGGTCCTTCGAGCCGGATTGCGTCGTCGCGCCGGCACCCGCAAGTTCGTGAGCGTGACTTTTCGGGTGGAGTGAAGTCAGTGTCCGCCAAATCCGAGTGCGAGCATCAATGATGGATGTAGCCACGCTGATCGACTCTCAACGCGAGATCCAAGTCCGCATCTCACGCTCGGTGGAGTACCTGAGGAAACTGGGCAACGCCAACATCACCGCCAGTGCCGTCACCACACGCACCAGAATCGTCGATCAGTTGTGGACAAAATTTGAGGCTCAACATGACCTCATACGCGCGGCCCTGAAAGACAAATTTAGTGACAGTGACTATTTCAAATCAGAGCTGCATGAGGATACAGAGAACCTCTACGTGGCGCAGCGGAGTCTGCTGGATGGCTACGCCGAACTATTCCGGGAGCCGCCCGTGCGTCCAACTCACGATGTCGCATCGAAGTCCTCGCTGCCGCGCATCAAGGTGCCGCCGTTCTCGGGCACCTATGCTGATTGGCCATCCTTCCGAGATCTCTTCCTCTCCGTCGTCGGGAACAATGCGTCGATTTCAAACATCGAGCGCTTCCACCACCTCCGCTCAAGTGTGACAGGGCAGGCTGAAAAATTAATCAGATCACTACCTGTCACCGGTGATAATTACGATCGCGCTTGGGCGATCTTGAGCAAACACTACGACAACAAGAGACAGCTTATCCGCTCCAACTTTGCCACTCCAACTTTCAACGTGTCAAAGATGAAGGGAGATACCGCCGATGAGCTGAGCCGCATCCACAACGCCGTTACCACCGTCGTCAACGCACAGGAGAGCATCGGTCGCCCAATCGACACACACGGGATGGACCTCTTCAACTACCTGGTCACTGACCTATTCGACGCACTCGCTTAGAATGGGAGTCTTCCACTTCGGGATCCGTCGAACCACCATCGCACGAGACACTTCTCGACTTCATCAGCCGACGGATTTTGACACTCAACGCCGCACGACCGAAAGGGGTCAGCAAAACCTCGGGAGATGCACCACGGGCCGCCAAGTCACACGTCGCGAAGCACGGATCGGCATCTCCACAATGTGCACTTTGCCGTGAGAAACACGTACTAATGGCCTGCCGCGAGTTCAAGGCCAAAACCGCTACGGAGCGAAAGACGTTCGTTGAGACGAACAAGCTCTGTTTTAACTGTCTGGGGAACCACTTCCTCACACGGTGTCAGTCAAAAAAGAACTGCCTCACTTGCAACGCTCGTCACCACACCATGCTGCACGGAGCTCACACCGCATCCTCGACGTCCGAGGTCAACACGTCTGCCGCCACATCAGCTTCCACACTTGCCACTACACTGGCCACTACACATCAGAGCGAGGATAGAAAGGCCATCCTCCTGGCAACAGCACGCGTCATCATCGCCGACCGGCATGGATCCCCTCACGCGGTACGAGCCCTAGTATCGACCAGGGTTCCGAGCTGTCCATCGTCTCCGAGACCTTGGCTCAACGGTTGCGACTGCAGCGAGAGTATACGGGGCTATCCATCTTTGGCGTCGGAGGAGCCCGTCCAGGACCAACCCGCGGCAAGGTCACGTTGAATGTCACTTCAGACGTGACCAACGCTGAGTTCTCCGTGGTGGCGTATGTATTACCGCGCCTCTCGATACAACAAGGCCGCACATCAAGGGCCGAACACCGCTGGTCCCACATCCGAGGACTCCAGCTAGCCGACCCACGGTTTCAGGACGACGATCCAACAGAGCTACTCCTGGGAGCAGAAGTCTGCTCCTTCATCATCGAGGAGGGAGTACGCAAGGGCGGACCAGAGATGCCGATCGCCCAGCGGACCATCCTTGGTTGGATTCTCTCCGGGGGTTCCGATGCAGCGTCAACCGAAGATCACCGCCGCACATTTCGATGCACCGCCGATTACGACCTCGCCGACCTGGTTCGGCGATTCTGGGAGCAGGAACAGGAGCCCAAGGCTGTTACGTCACTCACTCCCGATGAACAAAGATGTGAGGAGCTCTTTGTCCGCAGTCACACCCGCACTACCTCTGGGAGATACGTGGTGAGGTTGCCTTTCTCCTCACCATCGACGACACTCAAGGAAACCCGCAAGCCAGCTGAACGCCTCCTGACTATGGAACGACGTTGCGTCCAGGATCCTCGCTTCGGTGACCTCTACCGAAGCTTCATGCGGGAGTACGAAGACCTGCAACAAATGACGATGTCAAACACTGTGTCAACTGCCAGTCAAAGCAAGTGCTACCTACCTCATCATGGAGTCTTCAAGGAATCCAGCATCACCACCAAGTTGAGGGTCGTCTTCAACGGGTCTCAGCGCACACGAGCAGGGGAATCGCTGAACACGCACCTCCTTACTGGCGCAAATCTTCTTCCAACACTCGCCGACGTGCTGCTCCGATGGCGTCAATACCGATACGCCTTCGTCGCTGACATCGAGAAGATGTATCGACAAATTCTCGTGCATCCAGATGACTGCAGCTTCCAGACGATCCTGTGGCGGCATTCTCCTGACGATGAAGTGCAGGAGTACCAGCTGCGGACGGTGACCTATGGTCTCGGTTGCGCTCCATTTCTCGCCATACGGACACTTCAACAACTGGCCAAGGACGAAGAAGAACGTTTTCCTCGCGGCGCTGTAACGTTGCGACGGGATTGCTACGTCAACGATGTGGTCACCGGAGCAAACACCATTAACGAAGCGATCATCCTCCAAGCGGAGCTACGCAACCTCTGCATGGCGGGCGGATTCCCGTTAAAAAAGTGGGCAGCCAACGAAGAAAGAATCCTGACGGGCGTTCCACACGATCATCGCCTGCAGCAGTCACAGCACTCGTGGGATGGAGAGGGCCACTCAACGTTGGGACTACGGTGGCATCCTCAAGGCGATCAATTCTCCTTCGTGCTGCATCCACCTGCTATCACGGAGTACACGAAGAGACGTGTTCTCTCTGAAACTGCACGTCTCTTCGATCCATTGGGTTGGATCGCTCCAGTCGTCATCCGCGCGAAGATCCTCATCCAGACTACATGGCTCCAGGGGTTAGACTGGGATGCCCCACTGCCACCAGCAGACGCTCATCGTTGGCAGCAGTTGCTGGGTGAACTCCATCATCTCGATCGCCTACGAATACCTCGCTGGCTCGGCACTGGACTTGAATACTCATCGCTGCAACTCCATGGTTTCGCCGCATCCGAACGAGGGTATGCCGCAGCCGTGTACCTCCGCATCGCTAGAAAAGACGGAACTTCAGTACAATTGTTAATGGCCAAAAGCAAGGTGGCACCTGTCAAACAAGTGACCTTGCCGAGACTTGAGCTTTGCGCTGCCACATTACTCACCACGTTGACACAGCACGTTCAGCACACACTCGACTTGAAAGACGCAACAACTCATCTGTGGTCAGACTCGAAGGTCACACTCCAGTGGATCCAAGGACACGCATTACGGTGGAAGACCTTCGTTGCCAACCGGGTGTCTCACATCCAGACGCTGCTGCCAAATGTACTATGGAGACACGTGGCTGGTCAAGATAACCCTGCGGATTGTGCATCAAGGGGCATTAATCCGACGGAACTAAAAAATCATACGTTATGGTGGACAGGACCTACCTGGTTGCTGGAGGATGAGACTGCATGGCCGAACACCGAGGTGGACACCCGAGAGGACGACCTTCCTGAGAGACGAGCCACTAGCCTGCTGACGAAGAGCTTGGTCGTCATGGAACCTGAGCTCCTTCTTCGCTTCTCGTCGCTGCACCGCCTGTTACGAGTCACAGCGTGGTGTCGTCGCTGGCTCCGCCCGGCAGAACCAACTGTCACACCTGGACTGCCACTGACCTCGGACGAATTGGATGCGGCGCTATCACACTGGCTACGAGAAGTACAATCACTTCACTTCTCAGATGAGGTCGCCGCTGTCACTGCAGGCCGCACTGTTGCAGCGCGCAGCCCGCTGGCCAAACTGTCACCATTTATCGACGATCATGGCGTGCTGAGAGTGGGAGGACGACTAAAAAATTCGCTGTTGTCGCAGGACGAGAAGCATCCGATGATTGCTCCAACGGCTTCATGACCCGACTGCTGATCGATTCCTGTCACCGCCGGACCTTGCACGGAGGAGTGCAACTGACGCTTGGACTGCTTCGATTGCGCTTCTGGGTACCACGAGGACGTTCAGCTGTTAAGCAACGACTTCATCGCTGTGTCACCTGCACAAGGTGGCGAGCGACGACACCACAACCGCCGATGGGCGATCTGCCACGCAGCCGGGTCACTCCAACACGGCCATTTCTCCGCACTGGGTTGGACTACTACACGCGGGACCAATCCTCATCCGGACCAGCAAGGGTCGCGGCCACTGCGCCTACAAGGGCTACATTGCAGTCTTCATCTGCTTCTGGTCGAGGGCCATTCACCTAGAGCTCGTCTCGGATTACTCGTCTGAGGCCTTCATCGCCGCCCTTCGCCGATTTGTCTCCCGACGAGGTCTCTGCGCCGACATCTTCAGCGACTGCGGCACGACCTTCGTTGGAGCTAACCGCACCTTACGAGAGCTCTTCATTGCGGCGTCGTCGGAGGGTCAAGGAATCGCACGCGCAGCAGCCAAGGAAGGAATCCGCTGGCACTTCAACCCGCCGGCGGCTCCGCACTTCGGTGGATTATGGGAGGCCGCCGTCAAATCCGCTAAGTATCACTTGCGGAGGGTGATAGGCGAAACCACCCTCACCTTCGAGGAGTTAAACACGCTCCTCACTCAAATTGAAGCATGTCTAAATTCTAGACCTTTACAGGCACTCTCCGACGATCCAGACGATGTTTCAGCGCTCACTCCTGGACACTTCCTAATCGGGGCGCCTCTTCTCGCCATCCCTGAGCCGCTGCAGGAGGGCGAACCTGGAAACACGAGGTCACGATGGCATCACTTGCAGCAGATGAGAGACCACTTCTGGGGAAGGTGGTCGAAAGAGTACATACACGGACTCACCTCGCGATCCAAGTGATTGAAGGACGAGACGGCACCCCGCATCGGAGCACTCTGCCTGGTGCGCTCCGAGATCTCTCCTCCAAGCCGATAGCCTCTCGCCCGGATCACGAAGTTGCATCACGGAGACGATGGCGTTGTGCGTGTGGTCACCGTCCGGACCGCTTCTTCCGAACTCGTGCGTCCGATCGTAAAAATTGTCCTGGTTCCCGGCGTTGAAGCAGACGTAGCGAACACCGACATTTAACACACCACTCATTCAACACAAAATCACATCTCACACTTTACACAACACACTCGATTCACACACACTTCCGGTTACACTATTTCAAATTCACCAGCATTTCTTTTTCCATCACAGCCGCACTCTCAACATACACACTGCACGTCATCTACATACTACCGGAGAATCAATTTTACCGCATTGCATTTGATCATAATTGTCTCACACGATCACTTTAATCCGTGTTATTCACTAAACACGTGCCGCACATACCACAGCTGATCGAACTTCGCGTGACACGCGATCACCACGTGCGTCGTAACGCGCAGTCGCACCGTTACAATCACCGACCAATGAAGCGCGCTCTGCGACCAGCGATCATTAGCAAATTATTTTGTCACGACGTAACAAGGCGGGCGGGATGTTCAAGATTACAATAATCTATTCTCTTTAATTTTATATCTGTTATAATATTTCGTTATTATATTTAATTTATAGCTGTTATAATATTTCGCGGTCAAATAAATAGAAGAAAAAAGTTCACCTAGCTAGGAATACGTAGGTAATAAATTATTGAGGCAATTAAAATGTCAACAACAAATAACAAATACGCAACGGTTACCGCACTGAGTTACAACTATCAACGTCGCGAAACACATGCGCAAAACGATCACGTGATTTCCGAGGGCCAATCGATGGAACAATCGATTGCCTCGCGCATGTCAGGCCCGTGCCTACTCAGCGCGGATCGCGCGGCAGCCAATGGCGCCAGACGCCCTTGCGTAACCTCAACAACTTTAAATTTGTTGAAAATTGGTTGGCGCTTGGTGACGTGACAGGCTCCTGCACCGAGACAATAAAGAGAGCGCCGACAAAATTCTAAGGGCCTTATCTCAGCATATCGCAGTCAAACCGCATATCGCATCTCCGCTTATTATTAAAACCGCAAATTCATTGACGACCTCCGCTTACCATTATTACGTTTTCTCTTTGATTTATCGCTCTGAAAAGTATTCAAGTTTTGTATTAATATTATGCGTGTTCACTTTTGTTAATTAGTGTATGTCAATTAATTAAAAGTCTTTATATACAAAAGAAAACGGTGACTTATCTATCCAGCGCATCCTATCTTCACGACGCGCGTTCTCGAACACCAACAAATAACACTTTTTTAGAATGATATCCCGTAATAATAGCTGCTCCGGATGGAGAATCGTAACTACCAGTACGGTAGGATCTCTTCATCCACGAGCCGTCTGTTATCACGGGTATATGCGGAATGCCGTTTATGACATCTCCTCTTTCGATTGCCAAACGTTTTTCCTCTTCGCCAGCCACGCGCATTTCTTTTTCCGCGGCGGCGGCGAAGGCTTCCGACATTTCATTATGATGTCTTATATATTTTTTATTATCCATGCATGGAATATCTACAATAGCAAGAAGTTCTTCAAGTTGCTTATGACCAGTCCCTGTCAATATAGTATCGGATACGATACCACTGTATCCGTTTCCTATTGACATCCAATATTCTGTCATCTGTCGGTTCACTACAAAAGTCGAATGACCTGTTACACATTCGACATGTGACAGAAAAATTGCTTTTCAGACCGTCAGACTTCTTTTCGCGTAATACAAGATCAGCGAAACGACATTCGCCGAGCCAATGAGTGGATATTTTCTGCAATTCAGCAAAAACATGTCCAAAATCAACGATGCGTCGCCCATTAATCTCTTCAGAATATAAACGATATGCGTCGATATTCTCATCAGTATGCAAAACAAAATTTTCTATATCTTCGACATCTTCGACATTTTCGATGTCTTCAACATTTTCGACGTTTTCGACATTATCAATGTTTTCAGTGTCTTTGATATCTTTGATATTGTTTTGCATACTTTCCGATTCCATGCATGAATTTGCAGAATTGTCAAGATATGTAAACGACTGCGGTGACAACGCATCATTATCTGTCATAACATTTGCCTCATCTGTGTATGCGTACGGCTTGTTTATCGACAAACTAGTCAAATTTTCACAAAATTCACGAACATCTGATAGTGATCCCACAGAAGCATCATCATCGAAAATATTTATCTTTTTTTCAGATAATAGAGAAAATGTATCCATAGATAATGATTGCGATGTCGACATGTCATCATTTACATTTCTTTTATCCTCGCATGCATATAATTGGTGTAATTTACCTGGAATTTCCATGAAATCCGATACGCATCCCAATGATCCTTTTCTGGAGTCCTCATCAATTCTTTCTTGATTCACAACAGAAGAATTGTCACAAAAATTTTTGTCACGCGCTTGTCGCATGCGACGCATTTTTTGTGATGAAGACACACGTTGTGCCGAAACTGTTGTATGCTTATTAGTATATTTAGGCATAATGAATGTATATGCTCTCTAAATAATAGTAATAATACTCTAATAAATACTCTAATAACACAGAACACTCTGCACTGACAACAAAACAATACTCTATACTCTATATACTCTGTGCTACTAAAATCATATGGAAGTTTAGATCGCGTGATATAAACGATGTAATTGCACTCGATAATCGATAGTACATGTTAGCATAATGGCGAACCATGAACGTGGTAAGTAATTGTTCTTTTTATTTATATATGTATTTATATATATACATGTATATATACGTACATATTATACGCAAATATTTAAAATATTGCACATTTTATATTTATATAAAGCATTCATTTATTCATTTATGGCGTAACATTATTCTTGTAAACAATGATTTTTTTCTAACCTGTAATAACCTCTATTTGACCTTTGTATATTTATCAATGTATATATATGTACGTATATAAATACATGTGCAAATATTGTATGCATTATATATATAAAACATTTTTTGCAGCAATACCGATGCCGCCTATTCCTGACCACTTGCCAGTCAATTTTGTGCCGTCCGTTCCTGGCCATGTGCCGGTGCCCCGGAGATGCATAATTTTAGTGCAAGCACCTCCAGTTGTGAGTATTTTTATAAAATAAATGTATTTAGAGAGAGAGACAGAGAGAGACAGAGAGAGAGACAGAGAGACAGAGAGACAGAGAGACAGAGAGACAGAGAGACAGAGAGACAGAGAGACAGAGAGACAGAGAGACAGAGAGACAGAGAGACAGAGAGACAGAGAGACAGAGAGACAGAGAGACAGAGAGACAGAGAGACAGAGAGACAGAGAGACAGAGAGACAGAGAGACAGAGAGACAGAGAGACAGAGAGACAGAGAGACAGAGAGACAGAGAGACAGAGAGACAGAGAGACAGAGAGACAGAGAGACAGAGAGACAGAGAGACAGAGAGACAGAGAGACAGAGAGACAGAGAGACAGAGAGACAGAGAGACAGAGAGACAGAGAGACAGAGAGACAGAGAGACAGAGAGACAGAGAGACAGAGAGAGAGAGAGAGAGAGAGAGAGAGAGAGAGAGAGAGAGAATAAATTTTACTATTTGAAAATAATTAATTTTTTTAGGCTCAACAAACGGATCGTCGTCGACGTTATCGCCAACGTCGTCGTGAGCGGCGGCAACAGCAACAGCAACAGGTGCAAATGCCTCCCCTACCACCGCCGCCACCAGCACAATGTCCGCCGCCGCCGCCACAATGTCCGCCGCCGCCGCCACCACCGCCAACACATTTTCAAAATAGCGGTTGGGGGGGGGGAAGAAGGGGGCAAAGTGATCGAGGTGGAATACGAGGAGGAAAAATCTTTCAATTCCATTTTTATTAATATTATTACATAAAATAATATTAATTAAAATGGAATTAAAAGATTTTCCTTCCTTACTTTGACTCACCAATATATATATGCATGTAATATACATAACATACATGTAAAGTGTATTTTTTTATATGATATAAAATATATATATACATAAAAAATTAATTGATTTTTTAATTTTTTAATTTTTTTAATTATACATACACACAAATAGATTCTTCTTATTTTTCAAAATTGTCTTTATTTTTGTTCTTTATTTACATATGCATACATATACAAAAAAATAAAAATAATATGATGGCCGGTTTTTGCTGACTTTATCTCTCAATATTTGCATCCGTGTGCTCACGTATTAGTGTTTGTACCTACATGTTTGTGCCTCCGCCACCACCGCCAACACACCAACAGATCATAAGAGGCTGGGGGGAAGAAGGGGTCAGAGAGGTCGAGGTGGAAAAGGCTTTCACTTCAATTTTTATTAATATTATTACATATAATAATATTAATAAAAACTGAAGTGAAAAACTTAGTATTAGATATCTTTATAAGTAAAAGAAAGTGCAGAATTTTCTGCAAGTACTTACATTTGATTGATATACTGTATAATGTATATGCGATATGTTTTATTTATATATACATATATACTTTCTCAATATGTAAAATGCATTGCTGTCGTTTTTTTTTTGTTTTCTTTTTTATCATTTTATGACTTACAAGTAATGTAAAAAGATAATCTCTTTATAATATAAATAGTAAGATAGATAATTAGATAAGATAAAATAATTAGATAAGACCAATCGACTATGTGCTTTATACTTTTCGAACATCTGTCTTTTTCAATTCACCAACCATTACACACTCATACTTTGGAATAAAAAGCTTACGCTATTTAAATTTTTCTTTTATTCTAGCGAAACAATTCAGACTATAGAATTCAATCTATATACCCGCATATCACACATTTCTCGCCTCTTGACTTTTTATTGTAATTGCAATTGTTCTAAGGAAGAATATTTAGATCATGGACTAGCATAGGTATTTGTATGTTGCAGATATAGTATTTAAAGTATCATAATGTTCAAGAAGTTCGCTACGGAACTAGTCTCGAGCTTCTGATTATTGAAGAAGAATCAATCGGCTACAAGAACTCGAACATTCGAGTCGATCCATTGTCTCTCGTACTCTTATGATTCGTACTTGACTCGACGCTAATTGGTAATCCCAGTTGCTTTTGATATCTGCAAAGATATGAATAGCGATTATAATATGTGAAATTTTGAGAGCCGCATCACATACACTGAAACTCACTCTAATGGATCAGGATGCTGCGTTATAGTAGGACATCCAGTTACTGTGTGTGGTAGAATTATTTGCAACGGTGTGGGAGTTTCTGGTGATGTAGGTATCTCATCATCTGGTTCTGATACATTAGGCAGAGACTTCACTTCTTCTTCTTCACGTGCCATGCCCGTCTATTCCGGACTTAGGCGACTTCTCTTTCATATACATGTGTTGCGCATGTGGATTATACACATTGTATATAGGACCTACAGTTTAAACGCCGGTTCCGAACGGCCATGATCTTTGTTTACCATTTTTTAGAGAAGTGTACTAGGCAAGGTATACTCTCGGTGGTTTGCCATTGCCTTCCGAGAGGAGAACGAGCGAATATAATTTTTTGGTCTTACCGGGAATCGAACCCGGGACCCTTGGCTCTATAGATCATGCTCGCACTCTATAGACCACGCTCGCCCTCTCTTCACTAGAAGAGACTTCACTAGATCCTTCAAAAAATCAAATCGGCTCTCTGACAAGATGCACTGTTTCCTGCAAAGAGATAATTAGGAAATATTTTTTTAAATCTCCTTTCACAGAATATAAATATATAAATATAATAAATCATCGAATAATGATGATTTATAAATATTTATATATAAATAAAATATTTATGTATAAAAATAAAATATTTATATGCAAATAGTATTTAATTTTTATATATAAATATTTTATTTATATATAAATATTTATGTATAAAAATAAAATATTTATATGCAAATAGTATTTAATTTTTATATATAAATATTTATAAATTATCATTATTCGATGATTATTCATTATTCGATCATCACAATATGATAGCCAGTTCTTGCTGACATTATTTCTCCATAATCGCATCCGTGTGCTCAATGTAGTAGTATTTGTGCCTACATGGACGCTATACATACGCGATGCAAGAGAGACAAAGACAGAATGATACTCTCTCCTTGTCAAGCTGTCAGAATGTTACCACGGAAATTTCCCCATGAGCTGCTCTTAGATATAGATCTAGTAAGATTCGTTCATATAAGATATTGCATCGAAGAAGTCACGTAGCTTCATGAAATTTTTTTTATATATTCTTTATATAATAAAGCAAGTCGCCAAAGAGTCGGATTTTACATTTTCGCTCTTAAAAATTTATAATAAATAAAATACGGACTCGCGGCTAACCCAACCTTACCCGCTGGCTAGTTGCGTATTTCACAAAATTTATTATAAATTTTATTTTTACGTTTTTTCCAAAAAATCGCTCTTTGGCGACTCGCGGACAATCCTACTAATTAAGAATCTCCTAAATTTAATGAGATTCATTAAGTATTTTGGCTAAAATCTTATATAAACGAATCTGTAATTCCCGGCCGGCCGACAGGCGTTTCCACCGTGTCGCCTGCCGACCCTTAAACAACAGAACTTTTAATCTGCTCTCATAAAAATATTTTGAATTTCTTGTCTTTTTTACGAACGATGGTGTAATGCACTCGCGCATATGTTCATTATCGACACAGATACACACAACATGCACACACACACACACACACACACATACACGCACTTATTCAAGTATATTCAGTTGCACATTAAGCCTGATGATGCTGTTGCCGTTGTATCAGGAATTAAGAAGAACGACTCGTAGAGGTCAAACGATTGATTTTTGGGTGTTGTGGCAATGTTGACTTTTGATCAGCATCCCACGAACAATATTTCTGCAAAGTTTCAGTTAATTTCAACGAAACCCAATTTCCATAAGGAAATGGCGGGGTCCTTTCTGCGATATCGGATTCCATAATACTTGCTTCCGAATCGCCATCGAATCGAAGATTAAATTGCAGTAACGCGAACTTTCTGGAAATTTTCATATCTCTCGAAAAACATACATCATAAAACCAGCTCTGCATTAACGGATGAAACCCAATTTCTGATGCTGCTTTCGTGCGGTAAATGTAGAATCGATCTGAAAATGCCATTAATATTAAATGTATGATCTACTATTGTGTAAAAAATAAAAAAAAGTAAAAAATAAAATAAAATAAAAAGTTAAAATTAATAAAAATTGGTAGACTTAAAATTAAATAGGTAGATTTAAAATTAATAGTAAAATGTAAAAATATATAAATGTAAAAAACAAAATAAATATATTGTGAAATTAATAAAAAGCGAATAAAAATGAACAAAATTTAAAATTTATAAATACTAATAATACTTTCAAAAATATACCTGCAATAATTGTAGGCTTTCGGCGAGTAAAAATGCAGAGTTACCGCAAACTTTTTATTTCTTCGCTGTATCGACAACCTTTCTTGTTTCTTTTTCGATTGAGCCATTCATTCTGAAATAATTCGCTAACACTTCCGCCAAAATTATGAGCAATGATCTCACATGGATCTTTTTCAAGAAGATTCTTTTTTCTATTAATTATATGTACAATTTGTTAAAAATTAATATTAATATATATATTATATATAATATAATATTAATATATATTATATATATTATTATATAATGTCCCTAAGCAGTATATATTAGTATAAATAAATAAATAAATAACACAAATTAAAATAAATAATATAAATATATATATATATTAAATAAATATATTTATATATATATATATATTTATTTAATATTTATATATACAGGGTGTTCGGCAACAGCTGGGACAAAATGTGAGAGGTGGTTCTACATGATAAAATAGGACAAAAATGAAGAGTAAAAAAATTTCGATAGAGGCTTCCTTTTTTAGTTATAAATGTTTGAAAATTTGTATAAAAGGCGTCTGAAGTACGGCAATCCGCCGATCTCGGGCGTGCGTAGGCTACGTCGGTATAGGCGTTGTCAAAATACACCGTGACACATAAGTACAGAAACTTACCTCGTAGCAGCTGACGTAAAATCTGTGATATTCGGCGCGACAATATTTTTTTTCCATACATTCTCCATTCCACACAAGTCGGCTCACATAAATAATCCATAGTACATACGGCATAATTGTTTTTTTTTGCGCCAATGTCCATACAAAAATCCAAACACGAATATTCATCAAAAATACTCACTGCACTTTTTTTGTCAGCATAATAACGTAGAATAATATTATAATAAATGTTCAAAATGTCCTCCATTCTGTTGTAGACAGAGTTCAATTCTTCTGTGGAAATTCTGTCTTATTTTTCGGAAATCAACCATCACGTTTTGTATTACATTTGATGTAAATTTTATTCTCTGTTGTAATTCCTCCAATGTTAACACAGGCGTGGAATATATCAAAGTTTTTAAATGACCCCAAAAAAAGAAATCGAGGGGAGTCAAGTCCGGAGAGCGAGCAGGCCAAGCGATAAGTCCTCCTCGACCGATCCATTTATTTCCAAAATTATTTGTTAAATATTCTCGCACAATCGCAGTATAATGTGGTGGTGCTCCGTCATGCATAAACCACATGTCTCTGCGTTCTTGTAACGATATATCTTCTAAAAGTTCTGGCAACTGAAATTGTAAGAAATCCATATATACCTGTCCTGTCAACCGAGGCAAAATAACAGGACCGATAATTTTATCGCCAAGAATTCCTGCCCAAATATTAGTTGAAAATTGTCGCTGCGAATTTGTTTCTATCAGTGCATGTGGATTTTCAGCCCACACGTGATTATTATGAAAATTAATTATACCGCATCTATTAAAAGTTGCCTCATCAGTGAATAATATTTTTGATATAAAATCTGGGTCCTCTGTAATTTTAGGCAAGATCCACGTGCAAAAATTAAATCTTCTTTCAAAATCTCCTGCTTCCAATTCTTGTACCCGTTGATAATGATATGGGTGTAGTTGCTGCTCTTTTAAAATAGCCCATATAGTGCTGTTGCTAACTCCTTCTATTGCTGCAATGCTCCTTGTACTTGAGGAAGGATTTTCTTCAATGTGCTGCAACACTCTTTCTTCTCCAGACCAGATCACGTCCAGAGTCACTCTCAAGTCCAGATCACGTTGATTATATCCGCCAGATCTTCTAGATTTTAACATTCCAGTATCCCGCAATCTTTGATCAAGCCTTGTAAATGTTTTTTTATTTGGCACGTTTCTATTTGGATATTTTTCTTCATAAATACGTCGGGCTTCTGCGGCATTACCGTTTGCTTGGCCGTAACGCAAATGCATGTCCGCAAGTTCTTGAAAAGTATAATCCATTTTTCAATTAGTAAAACACACTTTCACACATAATCATTTGCCGCCAAAAGACTACTGAATCGCGAAGAAAAAATAAAGGAGTATGTTGAAAACAAAAGACAGAACAGAATTGTTGACGACACACGACGCTTAGTAACAATTACGAAATGCGACGCGAGTTAGAGCATTCAACGTGAAAAATGAATCTTTTTTCATAAAAATATTTTAGTATTTTAATCAGTTTATGATATGTGAAAATGTGTTCTACTCATTGAAAAATGGATTATACTTTTCAAGAATGTGCGGACATGCATTTGTGTTATGGCCAAGCAAACGGTAATGTAACGCAAATGTAATACAAAACGTAATGGTTGATTTCCGAAAAATAAGACAGAATTTCCACAGAAGAATTGAACTCTGTCTACAACAGAATGGAGGACATTTTGAACATTTATTATAATATTATTCTACGTTATTATGCTGACAAAAAAAGTGCAGTGAGTATTTTTGATGAATATTCGTGTTTGGATTTTTGTATGGACATTGGCGCAAAAAAAAATAATTATGCCGTATGTACTATGGATTATTTATGTGAGCCGACTTGTGTGGAATGGAGAATGTATGGAAAAAAATATTGTCGCGCCGAATATCACAGATTTTACGTCAGCTGCTACGAGGTAAGTTTCTGTACTTATGTGTCACGGTGTATTTTGACAACGCCTATACCGACGTAGCCTACGCACGCCCGAGATCGGCGGATTGCCGTACTTCAGGCGCCTTTTATACAAATTTTCAAACATTTATAACTAAAAAAGGAAGCCTCTATCGAAATTTTTTTATTCTTCATTTTTGTCTTATTTTATCATGTAGAACCACCTCTCACATTTTGTCCCAGCTGTTGCCGAACACCCTGTATATATATTTATTTATATATATTTATATATATTAATATTTATTTTAATTTGTGTTATTTATTTATTTATTTATTTATACTAATATATATTGTTTCGGGACATAGATTTTTTGTTATATCGTAAGTGTTTCAATAACTTCTCCAAAGAACATATTTTTTCTTCTTTTCTTTTTAGTTTCTGCTTCAATGTTTTAATAATTCTCAACATTCGCTTTTTCCGTGGACTCATTTCTTGCTTCTTCAATTTTATAAGCGAACTGTCCATCAGTTTTCTCGTCCTTTGTGTGGTCATTTTAATAGTATTAACACTTGTACTAATACTTGTATTGGCAGATTCTGAATTCGACAATGAAATTGGAAAGGAAAATGTTGAGACATTTTCTTTCGGTTTTAATATACTTTTCCATGCAATTGCAGGCATAATCTCAGTAGGTATACGAGCAGAAATGCCAGACTCAATTGCAGGAGTAGTGCCAAATTCTATTGCAGAAGTAGTGCCAAACTCTATCGCAGAAGTAGTGTCAGACTCTATCGTAGGAGTAGTGCCAAACTCTATTGTAGGAGTAGTGTCAGACTCAATCGCAGGAGTAGTGTCAGACTCAATCGCAGGAGTAGTGTCAGACTCAATCGCAGGAGTAGTGTCAAACTCAATTGCAGAAGTAACATTCGTAGGAACAGTACGTATAGGAAGATAAAAAAATATCGACGGTACAGCAAGATTTTTTAAACGTACACCGCTTGCGTTTGGTCTTACCATAAAGTCTGCAGCTACAAAGTGAGCACAACAGATGTAATGGCTTTTCTTTGGTTGAAAATCTCTCCCAATGGCATTAATTCACATTTTTAGGATATCGGGACGAGTAAAAGAAAGTCTAAGATATAAAAAAATAACCTTAAAAAATTACAAAACTCGAATATTTATTACAAATAATTGCATTCTATTTACCTAAATAAGTAAAAACCATCTGTAGTTCTATTTTTGCACTTTGGAATACAACACCTTCTCGACATTTTTCCGTAATTTTTATATAACTTAAATACGGATCACTACGCCGGGTCACTTTCACACAAACAGAGTAGTGTATAAACATCTGTTGCTTACACATATAGGCACCGTGGCCATTTTGTTGCGATGTATCATGGCCGAAACCGGATATCCTGCCGGCCTCACCTTTTTCGTCCGCCAAGCCCCAAGTTAGCGATCTAGTAGTGTATAGACATCTGTGCACAGACGTGACACTAGCAAATCTAATCGACCAATCAAACGCCATATCGAAACCCTAAATCGTGTAACCACTACTATATGGAACCTCGTACTATTAGCATAATTACTTTAATTCCGATTAATTAACCAGTATATGTATGTATCCAATATCAATGTTATGTTTAGAATTTAAAAATACAATATTATTTATGGAATCCTAAACATAATAAATTGTTAAAATTAATACTTTAATATTTTACAATAATAAGAATCTATAATTATTTATAAACATGGAAATAAAATCCTAACGATCAACAATTTATTATAAGAAATTCCATAAATTCCTTCTTAATTATGAGTTAAGCGATGCATTATGATACAGAACTCACCGAAATTCTAGCTGTAATTATATTTACGAAACCTTGTCTCCACAATAACGATCGGAGATTATTGAAAGACTCAAATTTCATTCACATTATATTTTCACTGTCGAATTATTTATTATTACATTGCCAAATAATAAATTTGAGAATAAGGTTTTCATAGATATAATCAGGAAAACACAAGATCGAATCATTAGCGAAACAAAGAATTCTTGGTGCTGCGCTATGAAATCATAAATATATACCTATATTTCAAATGCATAACAATGTATAATATAAATGAAATGAGAGTCTTCTACGCTCGTGTAATGTTCAAAACGAATTCATATATTTAAGAGGCCAACTTTTCGAGCCATTATTAGGGTGTTATATTAAACTCAAGTTTATTCAATTTATTATACAAAACATAATAAAATATAAATGGAAAGTATAAACGTGTAAATGTGTAACATACATTTTACTCATATGAGAGAAAATATTAGGAATAAATATTAAATATTACAAGTGAAAAAACACGAAAAAACTCTGATATACAAATACAAATTCGAGTGTAAGAGGCGCTCTTACTAGTTTATTAGCCCTTACTAGTTTATTAGTTCTTTATATCCGAATTTGTATTTTTATATCAGAGTTTTTTCGAGTTTTTTACTTGTAATATTTAATATTTATTCCTAATATTTTCTCTATTGTGCGCCTTACATATGAGTAAAATGTATGTTATGCGTTTAAAATATATATGTTACCTAATGTATATCCATATTGTGTGTTTATTAGAAATTAATAAGTATAACGTTTAGAGGATTAATCTTATTCTAATGTTATTAAATTCTTCAGTCATTTTTTATTTTTATTTTTGTCAGATATAATATAACAGAAATTACAGAAATACTTAAAAGATTTATTAAAATTTTATATTAATGTTATAACAATTAGTATAGATTTATTTTTTATAGCTATTTAACATATACTTCAGAAAAAAAAGGATAAAATTTCGAATATAAATGATAATAATACAATGTCATGTTGAATATCAAAATACACAATACAAAATACAGTCTGGAGTGTCATGAAACTTAACTTTGATCATATATATATATATATATATATATATATATATATATATATATATAATTGTAGAATTCGTTGTACTTTGTCTGCAATATATATAAACTGTATACTTAGCAGACAAATTTAATATTTCTTATTTTTATTTATTATGCAATCTTTAAAAAATTGTTTGGGCAAGTTTAGGAATATAGTCTCATATAGTTTAAGAAATAATTATTTTATTTATAATTAATTTAAATTAATTGAGCGTATAGTTAGCAGATATAATTTTAAAGATTTTAATGCAATTGTTGAAAATTTATTTGGGTAAGTGTAGGTATATAGTCTTATAGTTTAAAAAATAATTATTTTATTTATAATTAATAAAAATTAATTAAGCATATAGTTAGAAGACATAATTTTAATAAAATTAATATTGCAATCGTTGAAAAATTGTTTAAGCAAGTTTAGGAATATAGTCTCATGTTATATAATTTAAGAATAATTATTTTATTTATAATTAATGAAAATTAATAGAGCATATACATGGGTTGTCTGAAAAGTTTCCGACCTAACAAAGATACAAGACATTTTTTCTTCACATTAATTTTTATTTTTCTACATAGTCTCCTTGTAAGTCTATACACTTCTCCCAGCGATGCTCCCATCTCTTCAACCCGTCCAAATAGTACTCGTTCGAATTCGAACACGTTTTTGGTCCAAAGTGAGCAAACGCGGCACCCAACGCGCGGACAGCTTTCTCATGCCTAAATCTTGATTCAATATGTGACAAACACGTCCTTTGGACATGTTCATAGCCTCTGCTATCTCTCTTAATGACAGCTCGATACTCGATATTTAATGAAAGCTCGATACTCGATTTTTTCCATTTTCATAAAAACACTCACATCGACTCACTCAAATGATTGTCAAACAACTACTGCGCGTCCAAAATGGCTGAAATTTTGGTGAGTACCTTTCAAAGCATGCGCAAACACATTCCCCAACTTTTGTTTACGAGTGCTGCCATTTTCATGTTGAGGTCGGAAATTTTTCAGACAACCCTCGTAGTTAGGAGATATAGGCTTCCGGTTCCGGAAAGTGTGAGAGTGACAGGTGTGAGAACGTGTGGTCGGAATTTTGTGAGAGGGTGACGGTTAGAGTAAGAGGAAAGTGAAAGAGTTGTGTGTGGGCTGTAAGAGAGGAAGAGGGGAGTAGATATTGATAAGGGGGAGAGGTGAGAAGTGGAGGCTACGGAGATAGAAGAGGGAGATTCAGTGGAGGTTAAGTGCCAGAGAGGCACGTGGCGGTGGGAGTGTAGCGGAAAAGTGTAGTAGGGTAGCAGACAGGTGTAAAGTCACTAGGCTAGGGACATAGTGACAGAGTGGAAGAAGTTTAAGGCATAGAACACAGGGGAAGATAGACGGGATAGAGAGTAAAGAATCGGAAAAACAGAGAGTAGGTAGATATGAGTGAGGTAGACAGGGAGGAAAAGCTAATGGAGGGTGAGGAGATGAAGAAGCGGGGGGAAGAGGGGAGGAAAAAAATAGGGAGGCCGAAAAAAGTAGAAGAATTGGGCAAAGAGAGGAGGAGTAGCATGGGGTGCATAGAATACTATGTGAAGAGGAAGAGGGAAGGGGCAGGGGAGGAGGAAGGAGAGGAGGAGAAATGGGCTCTGAGAAGTAAAAAGGTAGATAGGTTACAAGAAAGGGGGGCAGGGGAGGAAAGGGAGGGGCTCTATATCATGATAAGGGGGATGGGGGAACAAATCATGGAGAGGCTCAGTGAGGAGCTAGGGAAGATGAGAGTAGAGATAAGGCAGAGGGATGAGAAATGGAAAGAGGAAAAGAGAGAGATAGATCAGAGAATTCAAAGTTTAGAAAAAAGATTGTTAGAGATGGAAGCCAAGTTAGAAAAGGTGGAAGAGAAAAGAGGGGGGGAGGAGGTAGAGAGAAAGGGTGGGGGCGGATATAAAGAGTTGGAAGAGGCGGTAGTGGACAGGATGAAGGGGTTAGGTAGAAAGATGGAGCTAAAAGAGAGAGAAGAAAGAAGGAACAACATTGTGATCCGTAGGTTGAAGGGAGGGGAAGGGGGGTTAAGAGAGAGAATAGAAAGAGTAATGAAAGAGATAGGAGTGAAAGTAGATTTAGAGTGGGTTAGAAAAGTGGGAGGAAGAGAGGGGAGAGAGGGGGAAATGGTGATAGCGAGACTAGGAAATAGAGAGCAGAAAAGACAAGTAATGGAGAGAAAGAAAGGTCTGAGGGGAAAGATAACTAGAATAGAGGATGACCTAACGTGGGGAGAAAGAAGGATGGGGTGGAAAATAGAAGAAATTGCGGAAGAGGAAAGAGGGAAAGGAAATAGAGTGTGGACGGGATATGGAAGAATTAGGATAAATGAGATATGGTGGAAATGGGATGAGGAGGAAGGCAGGCTAAAGAATTGGAAAGGAGAATGTAGGGGAGGAATGGTAGAGAAGGGGGAAGAAGAGACCGGAAAAGTGAGGGCCTAGAGAAAGCAATTAAGGGAAAAAGGATAAAAGGAACAAAAGGGGGGAAGGGAGAGGAAAATGGAAGGAGAGGGAGAGTAGAAGAGAAGATAGAGGTGGGTAATAGAGAGCGGGGTTGGAAGGGGAGGGAAGAGTGGAGGGGGTGGAAAGTGGGGTTCTGGAATGTGGCGGGGATCAGGAATAAAGGAGAAGGTTTCTGGAGAGAGGTGAAAAAATGGGAGGTAGTTATTATGGTGGAAACCTGGGTG
Organism: Prenolepis imparis; assembly: GCF_030444845.1. NCBI lineage: Eukaryota > Metazoa > Arthropoda > Insecta > Hymenoptera > Formicidae > Prenolepis > Prenolepis imparis. Next base: position 16,293,803 of record NW_028141169.1, read on the forward strand.
GATGAGAAGGGCTGGGATAAAGTTAAGAGGGTTTTGCCGAGAGGATACAGGTGGGAGAAGCAGTACGCGAAGAGAAGGAATAAAAATGGAAGAGCGATGGGGGGGATGATTATTGGAATTAAGAATGAGGGAAAGGTTGACGAAGTAATGAGGGTAGAAGAGAGAGGAGAAGGGGTAATGGCGGTAGAGGTGAGGATGGGAGGAGAGAGGTGGAGAATAGTGGGGGTACACGTGAATGGGGATATGGAGAGGAAAATGGAGATAATGAAAGACTGATTAGAAGATCAGGAGGAAGAAGGACGGACAATGATAGGTGGAGATTTTAACGCGAGGACGGGCACACTAGGAGGTAGGAGGGAAGGGGGTGAGGAGGAGGAGGAGGAGGAAAGAAAGTCAAAAGACAGGAAATGGAATAAGGAGGGAAAGATGCTAGTGGAAGGGCTAGGGAAGGATGCTGGAGAAGGTAGGGTGCGGAATCCTAAATGGAAGCATAAGGGGGGATGAAGGGGGTGAGTTCACCTATACGGGTGGGAGGCGAGAATCAGTGATAGATTACGTGATAGGGGAGGAAAAGGTGAGGGATAGAGTGTTAAAAATGGAAGTAGGGGAAGGTGTGGAATCGGATCACCATCCGCTGATTGTGACGCTAAAAAGGATAGAGGATGGAAAGAGAAAGGTAGGAAAGAGAGAGAAAGAGGAAAGAGGGGGAAAATGGACAGAAAGAGGAGGGGAAAGAATTAGGAGTAGGATGGATTGGGGGGAAGGGGGACGAGGATATGGATGAAGAGTTGGAGAAAAGAGGGAGACAGATAAGAGAGGATTTAAAGGAGGGAGAAAAGGAGAATGGGAAAAGGAGGAAGAGGGGATGGTGGGATGAGGATTGTGAGGAAAAAAGAAAAGAGGTAAGAAGAATCCTGAGAAGATGGAGAAGTTTAGGAGGGGGTGGAGAAAACTACAGGAAGATAAGGGCGGAATACAAGCTGTTGTGTAGAAAGAAAAGATTAGAGGAAAATGAGGTGTGGGTTAGGGAGGCGAAGGAGGCGAGGACGGAGGGAGAGGTATGGAAGATAGTGAATAGGGAAAGGAAGAGGTGGAAGAAGGTGAATGAAGGAATAGAGGAGGTGGAATGGAGGGAGTATTTTATGAGGTTGTTGGGAGGAGTAGATGGTAGAATAGTGAAAGGAATGAAAGGAATGAAAGGGTGAGGGAAGATGAGGAGAGGGATATAGGGAGGGAGGAGGTAAGGAAGGTGGTGGAGAAGTTGATAAAAGGAAAGGCAACGGGGGCAGACGGGATTCCGAATGAGGTGTGGAAGTATGGTGGAGATAGGGTGGAGGAGTGGATGTGGGAGTTCTGCAACAAGGTTTGGAGGGGGGAAGGGTGGCCAGAGAAGTGGAAGGAAGGAATAATAGTGCCGTTAGTTAAAAAGGGAGCGGGGGATAAAGTGGAGGACTATAGGGGAATAACTTTGATGCCGACGCTGTATAAGATCTATGTAGGAGTACTAACGGAGAGGCTGAAGGAGGAGGTAGAAGAGAAGGGAATGATTCCACCGAGTCAGACAGGATTTAGAAAGGGGATGGGGGTGATTGACAATATATATGTGCTAAATTATTTAGTGAACAGGCAAATAAGTAGGAAAGGAGGAATGGTAGTAGCAACATTCGTGGACTTGAGAGCGGCTTTTGACTCGGTGGACAGGGAAGTGCTAATGGGGGCGATGAGGGAGAGACGGGTTAGGGAAGGGTTGAGAAACAGGATAGAAGAGGTGTATAGGGAAACAAAAAGCAGAGTGAGGGTAGGAGGGAAAATAGGGGAGAATTTCTGGACGGCGAGAGGGGTGAGGCAAGGGTGCCCAATGAGCCCGCACCTGTTTAATTTAGTGTTGGCGGATGTAGAGGAGGTATTAAGGAAGGGGGGATGGGGTGGGGTAAAGCTGGGGGAGGAGAAGGTCTATTGTTTAGCGTATGCAGATGACATGGTGCTGTTGGCGGAAAATGAGGAAGGGATGATACACATGTTGGGGAAGCTAGAGGGGTATATCGATAAGAAGAAGCTGGAAATTAATGTGGGAAAGACAAAGGTGATGAGGTTTAGAAAAGGGGGGGGGAGAATGAAGAAGGTGAAATGGAGGTGGAAGGGGAAGATAATGGAGGAGGTGAGGGAGTTTACGTATCTAGGATATAAATTGAAATATAATGGGGGGCAGGAGGCACATGTGAAAGAAAGAGTGAGGAAGGCGGGGGCGGTAATAAGGCAGGTCTGGGGGATTGGTAAGAGAAGGTTTGGAAGTGACTGGGAAAAGAGAGTATGGCTGTGTGAAAGATAGGTAGGAACGGTGCTGGAATTTGGCGCGGAAATATGGGGATGGAAAGAAAGATGGGAGGTGGAGGCGATGCAGGAAAGGTGGATTAGATGGACGCTAGGGGTGGATTGGTGTACACCGGGATACATGGTAAGAGATGAAATAGGGAAAGACAAGTTCAGATTAGTGGCAGGAAAGAGGGCGGTGAAGTTCGAGAAGAAACTGGAAGAGGGGAGGGGGGGACTGCTGGCTAGGAAATGTTTTGAGGAAATGAAAAGGATTAGGGAAGGAAAAGAGGTATCGGGATGGGAGCGAGAAAGAAGGGGGTTTTTTGAAGAGAAAGGGAAGGAAGTAAGAGAAATGGAGGAAAGAAGAGAAAGGGGGGAAGAGGTGTATGAGGGATGGGAGCAGCGGGATAGGGAGCTGCAGAAAGAGGAAAGGTGGGGGAAGATTACAGAGTCGAGGTATAATAAATGGTATGGAGAGATTAAAGAGGAGGGGGTGCCTGAATATCTAAGGAAGGGTTGGGGGGAAAGTAGGTGGAAGAGGATGATCAGATTTAGGATGAATAATGAGATGAAAGGGGCGAGGTACTGGGAAGAGGAAGAGAAGAAGAGGTGTAGGGTGTGTGGGGGGGAGGAAGAGACGTGGGAACATGTGCTGGGGGAATGTGAGGGATGTAGAAGGGAAGGGAACTGGTGGGAGAGGATGAGGGAGATCTTGGAACAAGGGGGAGAGGGAGAGTGGTGGTTGAGAGAGTTAGAGGCGAAAAGGGGTGAAGGGAGGGAGGATAAAGATAAGGGAAAGAAGGAGATGGATGGGAGAATGGAAGGGTGAATGTGGAATGTGGAGAAAATGAGAAGGAACTGGAAGCCGATGTGTTAATTAGTTAGGGACAGCGCTCTCTCTCTCTCTTTGAAGAAAGATAGATAGGGTAGGCTAAGTCGTAGATGCGAGCGAGAAGTAGAATTAAGTAATTGCGTGTGGTTGTGATAGGTGATATGAGCGGCGTATGTAGAAATGTAAAGATGAGGGGAAAGAGAGCAGGAGGAATGTAAGAGTTGTAATTTTGTAAGAGGTTCGGGAACGCTCCTCACAAAAGCGCCTTCAATCCCCAAGGGGGAGAATCTTTCTAGTTAGGAGATATATAGTTAAAAGTTCTTAAATTGAATGGATGCTTACGCGCGTTTCTTTCTTTTAATCGCTTTATGCACAAAAATAATTATGTAATTTGAATAATTATGGAAAAAAACTTGCGATTTTTAATTATTACAAAATGTTAAACATAATTGTACATATACATCGGTAAATTTAATGACAAATATTGTAAAGTGACTACCCTGCACTCTGGTGGTGAAATGAAATAGCTAAATAGCATTCCAGCTATAAGTCGACACTATGTAACACTGTGTAACACAGTGTCCTACTGTGTTCCGTAGCTGGAAAGCACCCATAATCATAAACATTTAAACGAATATTCAGCATATGCAGGATACGAAAAATCTGCTGTAATTGCAGCATTAAAATTAGTGTATCAGCAACGTTTTGATGCAATTTCGAACATTTGTGATAATGAAGATAAAGATATTCAAGATAAAACAATTCGTGCGTCGTATGCCATTTCATATCTAATTGCGAAACATTCAAAACCGTTTACCGACGGTGTCTTCATAAAAGAGTGTATTCTTGCAGCAGTGACAACATTTGGAAATACTGTGACACTTGAGAAAATTAATAACGTTCCACTTTCTCGTGACACGATAAGATCAAGAATTATTATGATAACCAGTTCTATAGAACAAAAATTAAAATCATTATTAAATACATGCACTTAATTTTTATTGTGCCTCGATGAGAGCACGGTGTTCAACACGTAAGCCAATTAAGCATTTCTTGCGCGAATTGTGCAAGATTTTTCGTGTACCAAAGAAATGTTAGATTTCGTGCCATTACATGCTACAATAACCGGTATTGACATTTACAAAGCACGGGAGATTACTTTAAACAAATTTAATTGCGATTTTGCAAAATGTTCGTGTATAGTGACAGATAGTGCTAAATCAATGGTAAGATCAAAAATTAGAACTTTTAGATCAATTAAAGCAAAAAAATTAAAATTTCCTATATTTCATTGTATTATATATCAGAAAGCTTTATGCGGGAAAGCTATGAAACTATCTACCGTTATGTAGACCGTAACAGCAATTGTAAATGCAATTAAAGGTGAAAACAAATCCCTGTTTCATCGCAAATTTCAAAATTTCCTCGAAGAGAGTATGATACAATTTACATAGACATACCACTTTACTGTGAAGTCCGATGCTTAAGTACCGGAAAAACTTTGCAAACATTTTTTTCTATAAGAAAAGAAATATATCTTTTCATACAACAAAAGTGCATAGCAAAACTAAAAACATTTAAATCATTTTTTGAAGACGTGGAATCACTTTCGGAATTAGCTTTCATCACAGATTTAACTTGTCACCTAAATACTTTAAATTTAAAGCTACAACAGACTAATCAAACGGTATCCGAGTTAATGTCATGTCGATTCGTTCCGCACAAAATTAAAAATATTTTTAAATTATTTGTAAAAAATAGTTTTTTCTTTCCTTCTTGCAAAATTCTCGTTAAAAAATATGATACGAAATGCAACTTTAAAAAATAAATGCATCTTATCAATGAATTAATTGCACAATTTGATCGATTTCGTGATTTTAAAAACTTGAAGAAAGATCTTTTACTTTACGAAAATCCTCGAACAATTTCAATAATTGAACAGAGTGTAGATTTTCAGTTAGAACTGTGTGATCTACAAAGTGATATAATTAATGAAAGTTCTATTAGATTAAACTAACAATGGAAAAAAAGCGGGCTAGTAAAGAGCCGCGGTAAATAATGCGCAATATATAAATTTTTTATATCCAGTAATATATTTCAGACGTTTCGGTCCATGTTTTGGAACTTCTTCAGTTAACTGTCAAAAACACAAAATAATAAAAGAATTAACAAAATATGTAGTCCGTTAATACAAGAAATTAACAAAGCACACATTTCTTTACATTAAATATATATACAGGAACGAAAGAACATTCGGTGTGCGCAATCCTCCATAGCCATTGACTAGTAAACGGATGGAGCAATAAGAATCCCACACAGCAATGGAAATCTGTAGGATATACTGAAATTATCGTAGATATATACGAAATATATATACTCAATTTCCCGAAAATGTTATCAGTATATTACAATAAGTAAATTATAAAAATATTCCCATATAAGATATTCAGGAAATATCTTATCCCGATGTGAAAGTAAATGTAAAATACATCTTGGAGACATACTAAAGATGTCTAAAACAGATATATTTCAGGATAGGATATATTTCAGATGTCTCTAAGATGTCCCTTTTTTATTTTGAGGATTTATATGAGATTTATATAGGATATTAATAAATGTATGTAATGTACGCATTTCCGTTCTGTGTGCAGAAGTCATTACCGGCTGTTGTGCCTCTGGTGGGGAGACACAGGGTAGTTGGGATCGTAGCTGGATTAGAACTGAGGAGTTCGGGACTCATCCAGTGAAATAATAACTTTTACTTTTCACAACACTTTAATATAAATTCACCAGAGATATATCGTGACGACACGTACAATTTGGATTTCAGACTGGCCCTCGAGTATTATCGATGGGTCTTTTTTATAATTAATTAATGGAGTCGTCACGCGTGGTCAAAGCCCAGATGCAAGCGAAGGAGGTTAATGGAATGCTTTGCTTGCATTTTGGCAATATCGTGTCACAGCGCTTAGTTGCAATAACCTCGTTTTCACGGTTCTTTCTGCAACTCCTTATTGTGTGTGACGCTGCGTCGGCGTTTCGCGCGGGCCTATGCCCTACTTATAATTGTGTAATAACCTACTTAAAGTATAATATAATCTGACTGTGTATAGCCTATAATTTGGAGCTATAACATCCCTCCCCCGAAAAAAAAGAAAACGGAGGTACATAGTTTTCCTTTACCAATTAAATTACACATATCTGTGATATTTTCTATTTATAGTATATCTTATTTCTAATATCGCGTGTTTAAGCTACGTTTTAATATTGGTTTTAGTTTCGGTGGTGTGTCACATCTGTATACGGGTAGTTCTTTTGTCTTTTTGTTCTTATATGTTATATAAATTACGATGGCTATTATTAGCGTTAGGATTATTCCGTTTGTTGCCATCGGATATAAGAATTGTTTTCTCGTAAAGAATTGTCGTTCGCTATCTTCTATATTGCTATTTATCGTATGTAGTTTAGCTTTTAATTCTGCTAACTCGGTTTCGTGTCCTGTAACATCTATTAGTGTCATGTTACTGTGTGTCAGTGTGTCGAGGTTGTGTAGTAGCGTTATATTTTTCTATTTGTATTTATGCTTCAACAAATTGCTTGAGCTTGTTTACGTGTATACGTATTATCTTTCTCCCCTTTTTAATTGTATAATTCACATCGGAATTCTTTTCGAGTATTGTATACGATCCGGTCCATAGAGATTCGAGTTTTTTCGAACGTCCTCGTCGTAGCGTCTCGTCATGGACCAGTATCTTGTCGCCTACTCTAAATTGCGTTATTTTGGTGCCCTTGTAATATTTTTTGGCCTTGATTTTTTCATCTTTGAGATGTTCTCTCGCGCGTTGATTTGAAGCCCGTATTCTTTCTCTTAGTTCCTGCGCATAGTCATCATAGTTATACGTTGGCTTCGGAGGTTTCGTCAGTGCTGTCGGTAGTTCTACTTGATGTCCAGAAATCAATTCGAAAGGTGTGTATCCTGTTGCTGTATGCGGTATCGTATTATACGTAAACATCGCGTATGGTGCCCATTCATCCCAGTCAGTTTGATCTTCATTAATATATTGCCGTAAGTACTCAGCCAGCGTGCGATGTGATCGTTCTAACGCGCCATTACTTTCAGGGTGGTATGCAGTTGTCTGTATTTTATTTATTTTTAGCAACTTGCATATATTTTTGAAAATTTCGCTAAGAAAATTTGTACCTTGATCCGTTAGAATTTTTTCTGGAATTCCATGTTTAAGAATGATTCTTGTTCCGTGATTATACGACAATGCCCGGTCGCATGCCATTAACATGACGCACGCGTCAACGCGCGCCGAAATCTATAATCTCGCGGATCTGGAATCGATATCGTCAGCCTGGCGCCACCCCTGCGCCGTCTTCGGAACCGCGAAAACCCGCGTTATGCCGGATGTCGCGGTCTAAAGAGTTGCGCGCATGCGACACTCTACACCAATATCGCGATCGATCAATCACGCTGGCATAACATTATTGGTCAATAGACCACTCCCCCCGCTAACTTTCCGCCTTCTTCCTCAAAAATCCCGACACGATCGTTTCCGGTTAAGACAGACCGAACACGTTGTTCGACACGTGCGATACGGCTGCGAGCTCGCGATTCCGGTCCGTTTTACCTTCCTTTTGTGCAAGGACTGTACACCGTTCTCGTTGTCGTCTGTGAGAGAGAAAAGTGCCGTCGACTTATCCGCTAAGATAATTGTCCGCGGTGTGCGACCCGGAAGCGTTAGGGTTCTCAACGTCGGGATCGACCGCTGGCCTGCCGTCGTGGCCAGAAACCCTCTCTCGCCTCGACACTGTATTCTGTGATCGCCATTTGAACTGTATGACCACAGTCATTATTCTCAATAAAACTCTGTTCATAACACGGCTCCGATAACTGAAATCCGTCCAACGCGCATCGTCTCCCAATCGGGAGAACGTCATCTGCAAATTCCTTCATCAAACAATTCTGGTGACGAATTCCTTGCTGATCGTATTCGCTTCTTGATTTGGGATTGGTATCGCGTCGCTATATTTTGTTAGGCTGTCTTGGAATGTCAGCAGATATTTGTTTCCTTCCGTTGTCACGCTCAGTGGTCCGACTATATCTAAAGCACATTTTTCGAATGGCCTAGTGGGCGTATCGGTGATTACTAAAGGCATTTTTATTTTTCTTGATAATTTATTTTTCTGGCACGCTTCACATTTTGCTATATATTTTTCCACGTCTTTAGTTATTCCTGGCCAGTTGTGATTTAGACGAATCCTTTTTATCGTACGCTCGACTCCTTGATGTCCTCCTAGGGGTGCATCATGGTATTCATGCAATATTTGTTTCTTTTCTTCCTCTGTCTAAATTTTCTCATCGTCGGCGCTTGCTTCGTCCTTTTCTATCGCGTGTATTTTTCGTTCTTCCGCTGACTCGGTTAAGTCTCGGAATATATTGCGGCTCAGTGCATCGGCGTTCGCATTCGCTCGTCCGGCCTTGTGAATTATTTCGTAATCGTATTCTTCTAACTTGAGTCTCCACCGGATTAGCCTTGACCCGGGGTCGTTAACATTGAATAGCCATATTAATGGTTTATGGTCGGTCACGATTTTAAATTTCGTGCCGTACACGTATGTATGTTTTAAAATGTTTTACGGCCTAAAATGTTTTACGGCCCATACTATTGCGAGTAGCTTTTTTTCCGTGGTATTATAATTTTTTTTCTGCCCGCGATAGAACTCTGCTGGCGTAAGCAATTGGCCGGTCGTTGCCTACCTTTCCTTGTGACAACACTGCTCCGATTGCATAGTCGGAAGCATCGGTAGTCACTATGAATTCTTGTGTGAAGTCAGGATATTGCAGCACTGGCGCAGTCATCAGTTTTCCTTTTAGCGTGTCGACAGCGTTTTGCTGTTCCGTGGTCCATTCGAATTTTTCCGCTTTTGTGGTAAGCTTGGTTAGCGGGTTGGCAATCTTTGAAAAATCTCTTATGAATTTTCTGTAGTATCCGGCGAGACCTATAAATGACTGTATGTCTTTTATCTTTTTTGGCGTTGGAAATTCTTTAATTGCCGTTAACTTCGATGGATCCGGAGATATTCCGTTTTCCGAAATTATGCGACCCAGATAAATCACTTCTTTGCGTAGGAATTCGCATTTGTCCGGCTGCAGTTTTAAATTATTTTCTCGAAGTCTCTGTAATACTTCTTTAAGTCGCTTATTGTGGTCTAGGCTTGCTCCGTACGAGGGCTGTTTGATAAGTCGGTGACTTTGAAATGAAAAAAAATTTTTTTTTTACCAAAATTTGATTTATTTTTCAATATAATCTCCTTTTATCTCGATACATTTTGCCCAACGGTTTTCCAACTTCTTTAAGCCTTCCAAAAAATACGAATTTTCAAATTCTGTAAAATAGGCGTTTGTTTCAGCGATGATCTCCTCGTTCGATGCGAATCTTTTTCCACCGAGCCATTTCTTCATATTTGGAAAGAGAAAGAAGTCGCAAGGGGCTAAATCTGGAGAATATGGTGGATGAGGGAGCAGTTCGTACTGCAATTCGACAATTTTGGCCATGGCAATTGCAGCCGTGTGAGCTGGTGCATTGTCGTGATGGAAGAGGATTTTTTTCTTCGCTAAATGGGGTCGCTTTTCCATCAACTCAGCGTGAAATCGATCCAATAAAGAGGCATAATACTGTCCTGTGATCGGTTTTCCTTTTTCCAGGTAGTCGATAAAGATTATACCACGTGAATCCCAGAAAACTGTGGCCATGACCTTTCCAGCCGATGGAACCGTTTTTGCATTTTTTCGGAGCACGTTGGCCAGGAGAAATCCATTGTTTCGACTGCTCTTTTGTTTCTGGAGTGTAATAATGTATCCATGTTTCATCTACGGTTATATATCGCCGCAAAAACTCGCTTGGATTGCGCTTGAACATGTCCAAACACTGCTTCGAAATGGTCGCGCGATTCCGTTTTTGGTCGATTGTGAGCAAGCGTGGCACCCATCTGGCTGACAGCTTCTTCATGCCCAAATGTTTATGCAAGATTTTAAAAACACGTTCGTTTGAGATGTTTACCATCTTGGCTATCTCGCGTATCTTCACTCGACGGTCGTCCAATACAATATCATGGATTTTATTGATTGTTTCTTCAGTTGTGATCTCATTCGGACGTCCCGGGCGCTCAGCATCATTCGTGCTTGTACGACCACAACGAAATTCAGTGAACCACTTGTGAACCATTCCATGCGACGGAGCAGAGTCCCCATAATACTTTTTTAGCTTTTCTTCAGTTTCCTTAATGGTTTTTCCACGCAAAAAGTAATGTTTTATTAGCACACGAAATTCACTTTTTTCCATTTTAGCAAAAAACACAAACTTATCCGCTTTAGAACGCTGTCAAAAAATTTCTATTTGACAGATCTACTTGAAACTTGGTGTGTATACTTAAATAAGATGGTAAATATCAAAAATAAAATTAGATTGCGATTTGAGTGCCATCTCTTGTAAAAGTCACTGACTTATCGAACAGCCCTCGTATATGACGATGTCGTCTAAGTAGACTAGGCATTTGAGTCCTTGCATTCCGGTGAGTACGGAGTTCATCAATCGCTGGAAAGTTGCTGGCGCATTCTTCAACCCGAACGGCATTCGATTGAATTCGTAATGTCCGTAGGGCGTTGAAAATGCTGTTTTGTTTTTATCTCGCTTGGAGATCGGGATTTGATGATATCCCGACGCCAAATCCAGCGTTGTGAAATATTTGGCGTTTCCTAACTGGTCCAGTATGTCAGTAATATTGGGCAGTGGTCGCCTATGGTTAAGTCATTTAATCTTCGGAAGTCTATCACTACTCGAAGCTTAAGTTTTCCGGATGCATCGGCCTTCTTGGGTACCACTAATAAGAGTGCGTTCCATTGGCTCGCACTTGTTTTTATTATCTCTGTTTTTATCATTTCATTTATTTGCCGATTTACTTCAATTTTATGTTTTTCGGGCAAGCGATATGGCCTTACGTTTACCGGTGAGGTGTCAGCGCGCGTATTTATTTCGTGTTCTACAGTGGCGGTGCACGTCAGCGGTTCTCCTTCTAAGTGAAACGTGTCGTAATATTCCTCGCAGATCCTTAGGAGTGCCTGTCGTTCTTCCGTATTTAAATGATCGGTTCGTAATAATTGTCAAATGCGCTCTTTTCATGGTGCGAAAAATTTTGTTTGTTTGTTATCTTTTATCGAATGTATCCCGGCTGCGGTGTCTTGTTCTATTTTTTCGATTGAGACCGTCGGCGTTTGTATCTCGACTTCCTTGTCCGTCGTGTTCATTATGCCGACGGGGCACGTGAAGTCCATTGGCTCTACTAGTCCGTTGCCGATATATATGCCAGGTGCGGTTTCTTCCGCTTGGACTATTCCTATGCGATTTGTATGGGTCGCGGCTCTAATAATAGTCTCGCAGCGCGGTTTCAATGTTATCCTGTCGGGGGGTTGCAGAAATTTTAGTGCGACCTTCCCTATTTGGAGCCGTGCCCTCTTGAAATCGCAAATGGCTGAGTGTTTGTGTAGGAAGTCAAATCCTATGATGCCGTCGTTTTCGATAGGCATGTCATCTCTTACTACGTAGAAGGAGTGTTTGATATTGTGACCGTCTATTTTAATTGTGGCGTGCGTCTTTCCTATTGTGTGTATCTTGTATCCGGTTACTCCGGTGAGTGCGATTTTGTCATCGTAAATTAGTGTGTCTTCGTCCAATTCCTTTAATTTTATTAATGAAATAGTCGATCCCGAATCGCACATCATATTTATTTTTCCGCCTTTTGCTTCACGTAAGGGTAGAGTTACTATCGGCAATTTCGGCTTATTTTGTGTGTGTGATGTATTTTTTATGTGTGCGACGTGGTAGTCCAATGCTTTTAACGGCGCTCTCTTTCTATCTTTACTCTCTTCTTCGCCACTACTGTTGGCGGAGTCGGTGCTCCGTTTTCGCTGACGGTGCGAATCGTATCGTTCACGTGTGTTCTCGGCGCGTGGTTTTCGGTCGTCTTCCCGATTTTTGTCCTCGCGGCGCGTGGTCTTTCGGTCGTCCGTTCAATTTCCAGCATTCGTTGCGGCTGTGTCCGGATTTTTTGCAATGGTTGCAATATTTATTTATCGTGTTGATTCGCGAAAATTTTTCGGGCTTCGGGAGCGCGTGTCTATTGCTACTGCGGCAGTCGCGTCCGTAATGACCGTTTTTTCCACATTTATAACATTGCGTGCTCGAGATTCGAGGTTGTCGCGAGTAACTCGACTCGGTTTTTAGTTTGTCTTGAAACCTGTTGGGCTTGATAAGTTTTTCTTCCGCAAATGCGCCGGTTATTGCCTCCTGCAGTGAAGTATATCGCTGCGCTCGAATGAGCATCTGGAGGTCGTCGCGTAACCCGATTTGAAAATTAATTAGCGCTTGCTCTTTAATTGTTTGTTGAATCGCGCGTTTAAACGTGGGGGAGTGGTCCTTTCCCTCAACCATTGAGTCGTACAATTTCATCGCTAATAAGTCGACGCGTTGACCGAACGCGTGTACTGTTTCGCTCGTTTCTTGTTTTAGCGAATTGAATTCGATTTGCAGATGCGTTGTACTCTGTTTCGTTTGATAGCAGTCTTCTAATTGTTGCTTGAGTTCCTCGTATGTTTGGACATTGCGCGTTTCAAAATCTTGCATGGATTTCCCATCTAACTTTGTATATAATATCGCTTGGATTAAGGATTCTCCGTCCGCGGGATTTGTTTTGCTTGGAATATGTGCAAGCGTTTAAAAATTTCTGAAGTTTAGCTCGTGAAGTTCCGTCGAATTCTGGGATCATTGTCCGTGCTTCTTTTAGCGTTAAATAGTGTGAGGTGATGCTACGCCGGCTCCTGACATCATTTTTGGTTCTTCCGTACGTAAGCGCGTTGTGATCGTCGTTATACGTTTCGCGGTGATCCGGGTGTCGGGTGTTCTCGGGTCTGTATCCGATTCGCGTTCGTCTCACTTCTGTATTCGCGGGGCGATCGTGCATTTGTACGCGTATAGTTTCTATTTCGTCCCTCATTTCCCGAAATCCTTGTACAAGTTCGATGAGTAACTCGTTGTTTGGGTCGGACATCGCGTGTCCGGCGTCTGCGTAACACGCGGCGGCGTTATTGTGTATTTGGGCGCGTAAGTGTTCGATTTCCCTGTCGACATTTTCAGGGGGGGGGGGGGCAGTTTGTGTCGTCGGGTTTCGTCTCATCTCGTCTCCACTGTTCGCACCAAGGATGCTACCATCGACCGATACGGGGGAATAATTTCTCCTAACCGAAATTCGGTCGCTGAACGCGCGATTCGCGGTTCGTCTTTTGTCGCTATTATTATGCATGTTTTCCGCGATCGGTTCGGGTGTGCTATCACCCGGGTAAACTCTATCTAAATTTGCGCGTACGTTATCGCGAATATCGCGGGCCGCTTCTTCTGTCACCTGTACGGGCGTTACGGAGCCGAATCTCAACGCGAGTGCCGCTCAAAAATCTTTTCTTAAATGTAACGCGTTTCTTTGGTTGCTCCGACATTAGGCAGGTGCGCTCTTATTAGGTGTACAACTTTGCTTCCGCCGTTTTTTTTCCGAAATTCGAGGCTTTATTGTAAAAAACTGGTTATACATTTATGATTCAAAGTATTGTCCATCGCTGGCCACTACTTTCTCCCATCTTTCGGGCAGCGTACGAATCCCGCGTTGAAAAAACTGGTCATCTTTTGAAGCGATCCACGAATCGATCCAATTTCTTACTTCTTCATAAGACCGGAAGTGCTGGTCAACCAGGCCGTGTGCCATTGATCGAAACAAGTGATAGTCAGAGGGAGCAACGTCTGGAGAATACGGCGGGTGGGGTAGGACTTCCCATTTCAACGTTTCCAAGTATGTCTTGACCACTTTCGCAACATGGGGTCGAGCATTGTCATGCTGCAAAATCACTTTATTGTTTCTCTCGTTGTATTGCGGCCGTTTGTCTTTTAATGCTCGGCTCAAACGCATTAATTGCGTTCGATAACGATCGCCTGTGATTGTTTCAGTCGGTTTTAACAGCTCATAATACACTACGCCAAGCTGGTCCCACCAAATACAGAGCATGACCTTGGAGCCGTGAATATTCGGTTTGGCCGTCGACGTGGAAGCATGGCCGGGATATCCCCATGATTTTCTGCGCTTGGGGTTATCGTAATGAACCATTTTTCGTCCCCAGTCACAATGCGATGCAGAAATCCCTTCCGTCTTTGCCTTTCAAGCAACTGTTCACAAGCAAACAAACGCCGTTCAACATCTCTCGGTTTCAACTCGTACGGCACCCAATTTCCTTGCTTCTGAATCATTCCCATGTCTTTGAGGCGTTTTGAAATTGCTTGTTGAGTCACTCCCAATGATCGTGCCAATTCTTCTTGACTTTGACTCGAGTCATCATTAAGTAATGCCTCCAATTCTGCATCTTCGAAAACCTTCTCTCTTCCACCGCTATGCCGGTCTTCGACGTGAAAATCATCGTTCTTGAAGCGTTGAAACCACTCACGACACGTTCTTTCACTAATAGCGGCCTCACCATAAGTATTTGAGAGCATTCGATGAGCCTCAGCCTCAGATTTCTTCATATTGAAGCAGAAAATTAAAACCTCCCGCAAATGACGAGAATTTGGCTCGTAAACTGACATTTTCAATCGAGAATAACTTTATGATGCAGACACAAATCGACTAATGTTTCTATGGGGTTATGTTGACAGATGCCCAAGTTTATTGCATGACATCTATGATCTATTTATTTCGACCACTACTTACCGCTAAAGCCATCTATAGGAAAACGGCGGAAGCAAAGTTGTATTTCTAGTCGCCACCAAATAGGTTGGTTTCCCTTTCAGTTTTACAAAATTTCTTTTTCGCACTTACAGTAGGAGTATCGCTCGCATGTTTTCTTGCTTGGCTGCTGAAGTTGCGGTCCTTGGCTCGACGGTTGATCCGGCGTTTTCTAGACGCTCGGGCCCGTCGGTCGTTGCTCGGCAGTGGTGCGTTGTCCGCGGAGTTGTCCGAGGTCATTCCTCGGCGGCTCCAATTTCCGCGGCGATGCTCGTCAGGGTGTGAATGTAGTTCGGTATGAATATACCCGGTGCCTTGCGTTTATTTTTCTTCTGGCTTCTGGTGTGCCTATTTCCTTGCACTTTTGTGTTGATGCAGGTTTTCCACAGGATGGTCCTCCGGCAATCCCACCGCTGCCACCAATTTTATGTTGTGCCTCTGGTGGGGAGACACAGGGTAGTTGGGATCGTAGCTGGATTAGAACTGAGGAGTTCGGGACTCGTCCAGTGAAATAATAACTTTTACTTTTCACAACACTTTAATATAAATTCACCAGAGATATATCGTGACGACACGTACAATTTGGATTTCAGACTGGCCCTCGAGTATTATCGATGGGTCTTTTTTATAATTAATTAATGGGGTCGTCACGAGTGGTCAAAGCCCAGATGCAAGCGAAGGAGGTTAAAGGAATGCTTTGCTTGCATTTTGGCAATATCGCGTCAGCGCGTAGTTGCAATAGCCTCGTTTTCGCGGTTCTTTCTGCAACTCCTTATTGCGTGTGACGCTGCGTCGGCGTTTCGCGCGGGCCTATGTCCTACTTATAATTGTGTAATAACCTACTTAAAGTATAATATAATCTGACTGTGTATAGCCTATAATTTGGGGCTATAACACGGCGCTTACGGTTCTTTTTATGTGTGTGTTTGAAGCCTATTTTTGAGATCAGGTCAGATCTTTGATGTCTGACAACAAATAAAGTGAAGTTCTGGCCATCAAGCATAGACTTTTTAGAAATTAGCAAAGGCCTATTGAAGAATTGTGAATTAAACTACTGAAGAAGAAGGTTCTTTATGTGACATGTACATGCCACGTGCCATAACCTTATCATTTATCTATCCACGGACTGAATTAACCTATCGAATCTACTACGCTAAATTTATTAATTTTAAAGGTATCGTCATTGGAATATTATTATATAAGTTTGTTATATATGTATAGATATATAGATTATTTTATGAGAAAACATTTATTTTGTTAATTACTTTCAAAGTGAAAGTTAATATACTCAACTATGTAAAAAAAAGTTGTATTTTTCACAATATATCTTAAAATATATTATTTTTATTTTGTGAAATTTTTCATTTTATTATGTCAATTTTGTATAATTTCAGATAAACTACTAATACTACATTTATTACAGCGAAAGCTTTTAATATTCATATCAATTTTAGTATATTGGTATAAAATTGGCTTACTGAGCTGTTCGCGTTCGTGTTGTTTGATATGCACGTGCGAATTAGAATTGCCGATATCGCTCAGAGAGAGCGAGAGGTGTCGAAGGCAGGAAAGAATACAATGTCGGTGAGCTCGTGAGACTAAGAGAGAGAGAAGGATAGAGTATGTTGTGGTGTGAAGCGTCAGCTGATTGAACGCGAGGAACCGACGGTCGATGGATTAACTGAGAGAGATCTTGAGGTATCGGAGTAGAGAAATGAAATATCAATTGCGAGGCTGTGTTGCACTTTGGATAAAATATGTTTATTTTATCGAGTCCGACAAGCAAATAATTTGCTGCGATCATTAATCGCGATAGATCAGTTTAATCGACACTTTATTTCAACGCGACAGCGCGTATTATAATCAGATGATGAATTTATTTCGATCCACAGATTTTAGAGATATTCGTGATTCGATTGATACTTGTATCAAAATAGATAGAGATCCGCGCTAGTCGAGTCTGACCTTTTATAATATTTTCCACGAAGATCTCGAACCTTCGGCGAAGCGGGAAGGGGATGACTCGAGTTTGCGCGAATCTCCTGATTTTGAGTAAATCGTAACAGTAATGCTTTATCCGGCGAAAACAAGAGAAGAATCAACATGTCCCGAAACAATGATGTTATGATCTCGCGTGTTTCGGTTTTATGTTATAATAACAGAATAAAGTAATGTCGAATACTTAAAGATAATTCTTAAAGATAATACAAAATTTCAATTTTAACCAGCTTGAACATACCGCCCGCCTCGAAAGAATCATTTCGAAACAATTTAACGATGGTGAACCAGGCATTACTTTATAAAAAACCAACAAACATAAACCAAAAAATGAATTTACCCAGTCGAGGCGTTGGATATATCTAGAGTTCGTCGTACACTAGTTGGCAGTGAAAGATTAATCAAGTCGCATTTTCACGATTTTTTAGTGCGATCGGCAACAAACAAATTTTCGTTAACGGACGTTTATATTCGGAGGTAGCAGTTTTGATTGTTACGACGCGGACTAAATTGTCAGAGCCCGGATGGCACTGAATGATGCGGCCTAATTCCCACTTGCACGGTGGTAACAACGGATTTCGAATTACCACGAGTTGTCCTGCTTGAACATTTTGAGCGATTTTCTTCCACTTTACTCGTTGTTGCAGGGTGTTTATATAGTCGCTTTGCCATAACTTCCAGAACCTTTCGATTAATTGACGGACTAATTGCCAGCGCGTTAGGCGATTTTCGTTTACATTCAGAATTGAAGGTTCTGGACTCGTAGTAAGAGCGGTGCCAATTAAAAAATGACCGGATGTCAGAGGGTCGTATTCGTCCGGAGTATCCGAGAGAGGGGCGAGAGGTCGCGAATTCAAGCAAGCTTCGATTTGGCACAAAAGAGTTGAAAACTCTTCGAACGTCAGGGTGTGCGAACCGACCATCCGCCGAAGGTGGTGCTTTACGCTGCGCACTTCTGCCTCCCATAAACCGCCGAAATGCAGGGCAGCCGGAGGAATGAAATGCCACGAGACTTTGTCGCATGCGGTTTTGTTGAGGAAATTTGGATCTCTAATCGCGGCGCGAAATGCAGTTTTTAATTCACGATCAGCTCCGACGAACGTAGTGCCGTCGGAGTATATTGACTCGGGTAGTCCTCTTCGCGCGCAGAATCGAGAATATGCACCAAGAAATGCAGAAGTAGAATATCCGTCTACAATTTCGAGATGAATAGCTCGGGTGGCCATACATATAAACACGACGATATAAGCCTTTCTGGACGTTATGCCGCAACCAGACATGGATCGAATGAGAACGGGGCCGGCGTAATCGATTCCGCAGTGTAAAAACGCCCGCGTCGGAGGGGTGACTCGCACTTTTGGCAAACTTCCCATAAATTGAGTAGGCGCAGCGGCCTTTTCGCGAACGCAAACGACGCATTGGTGAATTACAGATTTTACCATCGTTCGCGCGCGAAGAATCCAGAATTCTCTTCGTAAGGTTGCCATTGTCAGCTGCGGGCCGGCGTGGAGAGATCGCAGATGAGCGTGTTGAATGATTAGCTTTACTAATGGGTATGCCGCTAAAATGATCGGATGCTTAACCGGACAGAGCAGCGGCGCGTTTGATAACCGCCCGCCAACGCGAATTAATTGATCCTCGCCGAGGAATGGATTTAAGGATAACAAGGCGCCTTTTGACGGAGTCGGGTTTTTTTTAAGAAGCGCGTCTTTTTCAAGAGGAAATGTTTCCTCTTGTATTCGTTGAAGCCAAAAATCTCGAGCCGTCCTGTACTCATCAGCTGACAAAGCAAAGGCGGATTCGGCTGGTGTCTCGCGCCGTTTGATGCGATTGCGGAGAAGGGATGCGTATCTTATAACGTAAGCCGTGACTTATGAGTTTAGGCCACGACGAATATCGCGTAGCGAGATCCCACGGTTCTTTAGGTGTTGTAAGATGAATAGCTGCGCGAGCGTTTTGTTCGAGACTCGTATCGATCTTCAAAGTATCGGATAGCGAGGGCCATTCAGAAGCCGGAAGAAGCAGCCATGGTGGTCCTTGCCACCAAAGGTCATATGACGCGAGCCGCTCTCCGGAAATGCCTCGCGAGGCGCAATCGGCGGGATCTTCGGCCGTAGAGACATGTCGCCATTGGGCAAATGGAATTCGAGATTGAATTTCAGACACGCGATTCGCGACAAATGTTTTCCACTTCGTTGGATATTGGCTCACCCATGCGAGAACGACAGTCGAATCTGTCCAACAGGTACACGGTACGGTTGTCATATGAAGTGATGTACGCACGAATTCCATTAGTCTTGCGAGTAAAACGGCAGCAGCAAGCTCTAGTCGCAGAACACTCAATGTCTTAACTGGCGCGACCTTGGATTTGCTAACTAATAACATCGACGTGACGGGTCCCGCTAAAGGCGTGATTCTTATATAAATCGCTGCCGCGTAGGCCGCGGTTGACGCGTCGGAAAATCCATGAAGTTCGCAATGCGCGGTGTCCGCGCCGCGTTGTATCCAGCGATTGAGCAAATTATTGAGCTCGGTTAATGATCCCTGAATTTCTGTCCACTTTTCGACTAATGGAAGCGGAAGCGGATCGTCCCATTCTAATTTGAGATGCCACAGTTGTTGCAAGAAAATTTTGGCAACGACAGTGACGGGGGTGCTCCAACCCAGCGGATCGAACATTTTCGCAACGGTAGACAAGATCGATCGCTTCGTTTTTGGAATATCGGTGGGAAACGATACGAGAAACTGAAAGACGTCCAATGATGGTCTCCAACTAATACCGAGAATCTTGCTCGTCTGTTTGCAACGATTTACTACATGCTAGCCCGTGATTTTCGATGTCGATATCGTTTAAAAGTTTTGGGGTATTGCTCGATCACTTTCTTAAATTGAATTGACCTTGTTGTAACAAAGTGCATAATTGATTTCGAATTTGACGCAGAAGGGGAACGTCGTCAGCACCGAATAGAACATCGTCGACGTAAATATGGTCTTGTAAAACTACAGCGGCCAGGGGAAACAAGTCTCCCTCATCTTGGATTAGCTGTCTTAAAACGCGCAAAGCTAAAAACGGAGCCGAAGCCGTGCCATATGTCACGGTTAAAAGTTGATACGCTTGTGCAACTTCCGTATCACGCGCACTCCACAAAATTCTCTGATAATCGATATCGCGGGGATCGACAAGTATTTGTCGATACATTTTTGCGATGTCGGCCGAATAGACGTACCGAAATTGACGCCACCGTAGGATTACCGCAGCTAGATCCGTTTGTAATTTTGGACCGATAAGTAAGTGGTCGTTCAGCGTCGTTGCGTTAGAAGTGCGACTCGAAGCGTTAAACACGACTCTTAACTGCGTAGTAAGGCTGCTGTCTCGAATCACCGGATGATGAGGCAGATAGACGCATTGTGTGGAGGATAGCGCGGCGTTATCGACTTTCTACATGTGTCCGAGTCTTTCGAAGTCGTTAAAAAACTCTGTGTAGTCAAGCTTTAATTCGGGTTTCGCGTTGAATCGACGATGTAAATTTTTTAGCAATTTCTCGGCAGTAGAGTAAGATTCACCGATTTCAATGGGCGGGCCGCGCTTAAACGGAAGGCGAACGACGTAACGTCCGTCAGAGCAGCGTGAATGTGTCGTGCGAAAGTGCTCTTCGCATTGCTGCTCCTCCGGACTTAATAAAGTTTGTCGAGGGATCTCCTCGATCTCCCAGAATTTTCGTAATTCTAGCTCGAGAGACGAGTTCGAACAATGTTGAACTGTGACGGTTTTACGCGATGCAGAAGGGGTCGAGGTAGGGCCCGAGAGAATCCACCCGAAAATTTTCTTTTGCGCGATTGGTTGTCCATTTTTTCCTTTTCTTACGCCGTCGAGAATTAGCTCGCCATAAAGGTCCGCGCCGATTATTAGATCAATGGGGTCATCGTTTAGAGGTTCGGGATCTGCGAGCGCGAGATCGCTTAAATGACTCCAGTTGATCTGAGAGGCTACTGGCGGCGGAGAATATTTGGTGAGTGACTTTAAAATCGAGGCTCTGGTAGTTAAAACCGGGTGAGGTTGATTATACGGCGAAATTCGAATATTAGCGGCGTAACGACAAGTGCCGGCATCGACGCATCCGACAGCGGCAATCGAGATAGGCGTGCGGACGCGGCGCAATTTTAAAGTTTGACTTAACTTTTCTGAGATAAACGTGATCTCTGACCCTTGATCCAGGAGCGCTCTCCCGATTGCGGCGCGCCCATTTTGTGAGCTTACGGTAATGCGGGCCGTCGCGAGTAAAATCGGAGGTCGAGACGTGACGTTCGAAGTCGAAAATAATGCTGTTACAGAATTTGTTTCCGTCGTTTCCGCGTGTGTTGTAATCGGTGTGGAAACGGCGGCGACACTTGGAGACAAAGCCGAATCAAGATGCAGCATCGAGTGATGTCGTTTTTGACATGTCCGACAAGAATATTTACTGGGGCACGAGTTTACTGCGTGCTTTAAACTTAAACAATTTAGGCAGCGTTTAGCTGTCTTCACAATCTCTAGCCGTTGATTCGGTTTTTTCTTTATAAATTGTGGATATTTATTAAGGTAGTGAGATGCTTTACATAATGAACACGATACAGTAGCTGAAGTTGAAGCGCTAGCGCTGGTGACCTTTTGTGTGCGTGTTTGTTTGTTTGCATTAGGAAGCGCGAACTCTTCGAGAGCGCGAGCGCGCGACGCGATAAATCGATCGAGATCGTCATAAGTTGATATCGTCGTATCGTCGCCTCCTTTCAATTTCCACGCTTCCGTGTCGAGTTATCTCATTTTTGCGATACGCTGTAAACGAGGATGTCGCTAAGTATTTCTTCCGCGGTTCTTTTTAAATTTTTGAGCGAGGCAATCGCGCGATTCGCTTTATCTCGAAGCTCATTTAACTCAAACGCAGAGTCGCGCGAAACGCTCGGTAGATTGTACAATGCAGAAACATGCACTTCGATTAATCGACGCTGGTTTTCATATCGCGATGTTATTGTTTTCCACGCAATGTCGAAGTTATCAGCGGTAACGGGAATATTCTGAATCGATTCCAACGCGCGACCTGCAAGGCTTGACGATAAAAAATGCATCCGAGCAAACGCTGACAAGTCTTTATTTTCGATAATAAGAGATTTGAAGCGGTCGCGGAAACTTTCCTCACTCGTCGTACTTGCCGGCAAACGGCGGGATGCTGATGGGCGGTAGATGCGACAGGGAGAATGTTGCAGATGAGCCGATCTGACGATGCAGGTGATCGGGAGATGCAGGTTGCCTGACGACCGGCTCTATGTCCTCGAGGCACTCCGCCATGTAATCCAGTGTATCGTTGTAGATGTCTTCGTGAGTCTCGAAACGCTGCTTAGCGAAATAGTCTAACGCGTCTCGTTTTTCTTCCGGAACGTATTGCAGAAGAGATGCATGGGTCTGAAGGCACTGCCCCCATGTCGCCTTTAATACGGACACACGCGAACGAATCTTCGCGCCGGTGTAATTGTTTTTCCCCATTTTTTTAAAATTTTCTAAAGCTCGAGAGATGGAGTATAAGAATGTTTGTTGCTTCCCTAATAGCTCAATCATTTTGAACAATGAGTCAAGTCACACAACACTGCGTTTAGAGCTCCGCACAGATGCACCTCAATCCGGCTCGAAGGATCAAATTATGTTCGCGTTCGTGTTGTTTGATATGCACGTGCGAATTAGAATTGCCGATATCGCTCAGAGAGAGCGAGAGGTGTCGAAGGCGGGAAAGAATACAATGTCGGTGAGCTCGTGAGACTAAGAGAGAGAGAGAGAGAAGGATAGAGTATGTTGTGGTGTGAAGCGTCAGCTGATTGAACGCGAGGAACCGACGGTCGATGGATTAACTGAGAGAGATCTTGAGGTATCGGAGTAGAGAAATGAAATATTAATTGCGAGGCTGTGTTGCACTTTGGATAAAATACGTTTATTTTATCGAATCCGACAAGCAAATAATTTGCTGCGATCATTAATCGCGATAGATCAGTTTAATCAACACTTTATTTCAACGCGACAGCGCGTATTATAATCAGATGATGAATTTATTTCGATCCACAGATTTTAGAGATATTCGTGATTCGATTGATACTTGTATCAAAATAGATAGAGATCCGCGCTAGTCGAGTCTGACCTTTTATAATATTTTCCACGAAGATCTCGAACCTTCGGCGAAGCGGGAAGGGGATGACTCGAGTTTGCGCGAATCTCCTGATTTTGAGTAAATCGGTGTAACGGTAATGCTTTATCCGGCGAAAACAAAACAAGAGAAGAATCAACATGTCCCGAAACAATGATGTTATGATCTCGCGTGTTTCGGTTTTATGTTATAATAACAGAATAAAGTAATGTCGAATACTTAAAGATAATTCTTAAAGATAATACAAAATTTCAATTTTAACCAGCTTGAACACTGAGCAAATTTTATACTAATATACTAGTTGATATGCATATTAAATAATCAGTGTAAATTAAGCCGATATTATTATTAAAAATATTCTGCCACATAAATCCCGAATAACTACCATAATCAGCCTTAATATATTTATATAATACCTATACTTGCGATATACATTTCAAGATTTTACTGTAAGCGGCAATAATCGGAGATCTCAGGAATAACGTAGAAATATATTTCACTGAAATTTGTGATATCTCTACGTTTTTTTAAGTGCGGACATTAGTATATCCTATTAATATCCCTCACATATCTAAGATTTCTATTGAATATCTTTAGGATATTGCAATATCCCGGCAGGATATCTTGACAAGATTCTACATATTTCCATTTGCTGTGTGGGATTCCTCCGGCTGCTACCGCAAAAGAGCAGATCACACGTTCTTTGGAAAGAAAAAAGCGAGATGCAAAACCTTTTTCAAAAAAAAAATAACAAAGAGTCCATGAGAGTGGCGAATGGTAGATTCATTAATTAATTAAAAGCCAAAAAAACTCACCCCATCCATCTCGATAAAAGAGTAACAGTCAATGACCGTGGGCAAGACACAACTATCAAATATAAATGCTAAGATTCGGTGTCGCTTGACATTGTGAGTGTAAACAATACAAGAAACACTGTATTCGTATGTAAGATCGATGTGGGGAAATATGCTAAAAATCGCGGAAATTAAATCTGTGGTAATCTCTCCACCGTTGTTAAAAAAGTGCCATGTAAACCTCCAGTATCGCTCTGCATGTTTAACCTATTTTTTTGTCTTTTAATAAAAATCATTTCGGATATTAAACGCTTTCCAAATATATGTTCTTCATCCAAAATTTCCCTCTTATCCCATGCAAAATCATGATTTGTTAATCTATGTTCTATGATTACCGAACGTTGTGTTGTATTCCTGTTTATATGTTTATGGTGTTCAGAAATGCGTGTTTTTAGAAGTCTGCTGGTCTGTCCTACGTATGAGGCGTCACTATTTTCATATGAAATTTTATGAACGACGTTGTTACGCATGTCATTAGGTCATGTTACGCATGTCAATCGTGGAGATTGTTAATTAACTTTTTTATAGGATCTCTTTTAATAATTGTGTATGTATTGTTGTCGTTGAGGAGAGCAATTATAAAGGACCACATTATATTAAAATATGTCCTATCACAAGTCAGGACATTTCAGAATTGAAGAAGCAAAAATAAACAACAAAAAAAGAAAAAGGCACACAACTGATTTCAACAATATAAATTTAGATGAGTCTGAAAAAGAAAATACAAATAAAATACGAATAAAAAATAAAATTATAAAACCAAAACAAAATGTACCCATCTTAAAAAATGGCAACCCTCAAAAAATAAAATTAGAAGATAAATCAGTAAAAGTAATTAGTACATAGATATTACACACAGGTATTACATCGGCAACATATAAAATGCGAGCTGAAATTTTATCCAATATATTTATCCCAACTGTTCAAGGCAAAACAAATAAAATTATTTGTTATTGTAGCGTTGGCTACATTACGAGTAAAACAATGATCAATTTGCATTGCCAAACGCAGTATATATGTTAAATAGGTTAAATTATATGTATATATTAAACATTTTCTAAATTGAGTTATTTCATTTCAATAAATAGCAGACGATATGCATAATGAATTGCAATAAAATAAGACGATTAGAATATTCATCAAGAAAATAATTTGATGCAGATTAAATTTAAGAAACTATTTTCTATATCTATTATTATTACTCTCCCTTTTTCGCGAGTTACAAAATAACTTAATCTGTTCTTTATCGGTAAACGCTTATAAATAACATGATATCCTCTAAATATGTTTGACTAAAGATATTTTATGGAGATTAAATTTTAACATTAAATAAAAACACAATATAACATGTTTATAGAATAACTTTCACTTTGAAGAGAATAAAAATTTTGAATCAATGCGTCGAAAATAATGTGTCAAACCAAATGTGTCGAAAATAAAAGTGTAACTAATAATCCTCTCGAAAAGCCTTGAACATCAAGACATCAGGTAGCAGTTTCATCGCCATATATACTTTCTTAGACTGTTTTCTTCTACGGAAAGACTGTTCGCCGCGAAGCCATCTCGCGGTACAATGGCGGTACTAACTGTATCAGCGTAAAGCACTCTCGAGAAACTCACTTTAAATACTTGACAAATAATTGCCGTGCGTTCAGACAGATTTACTTAAATAGTAATCTTTTTCAACAATTTTTAAGAAAGACAATCTAAAATATTAGACAAATTAAAACACAAACAAATTAAAATATTAAACAAATTCTTTCCAAACCATATTGTCCCACGATTACCATGATTTTCAGGGTAAATTATAAGAGAAAATTCTGTCTGTGTAATTTTAAATAATGCCCAAATAACCTCGGATATGCTATGTATATGCATTTTTTCTTCATAATATGAAAAAATTATCTTGTATGTACTATGTATATACATCTCATATACATAATTTGGATATACATTAACGTACATGCCATGTATATACATATATGTACATAATTGTGGCAATACATTAAAGTACATGCCATGTATATACTATGTATATATATAATTTGGATATACGTTAACGTACATGCCATGTATATACATATATGTATATAATTGTGGCAATACATTAAAGTACATACCATGTATATACATTTGTGCACATAATTTGTATATACATTAAAGTACATGCCATGTATATACATATATGTACATAATTGTGGTAATACATTAAAGTACATACCATGTATATACATTCGTGCACATAATTTGGATATACATTAAAGTACATGCCATGTATATACATTATGTACATAATTGTGGTAATACATTAAAGTACATACCATGTATATACATACGTGCACATAATTTGGATATACATTAAAGTACATGCCATGTATATACATATATGTACATAATTGTGGCAATACATTAAAGTACATGCCATGTATATACATTCGTGCACATAATTTGGATATACATTAAAGTACATGCCATGTATATACATATATGTACATAATTGTGGCAATACATTAAAGTACATGCCATGTATATACTGTGTATATATATAATTTGGATATACGTTAACGTACATGCCATGTATATACATATATGTATATAATTGTGGCAATACATTAAAGTACATACCATGTATATACTGTGTATATACATCATTTGGATATACATTAACGTACATACCACGTATATACATATGTGCACATAATTGTGGCAATACATTAAAGTACATGCCATGTATATACATATAATGTACATAAGATGTATACAAAATGTACATATGATAAGTACATACATAAAATGTGCAGGATGCACAAATAATTCTCATTGTATTTGCCGTTTTAGAAGTTTATGCGATGGTTCTAAAATCGTCTTATGTAAAAGGTATCAATCATGTAATTTTTTTGTTAGAATGAAAACGTGAAAAGTGAAAATTTATCAGTGATTTCGCTTGCGTCATGAATCATAAGTTTTAATTTTTACCAATATAGTTTCATATGCTAAAGATCTATCAATCAGTTCTCTAACTTAATATCATATCATTCACTAAAAATAATTGTGATCTAGAACACTCAAGCGTATCTCACATATAGAGGTCCTGTGTTAGGTTCATTCTTTTCACTTTTTTATTTCTAAATGGGTTTTTCAATTTTTGAAATAAAAATATTGATTATAATTTATGTAGCAATGCGTTTTTCTACACAATAATATACATACTTTATTTGTGCTTTGTGAGTATATAGATCGAAAGTTGTAAAAAATACTAGTTACAGACCAGCGACGTTGAGATTGACAGACGTAGCAACAGAAGTAAAAGCAACTTTCAGGCGATCTTTTTTATCAATGATATCTGTATTTATTCGAAAAAGGTAAGTTGAACGATATATTCTTTTTTTACATTTTCATTGAATATTTCTATGTGACTAGAAAATCTATGATTTCTTTCTTTGAAAGAAAAAAATATATTTTCTCATAAATTTTATTTGTTTTTTTTGAAAGTTTTTTTAACTTTTGAGTTCTTTTTAACCTTTGCAGAAAAACAAATAAAATTTATCTTTTTAAAAAATATAGATTTTTTGAAAGAAACCATCGAACTCTTAATTGAGTTTCTTCGATACTTTTATTCCATAAACGAAAGATTGTTCGTGTTTTATTGGCTTTTTATTGCAATTTTGTTGTTAATTTATACAATAATTGTCTATAAAAGCAAAATTAAAAACAAAATTCTGTGAAAATATTTCAAAGTAATATTAGCGTCCAAAATCTATAAAATGGAAATAAAATAAATTTTTTTGTATGATAGCAGAAAAGATTTTAGATACTTTATGAAACATTTCTCCTTCTTGATCATATATTTCACACATGCAAAATGGCCTGTGTGATGCTTAATTAAGGTTATTACCCTGCTTCCAAAATAACCTTTTTGACCTGTACGGCCATAGTTGAGATAGAAAATATATCTTTCTCTGTCGATCTTCTTCGCGCGCGCTTGCACGCTATGGCCTCTTCATTAGTAAGCTCTGTTCGCTACGCTACGCTGGAACTCTGCAAGACCGTCAAGCGCATGCGCGCCAGACCAACGTGCGAGACCTGGGAACGGCATCACGTCTGTATCTTCGTGCATCAAATTCCATTGTGCATTGTGTTCCGATATTAATACGTTATTTCGACAAAATTTTGTGTTGTATCAAAGTATACAGTAATTTACCAGCTATTCTTTTCTAAAGTAAGTATTATATACATAGTATACACATAATTGCTTAATTTCATTAATTTATACAATTTGTAGTTATATTCTAACCTTGTTTCGACCATGGCTATGTACGAGCTTGAAATAAGAAAGAAGATAAAGTTTAAAAAAAAACTTAGAAATAAAATAAATCAATCTCTAGCTATAATCAATAATAATTCAAACTTATTTTATGATTCTTATGGCATTAATACCAATGATGATTGCAACATTGATAATAATGTTAACGATAATATAATGTACAAGAATTCATGTCACATTAATGATAATTGCACAAACATCAATTCAACAATGAGCAATGAGTTACTTCATAACGTGGATAATACTGAAAAATTATTACATGATGTTAGACAGGAAAGAATTGATATACCGCTATCTGAGAAACTAGCCAAATGGGCTATAAAGGAAAATATTACATTGTCAGCGTTGAGAAATCTACTTTCTATTATACGGGAAATACCTGGTTGTGATGATCTACCAAAAGATCCAAGAACACTTTTAAAAACACCTAGAAATGTAGCTGTAACATCTCTAGGTAATGGAACATATTATTATTTTGGTATTGAGAAAACTTTAAACTTATTTTGTAAAAATCACAAGATCAGCATATCAGCAAATAAAGAGTTTTTATTAGCTGTCAACATTGACGGTTTGCCTTTGAGCAAAAGTACTAATAGCTCGTTTTGGCCTATTTTATGTTCTATCAAATCAATAAAAGTTCTTATGAAACAAGTGTTTTTGGTCGCCTTATATCATGGCACAGAAAAGCCAAAATCTGTTGATGATTATTTTAGAGACTTTGTTAATGAATGTATTTATCTATCAGCTAACGGTATATCAATCAATTCTTGTAAATATAATTTTCGAGTTTTAATGTTAATTTGCGATTCACCCGCAAAATCATTTGCCTTATCTATTAAGCATCACACAGGCCATTTCTCATGTACGAAATGTGATCAAGAAGGAGAAATGTATCATAATGTATTATGCTTTATTGAGACTAGAAATTTTTCCAAAAGAACCGATACTTCTTTTAGAACTGCTGCTCAATCAGAGCATCATACTGGTAGAAGCTTGCTGTTAAATATACCAAACTTTAATATGATAGATAACGTACCAATTGACTATATGCATTGTCTTTTGTTAGGAGCTATGAAAAGACTTCTTTGTCACAAACGGTATGGGTGGATTCATGGTAAACCACCTTATAAATTACGAGCTCGTGATGTTAATAAAATTAGTGAAAACCTTTTAAAATTAAAACGATATATTCCTCATGAATTTTCTAGAAAGACGCGTTTTATAAATGAGTGTAAAAGATATAAGGCTACAGAATTTAGGTTTTTTTTATTATACGCTGGTCCTATAGTTTTGAAAGAGATATTATCATCCAAAATCTATAATCACTTCATTACATTAAGTCTTGCAAGTTCTTTAATGATAAGTGAATATTATTCAAAACTTGAAAACTATGTAATATATGCTCATAATTTGATGGAACATTTTATTTGTCAATCCATAAAAATTAATGGTCCAGATTTTGTATCGCATAACATACATAATCTTTTACATTTAAGTGATTGTGTAAAACTGTATGGTGCACTTGACAACTTCAGCGCATTTCCTTTCGAGAATTATATGCAGCAATTAAAAAAAAAGATTCACAAATCTGCTCAACCTCTGCAACAAATTATTCATCGTACAACTGAAGAATATAATATTACTCAATGTACAAATATCACAGAAAATGATTCTTCTGCGAAACTATTAATGGAACATTTTGACGGACCACTGATAAATAATTGTACATCTCCGCAATACAGAAAAGCACAGATAGATAATTATTGTTTAAATATTTTAAAAATAGCCGATAGATTCGTAGAGTTAAAAACCAACGTTATTATCGAAATTAAAAACTTTGCTTCGTATAAAAATTCTGTATGCTTAATAGGTTATCGATATAGCAAGCAAGAACATTTTTATTCTAAACCATATTCATCATCTTTGCTTAATATTCAATATATAAAAAAAGATAAAAACATACTTGAAATGTGGAATATCGAATTTATAAAAAGAAAATTAGTAGTACTACCATACAAAAAAAAATTAATCTCATTTCCTTTATTACATGCATAATTTTATAATTTTATAATTTATTATTTTTAACCATAAATATAAGTACTTTTGCTATTATTATTGATATTAATAATTAAAATTTATTAGAGTTGTAATGTTTAATTATAAAAAATTGCAAAAATTAATATTAGATTGCTAAATTTATAAACATATTTGAATGTACATAATATAAAATAATTAGTTTAGTTATAAAATATCCAAGATGACCTGGTACGTTGTAAAATTTGATGATGAGGACACAGTTGAAGCTGTACCTGACATATGGTACATGAAAAAAAATTCACAATGCTATTGGCCACCTGAAGGCACTGCAAAACATATTATAGTAGACTTTATAAAAAAAAAGCAATCTCCTGGAGCCGACTGGGCACTCTATGAAGCAAACCTTTTAGGCAGCTATGGTAAAATACACTTTGACACATTCTCACAGAATACTTTATATAATAAAATACTCCTAAAATGTTTATACGTAAAATGTTAATACATTTAGTATAATACACTAAATGTATTAACATTTTACGAAATTTGTATGGATCGATTTTTTATTGTTTTTAATTTTGTTTTTTATAGACAATTATAAAATAGCACAAAAAAAGCCAATAAAGCTAAAAACACAAATAATCTCTCCTCTAATAACGAAGAATTGAAAAGGAAATATAGACGTAGAAGGAGCACGAAAAAAAGCCATCATAAAGAATCTGAAAATGAATATGAATTATCCTCTGAAACCGAAGTATCCTCGGATAATGTTATATATCCTGTTCCAACTCCAATAGAAAAAACTCAATTAAGTGGTAAGTAATATAAGCAACAATCATACAATATTATACATATATTTGTAAGACAAGAATTCTATTTTAATATTTCATTAATAATTTTTTGTATAATAAAAATAAAAAAACTCAAAAATTAAATAATGAAAAATAGGGCAAGAGCTTCAGCAAGGTGTTCGTGCAAAATTGTACTTTCTTACTTTCTTACTTTAAGAATTACACAATCTACAAATTGATGATATCAGTAAAACTATGAATCTTTTATTAAGAAGTAAAAGTAATGAGTGGCAGAACTTATCATTGCATGAAGATGTTTTAGATATCACATTTCCAGTAAATGAGAATTCTTTAACTCTAGAAGACTTGTTAGATTCTGAACATAAGTAATGATTGGTAAAGTATATTTGATTATAAATTGATTATAAAAACGTTTTAATGTGAATTATTTAAATTATATAAAACTTTTTGGTAAACGTTTCTGTCCGATATCAGACCTTCAGTAACATAAAAATTATAATAAATTCTACGCCGTAATTATAAACATAATTGTCGCCATAATGTATGTCAAATTAATCATTAATTTTATTAATACTATATCATTCTGTCGCCTATTGATAACACAGTCAAATGTTTTTGTCAAAACGATAGACTCAATCGATATTATTTATATAATTACGGCAGAATTTTGTTATAATTAGTATGTTGCTGAAGAAGGTCTACTATCAAACAGAAACGCGTTTAACCAAGTAATGAAGTAACATTTTGCGCGAACACTTTGCTGTGGCTTTTGTTCTATTTTTATATTTGTAATTATTTTTTATATCAATGCTTTTTAATATTCTGTTTGTGCATATAGTACAGAAAAAAAATATTTAATCTATTCATCAGAAATAATGAAATAAAGATGTACAAAGATGATTTCTTTAAAAATATACAATATTTTTTCATACATTTTATTAGTATACTTTGTTTTTCTGTCTCAAAAGTTAAAAAGTCTCAAAGAAATATCCAATGATATGTAAAAAGAGTAACGTTCAATCATTATTTTTTGAAGGGATTAATGTCACTGACAAAAATGATCAGTTGAAAGCTTCTACCTCTGTTACTACGTCTAATAAGTCTGAAAATCTATCTGCAGTATCACAGCAGCCTACTTCGACTCTTCAACAGAATAATGGTAAGATTAAATTTGTACATGTAATAATGAAAATAAGATTAATTTTTTTTGTAGTACCACTAATTTTCTTTTGATAAATTTGATATTCCATATTTTAAACAAGTTTTTCTCTTTTTTTATATATTAAATATTAAGTAAAGATGATAAATATGGTTTAAAAATGATCTTGTTGTATCGATATCCTATTAAGGCTTTTGGGTACTCGCTGTGACCATGTTGAATCGTAACGTCAGAAGCAAGAAGTGTCACGTTGAGAATTCATAGATGTCATTTTTGGATAAATAAATATTTTGATACAATACCACTTCAGATGGCTTTAACGTACTTTTAAAATACCTCGAAAACTATGCTTTTCTCTTGATAGCCAATCAACAACTGTAAAATGATCGTAATATCAGACTTTGTAATATGGAATAGCTGTGCATGTGCAAGACTGAACGGACTAGGACTTTATATAGCTATTTTTTACAGCTGTTGACTGATTATAAAGGGAAAAAGATAATTTTCGAGGTATCTTAAGAGTATGCTAAAGTCAGGTGTGAAATGTTGTTTTATCAAAATATATCTTTTCATTTAAAAATGGCATCTAAGAATTTTTGTTTTCTCGCCTCTGACGTCACAATTTTGACATGGCCGGAGATGTACAATTATTTATCAGTGGTCTGTCAAAATGTTCTATTAATAGTTTCACAAAACAATCATTTTCTGCAATATTTGTATATTGAGTATTTTGTAATATGTGTTATTTTTTCTATACTATGCGTAAATAAATTATATTATTTTTGAAGGAAGTGTTGCTATATAATTTATAATCGATGTTTTTATTTCAGAATATCAAAAACGAATTCTAAGAGAATTACACATTCTAAGTTTAAAAATGGACGATATTGTTGAAAGTATGAGTCTTTTATTAAAAAGTAAAAGAAATGAATCGCAAGACTTAACTTCGCATGAAGAAATTCTAGATATCACACGATCATTTCCGGTAAATGAGAATTCTTTAGCTCTATTAGAAAACTGGTTGATAGACTCTGAACATAAGAAACTATTGGTAAGAATTTTTAAGTACGATATATTTGATTATAAAAATGTTTCAATTTAAACAATTAAATTAATATAAAAAATTATTCAATATTTAAGTCTTTATTTTACAATTTTTCAATTAAAGAAATTAAATAATCTTTTTATAATGGCAGTCGCAACATTTAAGTCGTATTGGAGGTAGTAACGTTAAAGAGATTGTACGGAGAATTATGTATCATGTATTTACTAACGAAGTTGGTATGATTTACTCTTGGGAAGGAGCAAAGAAAAAGAAAATCTTCAAGGATTTAGCTGTAGCATCTACTATTTTCTGTAAATTAAAAACCATTAAGTTATAATAATACAATTATAATAATAATCATACAATTAAAATTTTGCAAAACTTTTTACTTTAATATAATTTGTGATAATCTTTTGCAGCTGCCGTACGACTCAATAAGAATACTAATGATTGCACAAATGCAGAAATTATAAGTTTTATAAAAGCATGGCTTGTAAGGAGCAAAGATCGTTTTAATAATAACAAAAATAAACCTGCAACTACTCAAGACGTTAATGAGAACCCGCAGATCAGTAACGGAGAGTAGTCTTAAAATATTTAAAACACACTACTCATATGATGGCAGCTATGGTATAGAATAGAGAGTAAAAATAGTACAAAAGTTTCTATTATTTTTAATAATTCTTTGTTTCTTCGCGTTCACTGTACGTATTATATTTACACACAATGAATTTTGTTTTAATTTACTAATATTTACGGTTCTGATAAAAAATATTAATATATTCCTATATTATTCCTGTATTATTAGATTTTTTATTAATAATTTCTAACATACATATGTTGTAGTAATATATTCATATATTGTAGTAATCTTAATTACACTTTTGCGTTATTCAAGTATTTTATTTTCATACATATGTGTTAATATTATTTAAAAAAAGTGTATAGAAGTTGCCATATCTTGCGCTTTAGTTTTAAAATTACAGTTTTGTTATAAAAATACATATGTACCTTATGACTAACTAATATGCATCTTATGCTCATTTCATATACGTGCAATAAATACAATTTTTTTATTACTTCTAAGTTTAACTTTTGTGTTATTTATTCTCTTGCAATAATCTTTTATATAACTTTGTTGAAATAAACATTTAGTTTGTATATAATACGTACGTGCATGGCGTGTACATTATATGTATAGAAGATGTGCATAATACATGCATAGAATGTATATAATACTCGTATGGCGTGTGTACATAATATGTGCGTAGCACGTATGTGACATGTCCAGAATGTCTTCATTTTAAATGATCCACTTGAATATTTCTTAGGGAGTATTTTAGGGGAAAATATTTCAGACAAAAGTTATAGAGTTTAGAGGGAAGTGCTTAATAGTGATCTAAATTTTTAATTACGGTCATTTACTAAAGTCATTTACAGGTCAATTTTGTTTTTAAAAGAAACTGTCAATTATATTTTATATTAATCGATTCTTTGTTATATTCTGTGTAAAAAATTACAAGCGTATTTATAAGATATTTTATGTTTTATAGTTTGACATTTGGTCAATTTTTTAATAATTTCTTACATAAAATGTAACAAAGAATCGATTTATATAAAAAAATTGTAGGAGTTTCCTAAAAAGAAATTGATCTCTATATATATGATCTTGGTAAATGAACGTAATTCAAAATTTAAGTCACCATTAAGTATTTCCTTCTAAACTCTACAACTTTTGAAATATTTTCCCCTAAAATGCTGTCCCTAAGAAATATTCAAGTAAATCATTTAAAATGGAACATTTTGGATATGTTACATATGTGCTACATGCACATATAATACGTGCGTGGCATGTACATAATATGTATATACATCCTATGCATGCTTACGCACATTCTATGTATATATTATGTATACATTCTATATACATGATATGCACGTATTATTTTCATCTTATGCATGTGTCATGTACATCTTATGTACATATTATGTACATATGCTATGCACGTATTATGTACAGCCTATGTACATTCTGTACATGTGTCATGTACATCTTATATACATATTATGTACATGATATGTACATATTATGTATATCCTGTGTACATCCTATGCATGTGCCATGTACATCTTATATACATATTATGTATATGCTATGTACGTATTATGTATATCCTATGTACATCCTATGCATGTATTATGTATATCTTATGTACATATTATGTACATGCTATGCACGTATTATGTATATCCTATGTACGTGCATAAAAATTAAATGTACATGCATGAAGTATATACATAGAATGTGTTTTTTCATGTACATATGTATATTTTTATGACATTCCATGTACATGCGCTGGGGGTACTATTGCATTTACATTTCATATACATTGGATGTACGCTGTAATACATGTGTATATATTATGTATATACAATATAAATAAATGTATATGAAATGTATATACATTGTATATCAAATTGTTTTGTGGGTGTTATAATACTTTAAACTCGATTAATATTTTTGACAGTTATCAGCTGATTTCTGTCAAAAAATATTAATCGCGGATAAAGTATCATAACATATTATTTCAAATATTATTTTATTTAATTTGCCTCTCG
Organism: Prenolepis imparis; assembly: GCF_030444845.1. Classification (NCBI taxonomy): domain Eukaryota; kingdom Metazoa; phylum Arthropoda; class Insecta; order Hymenoptera; family Formicidae; genus Prenolepis; species Prenolepis imparis. The sequence goes on from NW_028141169.1 coordinate 16,329,783, forward strand.
ATGCTACAAATATAACGCACATCGAATGCGAATCGGAACAATCAATCAGCATCGCGGAAAAGATGCAACAATACTCGCGAGAATCGACTTAACATGTCTTTTTTAGAAAGAGATATTATAATATTATAAATTCGATAAATATTTTTGATAATTATCACCTGATTTTTGTCAAAAAATATTAATCGCGAATAAGATATTATAACATATTATATAAAACATATTAATATTTTAATATTTTCAAACATATTATATACACCCCCATTACCGCTATAAAAATGTTTTAAAATAAACAATTTCTGACTCTCACCGATACGTACAATAGCCGGAGTTGTAGTACACAGCACATTGATCTGAAAACAAAATATTCAAATTATGTATATACATATGTGTGTGTCGAATATCTCATAAACAATGCAGTTTAGAAAAAAAATGTTTTTATTTCGTATACCTCGCAGTTGCTCTGCTGTCTCTTTTTATTAGAAGTTTTCCTTCTGATAATGGAATGAAAGCATGACTTTGCTGAATTTTTGGTACTGGTTTAGCCGCAGAGAATCTGCTATGAAATAGCAGACCTTTTCTTATCTGCTAATAAAAAGATATTCTTCTGCAACAGAAGGTGTTCTTTTCTTACATGATTAACATGAAAAAATCAAAAATATTGAAATTTTATAGAAAAAAAGTTAAATAAAACAAAAAATATCATTAACGCTTATCACACATGCTAAGTCCGAATAAGTCAACAACCAACCTTTAATCCGTCCAATTTTTATTAGAAATTATCTAGAAGACACTAAATTGTATTTTTATAAAGACATTAAGTATATTTCTGTGCAATATATCTCACTCTTATAAATGTGCGTCCGTACGGACACCTTGAATTCGCCGTATTGATTTCGCCATTATGTATCACAATTTTTAGCACACGGCATTCGAAAGAGTATATTTTTAAGTAAATTTTGCACCCCTAAAAAAATTTCTTAGTTGCAATCTGTTCTGGACAGAGAGGTGGTCCGGTTAACGTGGAATGACTCATATATAAGCTAGAATATTTAATTAGCAAATTTTAAACTCGATTAATATTTTTGACAGTTGATTTCAAAAAATATTATATATAATCAAGAATAAGATATTATAACATATTATTTACAATGTATTACTATTTTAATTTTTAAACATATTATTATTTTAAAATTTAATTAGCAAATTAACGCTTTAATCAGCTAATTTCTGTGAAAAAAATATTAATACATAAAACCGAAGAATGGCACGCGCGTAACGCGCACTTGTGTTATTCTATTGTAAGTTATTTAAAAAATGCATTTACATGCTAAATAAAATGTAATATTTTTTCTGAAAACAGTTGATATATTTATATAGATTATTTTATTATAACAATTTTAGAAAAATTAATTATAAAATATTAATTTTATTTTATATAATTAAGTTTAAAATTTGAAAAAATACATAGTTGCACAATAAAAGATAAAATGCCAAAACATTTTATTATTATTATTGTAAAATTAATTCAACTTTTTTAAAATTTTGTACATGTTGCTGATTATATTAATATACATTTTTTTAAACTTTCTATTTATATTTTCATGTATCTACATCAATTCTTTATAAAAATGGTATTCCATTAGATAGAATTGTAATCCATATTGTAATCAATTTTTGTATGTATATTAATTAAAAAGTGTTTGGCTCCTATATTTTTGCTACAAATGTAATCTCCACACAATAAACTATCGAAATAAGTACATAACAAAATATTTGGCTCGTTTTAAATATTTGGTATAATCAAATTATCGCCGCCGACTCTATACGGGACATACTTTTTTTATGTAAATTTATTAAAAAAGTTTGTAGGCTCCTATATTTTTGATACTACAGTACTTTGCAAACTATATACAATCAAAATATGTATAGAAAAAATTGTTGGCTTGTTTTAAAATATTACGCATCAACAAATTATCGCGGCGAACACAATGCGCCGCTTACTTTTTTTATGTATTGTGACGTGGTCGTCATAACGCGCGCTCACCCCAACCTAATCGCGAGGCAAAACGCCGAGCGGCCAATCACGAGAGAGCGAGAGAGAGAGAGAGCGAAACCGGAAATCCCAGAGAGACTGGGCACCGCAGTATTAATTAAAATTAATTCGTTTGAATTCTAATTTATTTTCGGGAGCCTGACCGAGACAGACTATTGTCGCAGGGGGGGGGGGGGAGAGAAAGAGAGAGAGAGAGAGAGAGAGAGAGAGAGAGCGCTAGTTCAAGGTGAATCAAAGAATAGATATGTTATATATATGTTTGTATGTATTCTAGGTACAGTTCAAGTTAAATATCCACAGGCTACTGAATATGAAATTTCGGAATCAATCAAATCATGGATTCGTCATGCATCTGAAAAGGCACAAAAAATGAATGCTACTGCATAATTAAATTGATTCAATTATGATGATTTTTATTAGATTTCTATTATCTTTTGACCCTCATCCAATCCAATTCTACATCGAATACACAGAATTTACGTATTTATTATTTTTTTCGAATTTTACATCGATATAGCCGAAAGACAATAGAAATTTATAGAAGACTATTTGATAAGTAGATTTCAATAAGATATTTAACAATAAGATATAATTTTTTAATTTTAAAATGATTAATTCTTTGCAATATGTTTTGTTTTTATTTATTATACAGCATTACAATTTCCGAAGCGATATTTGACCATAGATTTTTTATAAATAAAGCATTTGAAATCAAAGTGATAAAAGTCGTTCATATAGTTTCGAAAATATCAATCTTATTTTTTTCATTTGAAAAACGAAATAACTCACACACACAACACTTCCACCCACACAAATACATACCTCTGCACCCACATACAAACACATCCCTGCATATACATATGCTCTACATGCATCCTCTCTACCACATTTCTACATACGTATACACACACGCATAAACACATACATATCACACCTCTCATATATACACACACAACTCAAACAAATAACTTATGCGAGTTATTTTGTTTCTCCAATGTTGCAGAAAAATAAAGTTGATGTCTCCGAAACTATGAGCAATAGCACTTTTTAAACTTTTGTTCTAAGTGGTTCAGTTATAAAGAATCCATTAATCAAAGGGCGCTTCGAAAATCATAATATCCTTGTTTATTATAATAATATTAAATTAATATAAGATAATTATAATTATAATAGTCTTTTATTACTTTTTGAAGTCATTAGAATGTCTCTTTTTTTTATATATTGCTGATTGCTATGTTTTCCTTTTACATCACACGTCTTGGCGTTTTGTTCGTAACGCGTTTATATTGTCACGACAGGCGCACCCTCTCGATTAAATGTTTAAAAAAATATATAATATACAATAAAATATATAATAAAAATATATATACGTACATATGTATACATTTTTAAATAAAGTTTAATTACTGTAACGAGACTTATTATCATTTTAGTTATAATTTTTTCTATTTATAATATAAAGACATATTTTATTGCCCTATATGTATATTCAATTACTGCATATTGATCAATCTAGGATAGCAAAAAAGGCATTTAGAAACATCCTGTGGATATTGTTGGGATCGAATTTGTTATGGAATTATATCCTAACGATATTCATTTTTGGATCTCGAATCTTATAAGCGGACATATAGGCATCCTCAGTACATCCTAAATACATCCTCAGGTTTTATACGGATGAACTCTGGATATTTGAAAATCTTTGGAGATATATCCGATGGACATACCTCGGATTAACTTTTGCTATGTGGGAAAGGAATTCGGCCTTGGCGATCTACCGGCAGTGAAGCGCCCGACAATAGGCGCAGGAAGGGCCCGAGACCGGAGGATAAATTCCCACCCGTGGGTTACTGCCCCGCCGGATACTGGAGACAAGGCCACCGCGTGGAGGCCCGCGGCGCGATGTCGCGGGGGCCTCAAAATCATGCGTAAATACCGCGCTAATAAATATTCTTAGCGTTATCGCGAGGGGTGCTGTTAACCCCCGTACGGCCTTGCTAATCTCGCGCGGCGACAGTAGACGGCACGGCGCCGTAATAGGTTATCGCGTACGCACCCCGTGTGCGCAGGATTGAGTCAGCTGTCGATTTCGGACCGATAGATCAGACAGATTGGTGCAATCGCTCGACCCTGTAAGACGCGCTGTGGATCGAGATCGATTTTGGGGCAATAGAGACGTACTCGAGAGAGACCAAGGCGAAGGAAGAAGTTCCGGTGAGGCTACTCTTCTGTAAGCGTATCTAATAATTATCACGTCCGCAAAATTTGTGAGTCCGAGTCTCGGTCGTTCTGACGCGATTGTATCGCTGGTCAAGCTTTGTCGCGTGTGCTCTGCCCTTTTTCGTGAAAATACTTGGTGTAGGAGCGATCGACGTCAAGCGGCGAGTACTTTTGTGAATTCGGACACGTGGATAATATTAACGCGGAATCTTCGTCTCTTTGGGATTCGGTCATATGTGTCGCGTCTCGTATTACTTAGTTGTCGCGCCTTTTCATAACCTAGTCTATTGTATAGTATTGTTGCGTATCGTCATTGTGTTCATTAACCGGCTACGTCCGGACGTCGTAATAATGTTAACTTTGTCGTGACGAATCCGAAATTAATAAAGCGAAAGCGTACTTCTTGACCACCGACGAGAGTGTAAGAGAGAGTACGCGCGAGAGAGATAAAACCATTGAGTGGGTGTGTGAGAGAGAAGAGCGCGCGGAAAATTCCGGGCGCCCGCGATTCGCCTGTGAATTTCGCCCATCGGATCGCGAAAAATATATTGTTCCAGATATTGTATCACTCTCCAGTCTCGCCGCCGATCCGAACTTCCGATTGTTCGCGAATTGCGAGTTGGATCTTTATCGACTATCTGTCTTGTCGCGACTGTTATGCCGTAAAGTATTTTTCTACCTTATTGACGCACTGATTTCGGACTTGAGCTTGTCGCAATTATAATTTCTTTTCTCGATATGCCGAAGTATTGTCGCTTATATTAATTTTTGGTTTACTGTGTCTGTTGCCGTATCTCTTGTGATTATATTCTTTTCTTTAGTATTATTCTAGTCTTTAATTGTATTTTCTTTTATATTCAATTTTTCTTTTATTATAATTTGCTATGATATTTTTCTCTTATATTTATTTTTATTTTTCTTTGCTTATAATAAACTTTACTCTTATTATTTCGTCAGTTAAATTGCGTATATTATTTCTTTCGTCTTGTAAGATTGTAACCTCCTTTTGTTAATATAATTTCGGCAACCCCACTCTGCCCCTCTGCCGTTAGGCGAGCTAGTCAGCCCGTAGCGGGATTCTCGGCCTAGATTTTGCGTTTGTCTCGCGATTTGTGGATTGACACATGAAAGACCGCGTCTGGCGCCCAAAACTTTATTCTTTCGCGGATATCACGGTTAGCGTTCTGCTGCGGCACGCGCGGAGCGACCAAGATCTTAGTTCCCGCCGCGTGAATAATTAAAGTCTCTGTGTTTTGCTGACGGCCACGCTCCGTTCTTCCGACTTTTCGTCAAGTCAAGGGAAAAAGTCGTCACAGTATATTTATTAAAAAGTGTTTAGGCTCCTATATTTTTGATACAAATGTAATCTCTACACAATAAACTATCGAAATATGTAAATAAAAAATTTTTGGCGTGTTTGAAAATATTACGTATCACTAAATTATCGCAGCGGACACAATGCAGCGCTTACTTTTTTTAATGTATATTAATTAAAAAGTGTTTAGGCTGCGATATCTTTGTTACTGTTAGAAAATAAGTTTCTTCGCAGCAGGATGCGGAATAGAAGGGACGTTCTAAATCACGTGATCACTGCGTGCACAGAGTTTACGTTTGTCCGCGTGACCTTCGATACCAGCGCGGACACCGTAACGAAATTTTTATTAGCCGGATTGAGAGTCAGGTTGAGTGCATAAACACAGTCTTGTTAGTTTTTCAGAATATACTTTATTCTCGGACGATGACGGACTAGTCACTAGACGCGCTCAATACTCGTTCGATAATTAGCGATACTGTCTCTAAAGACTCTCCTCTCGCACTGAGGCTAAACCTCCGCTCGCGTCTCAAGACCCCAAATTCGCGGTGTCCAAAAAAAGCGCCTGATTGGTAGCATCGATCAGACGATCGAAGTTTGCCAATCAGAAGCGGCCAAGAGAGGTGCTAACAAACCGCGGGAAGTACTTGGAGTGATGTTTGTCGAAGGCGACAAAAAACACAAAACACTGGAGCGCGCGACGCAAACGCCTTTTGTCAGCGATTCGCAAACACCTTTTGTTCAAATTTAGCAAAGCGGTGGTGATTTAGACGTTTGAAAGTAAATAATCTTTGACTTAAGTAGGGATACTATGAGAGTTCTAATCCACGGGGCTCCGAGGGGGGCGCGGGGCGGGGGGGTTCTCCATGGCGAGGGGTTCTGACGTCACGCGGGGCGGGGGGTATATCGGTGGCGAGGGGGATGACGTCACGCGGGGCGGGAGCGCTTATCGCTGTGTGGGGGACGCTTATCGCGTTTTGTTTTTTCGCGGGTATAAACATAACAGCGTATTGTATTACGCGCCGATGTTCGGCAGCTCATAAACAGATATTACTATGATTTTATCTGAGGGATGGGGATCTTGGGTGCCACGCTTATCGCGACGAACACGTCAGTACATGTGTTTTCGCGGTAAAAGACCGTGTTGCATTACGCGCCGATATTCGGCAGCCTTTGCGGTACCTTCCCCCTCCCCCTAAGCATTCTTTCTCATTGTTTAGGGAGCGCCGATGTCCGGCCGCTTGAACTTTTATAAACAAAAATGAGCGCCGATGTCTGGCCGTTTTGTGTCAAAAGCGATAACTCGATAGGCAATATTAGACGAGTCGTCTGATGAAGATCACGCGTTGTCGAATGACAGTAATTATATTAGTGATCAAAGTGAAGACCTTACAGATATTGACGACAAGATAGTGTCTATTTCGCAAATCTATGCATTAAACGGACGTACGAAAGTTTGTGCCATATACTTTTATTATTCTACGGGTGGTGCTCTTGCTTTATGTATTTCGTGTATAATCTCTATTCAAGATGTCGGGTACATGTATGCTGTTAGAAAGCATGTGATTCAATTACACGACGTAGTGGATGGTCGATACTGTAGCAATTGTCAAGATTCATTGTATCAGATATTTCCCTGTGATATGTGTCCAATTTATACGCATTTGTGAAAAAAAAACATGGAAAACATTGAGCAGACTGAACGCGACCTGTTGGAGCGGGCTCATAAAGTCACCACTTGGGGCGAGTTATTTATGGAATATAAACATCTCAGAGATAATGATGATGATGATGATGATGTGATAAAACCGCGGTGCACCATCAAACCTTGTGAGGAATCGAAGAACATTCCATTGACTTCGATTGTGCAATTTTTAAGAAGTCGCGAACTCGGTCTGCGAAAACCTCACACAGTGAAAGTGCGAAATTTTCTGGGAGCTCATGAATATTGTTAAAAACAAGCTAAGATGCATGGACATACTTCAGCAATATGTTATGAACACCAGCTACATTGTGCACTTGATAGTATGCATTGTTTAAATAAAATGTGGGGTGAAACCAGTGAATATTGTTGGCCATTTGAATCACCACCTCATTCACCATCGCCATCCGATACTGAGGAGGAGGAGGAGGAGGAGGAGGACGTGTTCGCAGCATGGAATTAGTGAGTATTTTTAAAATTTTTTAAATTGAGTTAAAAAATAATAAAATTGTTTTCTGTTATACAGGCGTTCCGCCCGGCCGTCACCTCCGCAGCAGTCCCACGGCTGTCGCTCTGCCACCCCCAATAATTTCTTATATAACATTATATTAATCTTTTATATTTTATATTTTTAATATTCTTAAATTTTATATTCTTAAATCTTATATTCTTAAATTTTATATTCTTAACAAGATCACAAACAAACACACACATGTCTATACAGATGTAACATTTAAAACAAAAATATAAACTAACACAACATCCAACACATATTGTTCACAAAAAACGAAATAAACACAGATACACGGCAATACGCGACATTCGATCAAAACTAAGCGTTAGTCACGTCTAAGAACTCGCGACCCACGAGATATCATCCGATGCACATATAAAGTCTAACATCCTACATTCACGGCAGAAAACGAATAAGGCCAATAAATAACAGAAAGTCGGATGAGATGTTGAGGGTCAACGACCGATAATTTAAACAAAATCACAGTATGTAATAATCGTTCCCCTACACACAAAAAAATCTTGTGCAGTTAACACTCGACACCCATCACAAGCCATTTTCACCTACACAATAATGTATAACATAATGTAATTGACAGAAACTGAAGATGGTCCGAATTATGGACCGAAACGTTCTAATCAATAAAGGAAACATACAAGAACACAAGTTTTCCAAATCTATAAACACAAATAATTAGCGCACCACCTTCCGCGCCAGGCTCCTAATTAGCCCAACACAACTCAATATATTGTTATCAAAACAAGCCTTCACATCATATTATATTCTTAAATTTTTATATATTTTATATTTTTATATATTATTATACTTATTCATATATTTCTTCTTATATTTTATATTATATTTTTTAAATTTAAATTCATTCACACACACACACACACACACACATGTAAATACACATTTATTCATAATTAAAAATTAGTATTATTAAAGAAAATGTTTTTTTTTTTTTAAATTCCTCTTCTTTTCCTTTGCAAACCTCTCTCGCATTATCTCGCGCTCTCTTTCGCGAACATCTCTCTCGCATGCGTCTCTCGCGTTATCTCTTTCTCACATGTGCCTCTCGTTCTCTCAAACGCCTCGCGCTATCTCTTCTAAGCGCTCTCGCGGTCCTTAAGCCTCGCGTTCCCCCCTTTTCCGCATGACGTCATCACCCGCAAGGACCACGCAACTATTGGGAGCCACGTATGAGAGCTGGGGACTGTTAACGGGTAAGAGAGAGAGCGCAGATATTCAGCCACTCGAATTTATTATATTATTATTATATATAATAGCGCCTGAATTTACTACGATTTATCTGAGGGGATGAAGAGGCCTATGGAGAGAGGGTCTGTCTCCGCAACGTTCGTCATAAAGTCTTGAACATTCATCGTGTCAAAGTGCCAGTGAATAAAGTGTTAAAATGGATTTTGAATCAGGAGACATTTTCGGGCCAAGTTTTTGGAAGAACCTGTTTAGGAGAATATTCACAAATGTTCCTTTCCTAGGATCGAAGGAAATTTTTAAGGATACATTTTTTGCAACGCGGTTTTTTGAGAGCGTCATTAGGACCATACTTTTGATGTTCGTTTCGCCTGTAAGTATTGTTTTTTTATTGTGTGTGTGTGAATTGAATTATTAAATTTCCTTATGTTACTTATATAATAAACTTTTTTTTCCTGGACGCGATAATAACAATGGACTCAGTTAGAATTGATGGCTTTATGAACATTGAGAATCGTCGGTGGATACGCATGGTGCGCCGCAATGATAGGTATTGGTTTGATCACATGTGGGGTGATACTGTGGACACCCGCGAGTGGGAGGAAAACAATCCGTGGATGCGAGTAGATATATTTGCACTTCGCGAGCTCTTCGGATTGGAACCATATCCTGAGGATATAATAGAAGATTGGAATCCCCAGGAGCCCGAGGAGCCTGAGGAGCCCGAGGAACCCGAGAATTTGGTGGTGAGAAGGGCAAGATTATATTGTAAGTTTTAATTATATAATAATAAATAAAAAAATTTTAAGATTATTAATGTTTTTTCTGTTATGCAGGAGTCCCGCCTCGCAGCAATCCCACGGCCGTCGCCTTGCCACCCCCACCATCGTCGGCACAGCCGCCCGGCCGCCTCACCGCCTCGCATCCACCCGCCGCCACTCTACCATCGTCGGCTCCACCGTAGCCACCTCCGCCACCGACAATTTTTATATATTATAATATTCATTTATATTCTTATCTTTATATTTATTTATATTTTTTAAAAATTTTATATCCATTTTATATTATAATTTTATATCCATTTTATATTCACATTCATATACATTTACATACATTTATATACTTATTTTTTTTAAATTCACACACACACACACATGTAAATACACATTTATTCATAATTAAAAATTAGTATTATTAAAGAAAATGTTTGTATTTTAATTTAAAATTCCTCTTTTTTTTTCTTTGCAAACCTCTCTCGTAGTCTCTAGCCTCGCGCTATCTCTCTCTTTCATGTTTCTCGCCGCGACACCTCTCTCGCAGTCCCTAGTCTCTCTTCTAGCGCTATCTCTCGCGATCCCTAGCCTCGCAGTCCCTAGCCTCGCGACCCCTAGCCTCTCGGTCCCTAGCCACTCAGTCCCTAGCCTCACGATCCCTAGACTCTCGGTCTCTAGCGTCGCGTTCCCCCTTCTCCGCATGACGTCATCCCGGGCAAGGACCACGCAACTATTGGGAGCTATACGTATAAGAGCTAGGGAACTGTTTACAGGTGGGAGAGAGTGCGGATGGGAAATGCGTGCAAAGAAATTATATCATGATTAAGATTTAAAAACTCTTTTATTCTTCTTTTATATATTTTTCTTACATATTATGAACTAAAAACTAAAGCTGCCAGCTCACAATCAACGAGTTGATGTTTATTGAAGGCGTCGCTAGCGCGTATTACATTTGATACTTCTTTATTATCCGTTACAGTGGACGCAATATTTGAAAATTGTGTAAACTTGATATCGACTGTCCCGGTAATTTTAACCAATCGATTAAAAGTTACATCGATGCATGGATCGAGATCGAACATACGGTGTAACGTCGATTCGATCATCATCATGCGTACATTTGAAGATTCAAGACTTATTAGCTTGGCGTCGTTAATCGTATGAAATCTCACTGTTAGTGGTCCAACGCTTATAAAACTGTGAACATCTTTAGAGTCGTTCCGAAGGAAATTTTGAATATTGTGACGTTGCTCGTAGAGTCCCTTCCATGTTTCGAGAGATAGTATCAGTTCCTTTCCTCAATGATCTCCTATAACGATCTCCACGTAACTCGGTGGACCCACGTTGATACCAATTTTGAGGAATTTGAATTCGGTAGCTGTCAATGCGTATCGTCTGCCTAGTATACGAACCGCATGACGCTCCAACAAAATGCTGTAAATGAAATTAGTTTAAAAATAATATAATTTGTAAAAAATATAAAGATATAAAAATAGAAAAATAGAAAAAGTTAAATTTACTTGTCGCATTTGTTCTCAAACGATGGAGTTTCATTACAATTCGGTATGTAATTATTCACATGTCTGCCGGAGCCGCTGCTTCATTCGGTGGAGTACATTTTTTCTACATTATTAAAGTGAAACCAACAGTACGAACGATTAACGCGACACTGATCGTATAAAGAAATTAATCGAGTGCTGTACATGACGCTTATTTTTAAAAGTAGTGGGGTAAATGTGGTAGGAGATTAATGCGTTATAAAATTTAAGAGAAGGGGAAACGGCGCTCGGATAAAAAGAATTCTTAGAAACGATTCGTGAGGAAAGGATTGGGGAAGGGGAATAAGAGATAAAACTTATTAATGTTTAAATATTTTATTTTTTCAAATCTTGCAATTCTTTCTGGCGTTGCGACCACCAGTTAAATATTTTGAATACATTTTGTAATGCGCAATTCTTAACATGTTTTCCACATCGCATAATGTTTTTAACATCTAGATTATTTAGAGACTCGATATCGTCGTAATCAAGATCCAAGGTCTCAATAATGAAACCGTTTCCCGCATCATCCAATATATCGGCTAACCATTCTCGCTTTTCAAGTCTTTTTACATATACGAGAAAGAATTCTTCTTCTTCTTTTTCTTCTTCTTCTTTATGTAGCCCACCAACGATAGCTGTTGTAATCAAACGCTGAGCCATGCTATATGGAACGTTTCCATCTTCCCATTGTAATCCATGATGATTTTGAGTCAACCATGAGGCTTGGCGTCTCTCAGATTTTATGAGCACACCCCATGGTACAGGACATGCGAAAAAATATGATAAAATAAATCCTCTTCTCAGGATTGCCGCTTCCTTTACAATGAATCGTTTATTGAGGGTAAACCCCTATAGATCCACAAACGTTGGTACGGACATGACAAAATCTTTCTCTTCGATGCATAAGTTAAAAAGAAGAATGACAACCATCTCATAACACTTTGATTTATATTCTGCTATGCTTCCCCCTCTCTCTAAATTGTTGGTGCATTTAGGTGATTTTGCGCACAACGTTGGTCAACGGGTTGTACTGGATCACGCGATCGTGTATGATGAGACAGTATGCAGTCGTATTATTAGGCACATTCTCCTTACACTCAAATTCCAATCTCACATCCACGGTTGCGCTCTTGATCGATTCGTTTTGTCGAGAACAATCGATGATTATGAATGGGCCGTTACGTAGAAACTTTCGGCCTGTCTGCAGAGCAAAGATAACGTATCGTGGTTTCTCCAGCTGAGTCGCGGTTTTAATGGCCCACGAATGCTTGGTTGTACGCTGCAATAGCGGAAACTCGTCCAGATCCCACGAGCGAAAACCCATGCTGAGATAGCGTCCGCTTTCCAGAGCGCGCAGCATAGACAGCTTCTTAAGCTCGCTCAGCAACACATGTGGCATTCGCCATTGTATATGTTGATTAAAGGCTCCAGCGTCGAATCTCCAAACAGACAATTGTTGAGTTGCGCGATCGTATTAAGATTAACTCATGACGAGCGTTAATCACCACTCGTCTGTAATCCTCGCAAAATCCCAATAACATGTAGAGCGGTACGCAAAAATGGAAGTTTCCATTTATAGTAGTCGGATCACACCAGCCGGCGTTTCTCATAATCACGCTTCTATCGGATGATATCGTTACATAGTTTTTGAGCATACTTGTTATTCCCACGTTTCTGTTGCGATCAATCTCCACGCCATCGAGTTCGTATCGAATCTCATCAAACATAAATGCGACGCAATTATTTCCCAGTATCACATCAGATCCTTCGGCTGGTCTATTTAACTTTAATTCTCCTTCGATGTTTAGAAAACTGTCAAACGGCAACGTATACAGATCCTGTTGTTGTATGGGTATTCTTATCTCATCACTGTGTCCGAATGTTGTGTTAGTGAACGGATTGTACGTGAGTCTCGATTTTGACAATGCGATCGTTGAAGATTGACTCTTCCCCGATGTTGAGGATGTCGGTCATTGTTCAGATATTTTGCACCGCGAATCCCAAAGTTTGTAAAAACGCAACGTTTGATGCGTTCAGTTTCTTTTTCTTGGCGCAACCGGATGATTGGATAGTGAATGTCGACGTTGTTGTTGTTGTTGTCGCTAGCTCCGTAAAGATTGTGTTATCTCTCGTGTCTTTCGATCCGTTTAACACGAGCATCTCATACGCCGCACACATACGTTATCGCTGTCGTCGTTGTACGTGCAATCTAATGGTGATCTCTTCTCCTCGAAAATCGGTCAATCGATCCTGGTCGACAACGCGTAAGGTAAAATCCGTAATGCTCCGCGCGATGATCGGCAAGTAAATGATCTGCGCCGGCGTTTCCGATATCTTATATCCTGGTGGTACCCTCGGTGAAAATTCATGTATCGTATGAACGAGTTTACCGTTGCTGTACGCGCCCGCGGTCACGTTACACCCTACGCGGATAATATTTATGTTGATAATGTTAATCGGCATGTCCGACTCGTACCATTTTCGCGGCTGCAGTATACGGTTGGAGAATCCCAGCAATGCTCCAATGTTTTTGGGCTTGCTAAAGTTTATTCTGTAGGCGCATTTGATCTCACTCCTCATCGTATTATAATTAACGCGGAGTACTATCGGGTATTCTCCAATTGCAAAGTCACTATTGTCAATATATTTTTTATCGTCATCACGAACAGCGTGTCGCGGACGTCTCCGTGAAATTGCATGTGTCAAAAACTCTTGTATCGCTTCCAGCTCGTACGAGCCCTTAGGAATCATAATTTTCGCGTCATCTTTACCAAAGTAAAATTTATTATTCGAGGAATTCACGTTCGTGTGATAAGTTTCAAAATCCGCTAGACCGAGTTCGTATTCATCATCGCTCAAATCTATGGCGGGAAAGTAGTTTGCCGCGAGGACGCTACTCGTTCCAGTCAGCGAGAATGTCATAGACATATCGGCAAAACTGTTTAACGAATATTGAGTTAAATAATGCAATGTCCGTCTTTAAATTCGCGTGTATCGACCGTTCGGAGAAACTGCAAACACAATTGTCCGCAGATGCTCTGATCATAAGTTTGAACAGGTGTGTGATTGTACCGTATCTTTGTCACGTTCCGCCCGAAATATTGCACCAATTCATTCGGTGGTCGAAGATTGCCGAAACTGTCGAAATATATAGCGCGATTCCCCCTCTTTGCGTACGCCACCCAATGAGTACCTTAGCATTATCCAAATTTATGATGCTGCTCTCGTTTTGATATATACCACCGATCGGTAGCGAATCACGCATGAAAACACCTCTAAAGTATGGAATGCGCATACGTTTTGCCAGTTGCAGCAATTGTATATTAGTAGTTTCGCCCTTTGGCATTTTTAGCGTCTCTTAGACGTTTTTTTTTCCTCCTTGAAACTCCTCGTCCACGTTTGTACGGAGAGAGATACAGTCCGTGACCTTCCATGGCGCGATTGTGACGTAACATCTCTTGCAACTGACGTTGCGAGGCTTTTCCGTCGTTCACCATCTTTGCTACGCCAGCCGCTCCACCAATCATGGATCCAAGCGCGCCCAACATTGGTAGAATTGGCAATACGCCACCGCGTTTCGCTACCGGAAGTATCCGTTTCTTCGTCTTTTTCTTCGTCTTCATCTTCGTCGTCTTCAGGCCCATACCGAGCTTCGTCTTGGTTTTCATCGCTGCCCAGACAGCTGTGGCGGCGGCTCTTTCACCGAGAGTCGAATCTCTCGCAATGATGCGAGTTCGCGCTTTGTCGGCGAGTACCTTATCCGCCACGTGTCTCTCGGTGAGATCGTTGCTCCGAGAGTACGCAATATCGTGTTCACGGCACGCTGTGTCCAATGGGTTGATACCTCGATCGCCTCTGGCTAATCGCTTCTGTAGCCGCATGCCCGGACCACAAAACTGATAGCCGGGGATATGGAATTCGATGGGAAGTGCGTTTATCGCGTGATTTAATAGTCCTCTACCTATTTTTTTCGTTGACATTCGCTGCAATCCTTTATCATTTGCGCTAGACTGTCGATGTGCGTTCGCTGCCACGGTCGATTGTAATGTTCGAAACAGCGGCGACAGGCCTGAATCTCTGGATTCACCTTTATGTGTTCCTGAAGCTTGTTCCACACGTAGTGGATGTGATTTTCATATTGCAGTAAAACTGGCACAAATTGCAGCTGTTCGGCGCTTAAACCGTGAATATCGGAAGCACTTGTTAGCAGAACAAACATTTTTTCGTTACTGAGCGATTCGTGGTTCCGCGCAGCTATAAATAGGCAGGCGTTCGATTCAATCGGGGTGTGGGAAAATGAGATTCGTGCGACAACCTTTGACGATACGCGTGACGAATTGCGACGATAGATTGCGCTCGGTGGGAGACAACGCGGAGATGTGCAGACACGGTACGATGTTGCCGACTACTATACGCGCGATCGTATGCGGCCCCTCGGTAAAACTAACGTCTTGATTAGTTTGATATAAAGCCCGCACGGCGTTTGCTTCGAAAACGTGTACGTGTACTCAAAGTCACTGCAACAGCCGAAATATCGGTATCTAGAGAATTTGTTGACGTCGATCGACGAAATCGACTACTTTACATTTTCCAATAACAGTGACGTCATTCCACCGAGCGAGGCATGTCCAAACTCGATTTTCATCTTTGATGACGTGGCGTGTGACAAGCAAGATACGATAGAGAGTACTTTTCAATGGGACGTTACTCGAACGTTGATTGCTTCTATCTCTGTCAGACGTACGCGAGAATACCAAAACATCTTATACGCGACAACGCGAACTTACTGATCTTGTTTAAACAGGATGGTACCAACTTGAAACACGTGTACAACGATCATGTGAATCGCCGACATGTCGTACGAAGATTTCAGTAAATTATGTCGTATTTGTTGGCAACAAAAGTATGGATTCCTAGTGATAGACAAGGACAGCTCGCTTACAAACGGGCGATACAGAAAAGGATTTAACGAGTTTGTGATACCGCAAAACGATTAGTCGCTGCCGATATTCTGTCGAGAAGAGTGAAACGCGAGCACTCTGCAGATATGGCTGATAATGATAACATTCGCGAGCGTGAAAAGATTGCGAAGGAAATTGTGAAAACGAGCGAATCGATCCGTAAGAAACATCGTGCTTTAAAGACTGGTAAGATCGATGACGATATCGCAGTCAAGACTCACTTTAAACCTATTATCGAACCACTACAAAAGATTGTCGACAACGCGATCTTGATCGCAGTGAAAAACGAACCTGAGAGTAATGCTGACGTGAAAATTAAAACGTTACCCGCTGTTAAGTGGTGGAGGAACCTCCTAACGAGGAGGAGGAAGAAGATGCGACACCGAAAAAGAGAAAACTGCCAAACATAAATCGCTCATCGACACCACGTAGATCGGACGGATTTTTACAGGATGAACCACCGATAACCTCTACACCGTCCACCTCTACACAGTCCGCGACAACGAGAATCGTACCATTTACAATACCCGAATCACTCGCAAACGAAAATGTTTTCGAAACCACAAGCAATTCACTCGAAACATCCGTTCAATACGTGTTACAAACGTCGGAAGGTCAAGAAATGTTGCGAGAGCACTTCGGGCCACTGGGACAAAAATACATGGGCGCTCTCCTCGGTGGTGACGAAAAAAACGAGATCGATCACGTATATGGTGTCTATTTCGACAAGGATGGAATGTTGCTCGGTAACAAACGATTCGACATGGATAAATATGATTCTATAATTATAGACAAAGTAAAGTACATTGGTACACCTGGATTATACGAGCTAGTCTTCAAAAGGATTCCCGATGACGTTATTTA
Organism: Prenolepis imparis; assembly: GCF_030444845.1. NCBI lineage: Eukaryota > Metazoa > Arthropoda > Insecta > Hymenoptera > Formicidae > Prenolepis > Prenolepis imparis. The sequence goes on from NW_028141169.1 coordinate 16,346,944, forward strand.
CACGGAAGATGATATGCAAAAAAACAAGAGCATATTATTGGCGACGAATGCGCATAAACGCAAATATGATGCGCAAGGTCAATTAGGGAGCATCAGGGGATACAAATACAAACAAATAATCGCACCGTTGATGTCGATTGAAAATAAAAATCTGGAAAGGGTATATTCATGCCTCAAGCGATGACGCTAACCGACAATAAAGTCGATTACGTGCACTGGGACGACCCCAACGAGATAGTGGATCGGCTACGATTGCTCAACGCTTCACGCCGAGCTGGTCACAACGCTCACGACAACGAGATCCTGTCGATCATCGAGGAACTTCGCGAAGTCGGCATTATTATAAATTAAACGGGGTCTCGGCAAAACTAATCAGTCGATCGGCGTCATTCGCATCGAAAAATGCCTATCAACAAATTTGGATTATTCGAACGGAGAAATGATGCAACCGGCACAAGCGATCATTGGGATAGATTGATGAGAAGTTACGTGCGCGGAAACGCTCTGTGTCGCGTCGCTACAGACTATGATGCGAGATCGCGCAAGATTCATCGTGTAGCGCAACCTGAAGCTGACACTGATGCTGTCAACAAACTGTATGTGGAATCCTGCGTTAAAAGATTGATGAATCAACAGAAAGAATCAGATGAGAAGCTGACTTCTTTCGAGAAAGACGTGCGAGCAGTACAGACTGCGATAAACGAATTTCAAGCGCGGCTAACGCTAACTCAGAAACGACTATCAACCTGAATGAGCAGCAGTGAACGGGTTAGGAGCGGCTATCCAACGGTTATCAAACATCTACGAAGGGTTATCGATCGGCTACAAACAATTATCGAACAGCTACGAAGGATTATCGAACTGCTATCTAACTACAATGAGTGGCAGTGGCAGTGAACGGTCCAGAAACGGTTGTGAACGGCCTAGCAACAACTGCGAACGAGGCTACCAACAACTCAAGCAGGGCTGCGAACGAGGCTATGAACAAGTCATTAACGGCTACATGCAAGGCTACAAACAACTCAGGATCGGCTGCGAACGGGTCAGGAACGATTGCGAACGGGTCAGGAACGGCTTCGAACGGGTTAGAAACGACTGTGAACAAAGCAGCGAACGAATCAAGAACGATTTTCGAATGGGTCAAGAACGGAAGTAAACAAGGCTAGAACGGCTCAAGAACGGCTACGAACGGCTCAAGAACGGGTCAAGAACGGGTCAAGAACGGCTACGAACGGCTACGAACGGCTCAAGAACGGCTATGAACGGCAACGAACGGCTCAGGAACGGGTCAAGAACGACTACGAACGGCTACGAACGGCTCAGGAACGGAAATGAGCGATAAAACAAACAGCAGCAAACGACGATCGGGAAAAACCGACGAAGCGATGAAACAACATAGTTTGGAGAGATGGCAGTTGGTGAACGAACTGTGCCGACGAGAAAAAATTTTCCCCGAAGACATGTCATAGTGCGAGGATATGATGATCTGTGGCAAGCCGACATCGTCGAGATGTGTCCGTACTCTCGTTTCAATAAAGGTTATTACTACATACTCACCGTCATCGATGTGTTGAGCAAGTACGCGTGGGCCGTATAACTCAAGAGTAAAGGGTGAAGCGAGATGGCTGACGCTATCGCCGAAATAATTCGAGATAGCAAGAGATGCCCGAAAAACATACAAACTGATATGGGGAAGCAATTTTACAACGCTGACGTGCAACGGCTTATACGGAAACATGACATCTATCATTATTCTACATATTCGGTAATGAAGACATCGGTCGTCGAGCGATTCAATCGTACGCTGAAGAATGACATGTGGAAGATGTTTACGCTGAATGGAACTTACAGGTGGATCGATGCGTTGCCGCGACTCGTATCGGATTACAACGCGCGCAAGCACCGAACAATCGGCATGCGACCCGCCGACGTAACCCCCGCGATCGCTGATAAACTTTTAAAAACGGTATATAGTAACATAAATATTGCCGCTCCGGCGAAATTCAAAGTAGGTGACTCGGTACGCGTTAGCAAGTACAAGAAACTTTTCGTGAAGGGTTACACGCCAAATTGGACGACGGAGGTGTTTAAAATTATTTAAGTGCAGCGTACTAATCCCGTAAGCTATCTACTTGAGGACTATCGCAAAACATCAGTCGCTGGAGCGTTTTATGAGTATGAGTTGCATCGCGCGAATTATCCGGACGTGTATCTTGTAGAGAATGTACTGCGCAGGAGGGGTGACGAGGTTTACGTGAAATGGCTGGGATTTGACAATTCACACAATTCTTGGATACATAAGGACAATGTGATTTAATTCATATAGACTGTATTTATTTTAAGAAAAATATAATGTGTACAACATATGAAGTATTTGAAATATAAAAATATATAAAATACAAAATCTTTATTAATACATCCTTTCCTTTAATCGTTACAATATGTGAAATACGTAACATTATATCACACACATACACACACATACACACACACACATTATATTATATTATATTTTATAAGGGTGTAACGAGCCCTTTGCGAGGCAATTACGATGCTTACGGCGCGTGCGGATAGCGCGTCGTGATCAGAATTCGCGTTGGATTGAGGCACAACGAGTTTTCGGTCTCCTTAAAGAAAGCGTATTTATTCTTCGTTCTATTGTTCTTTATACATATGGTTCTTACAAGAGTGCGAGCTATTTACATTTGTCATGAGAGTCGCGGTATATCCAATCGCTCGTGCCCGGCTTAGATTTCGCGGGATAGTTATATACCTATATATAAAGGGCGAGAGAGAGAGAGAGAGAGAGAGAGAGAGAGCGCGCGCGAGAGCGAGAGAGCGCGCGAGCATTCGATATATCGAGGCGGTCGCCGAGAGCGACTCGGCGGAGCGCGCGTATGCGCGTGCCCCTTTACTTGCGCGAGTCGCTGCGGCACGAAACCGATAATAATCGGTGGAGGTGGCGTATTCGTCACCCCTCGTTCGTCCGGGTCGGATATTTGGCGGGTGGCGGGGAAACCGCGGCTCAAGATCTTCGAGAGAGAGAACGTATGCGTTCTCTCCGGTCTGTGCGGTCGAAAGGTAGGCTGCTTGGAGGCCGATTATTATCGGCGGGAGCTACGTATTCGTAGCTTCCTTGCTGGCAGATGGGCTTCGGATCGGATTTTCTTGCGGAGTAATTCCTCAAGCGGAATTGGGAATCGAATGTCCGATTTGCCGAAAAGCCGGGGTTTATATACCGGCTTTTCTCCGCCTTCGGGCATGTTCGGTACATGTCGCTCGGATTGTTTTTAATCCGCGGTAATTTGTTATTGCGCTCGGTGTCGCCGCTCTCGGATCGCCGTGTTTCGGCGTCGCTCGGGCGCGCTCGTCGGTTGGTGCTATCGGCTCCCTTCGGCGACTCACGGGCGCGCTCGTTGTGCTGGCCGGGCGGCACGCGGTCGTTGCGTGTGCCGTGTTACCGAGGATATTAAAAGGGCGCGAAGCGCCTCTGCTCTTTGCCCAGCGGATGATAGCCGGGCGGCAGACTTCCGGCGGCAGGCATGCCGGGAACGATGGGGGACTGCATCGTTACAAGGGTATCTGGTAATGTCTCCATGATAATGTGTCAGTCGAATCAGGTATGATAAACCGCTTATCGTCGTACGGACTTAGAGCAATTTTTGTTTCGCGGACGGTATACACTTCGTGCAATTTCGATCTAATACATGACTGCTGACGTGTCATTTCAATCTCGTCATTCAGGCACCGCGTATAATCGTCGAATGTTATACTACGCGCTACGACGTAACTTTTGACATCTTTTGCTTTATTAGTGTCCTTTTTGTCGTCCACCCTCACCGCGTACATTTTTGCTCTAAGCCCGACGAATTCGGTCATTATCGCGCCGTTGTTCTCATCCTTCATCAAGCCTGGCACCTTTTTGTTTGCATGCGCTATACCGTACGCGTTGTCAATTGGATAATCGCTCGTATCGAATTTAGCGATATCGCGTTTCATGTTATCGTACACATCGTCGCACTCGATGTGATATATTAAACTGTCGGTGTCGGTGTACATTATCCGGCATCTTTCACGATAGAGCGGTGACATGTACTCGTAGTGAAATTCATACAGACACACTTTCCATATATCGAGTATACACATACCAACATAGATTGGTTTGTTAAATTTTACTTCTAGTTTACGTAATTCAACGGCGATTAGGTTTTCCGCAAAGACGCTCCTACTATGGAAATTTGGTTTCGCGATCATCGCCTCCACACCGTATCGTCCGTCCCACTTTGTCAATAATTTTACATCCACATGATTTCGAACGTTTTCCATAGTTTTGCCGAATACCGCGTTGTTCATCAATTTGTATAAATTTTTCTCAAAATCATTTTTCGCTTGTGTTCTAAATTTTGTATTGAGTTCGATGTAATCGCGGAGCCATGCAGATTGAGTAAATTGTAATACGCGATGTATCTTTACGATACGAAGACCGTGACGTGTGCACTGCTGCAGGTTACAGTAGTGTATGACGTAACGCTTCTTGTCATATAGCGTTGCGAGAAGCTTATTTTCCCGGTTGCCGGGCGGCTTGTCGCGCGTCGGACAGAACGGTAGGTCAATGTGTGTGTTGTGTTTACTTTGCGGGTACTCCAGATCGACCTCGAGAATATAACCTGTGAGCGAATCCGGAGCGATCGCGCTAACGTCAAAGTTTGAAATGTCTTCGACCCATCGAAAATCGGCATAAGGCAATGATTGACACATTGCCCATCCATACAAATTATTTACATCGAAATACATAAGGTACGACGATGGTTTTGATGAGTCGTATGACTGCATGTACTTGTTATTAGCATGCGCGTATCTGTTGGAACATTGACTTAGACCGCCGCGTATACCCCGTTCGATAAACAACCATGTCGATATCGGTAAGCAATTCAAACGTAATATTTGTATGTTTTAACATGGCGTCCCATGTATACCCGGAAAGAGTATAATAATACGCAGGGTCGAGTCCATAACTCGCGATGTAAGTGTCGCGAAAGTTTTCAAAAATATCTGCTAATAACAAGACATCAATTTTTAAGTACAGATCGCTATATTCGCCTAGAGTTCGAAGGGAGAATCTATTCCAGACGTTCTCGGCGTGCGCGTAATCGCTCTCGGATACAGTGTCACCGGTCAAGAAACTATAAAACGATTCGCGCGGCGGTAAACGCGTGTCCTGCAGCCTGTCCACGCAGTCAGTGAACTCGTACGGAAAGACACCTTTTCGCGTCAATAATTCGAAATTGTGAGCGGATAATGCGGAAAAATTGAAACGTAAAATTTTAAACTTATTCTTATCGAGAAAAGATGCTAATTTGTCAAGATTAGCACTGAGAAATTTGTATGAATCGATGAATCGTAATTTTATGCAAGCTTTCCGATCTTTGCCGTCGTCGTCGGTACTATTGACAGTCTTTGTAACTGTTTTAAAAATGTATTTTTCTTTTGTTATTGGAAGCACATCTACGCGTCCTTCGTATGCGGTAGCTATTTCTTTTATGATAAAATGTGCGTCGTAACCGGATAGATTGTGGAAAACTACAGGAATGACATAAGAGTTTTTGTAATTTAGATTGCAGTTCGAGTGTGCGGGACCCCTGTATCGCCCAGTTAGATGACAATGATCGCGTACTCGATTATCGTCCGGCGCAAACGGTTTTTCGCAAATGTGATATTGCGTGGCGCTATGAAATTTTTCTCATTTATCTTGTGTTAATTTTGTCATGGGGACATTACGTAATTCAACGGCGATTAGGTTTTCCGCAAAGACGCTCCTATCAGACAAAATTCCCTTTACGCGATGCGCTAATTCCTCGAGTTTGTTGGCGAACCATGCGACACAATCGGCGCCACGATAAGATCGGTATGCGGATAATGTTTCATCGTACGAGCATTGCACGTAGTACCCGACGCTAAATACCTCATGATATTGATCGTATGCCACGTGTTCCGATGTCTTCCTCAGCACACACTCCAAGTCGGCGTACACTACAAACGGAAGTCGCTCTTTGCTGTTGTAGTTGTCGAAGCCGAGCCACTTGTCTTTATCGCTTGGTAATCTCATTGCGCAGTCGTTCATTTCTCGACAGTCCACAATGTGAGCCTCCAATTTTTCGCTCAAATTAAAGTAATGCAAGCATATGTGAAAGAAAAAAAAATTACAATTTTATTTACAATTATTTTATATAATTTACAATAAATACACATACCGATCACAGATATATTTCTTGTGACCATGTTTGCTCAGTTGCGAGCTTACGAAGCGAGACAGATTTTTTATGTATGCGAAATGTCCAACGTAGTCGTCCTCCTCCACGTACAGCAAATTCACATGTTTTTCTCTTTTCTGATCGGCGAGTCGTATCGGAAGAATTGATAGTTCCTTCCTCTCGATACCGTACACGTTGATTGAGATGTTATTTGCCAGTTCAAACTTTTTTATTTGATTCAACGTCATCGGAAACTCAATGTTTTGTAAATTTAACACCGCCGTATAGTGTGGATATGACGATGTTCTCTCAGCATATTTTTCAGCTGGATGCAGTGCAGCCACCACTGACCACGCGAAACATGCATTGTCCGTTGATCGCACATTAATTAACGCTCTCTTCGCCATAATTTCTCGCGGTAATTTAATATGGCATCCAGCGCGCATAAGATTGCACTTGTTGACGTTGACCGTAAGATCGAGGATTCATGACAATGCCCATCCGCTATCACGTTCCTGAAACTCTTCGAGAGACGTCAATGTGGTTTCGATGACGTGCCGCTCATACCACTCGCGTAAATCGGACGTGCGAAAGAGTTCATAATTTCTCGTGTTAATACTTTTGTTGGCGCGCTTATCACCTGTCACAAACTCACTGTTGAACACAGTATTTACTTTTACACAGTTGTGTATTTTTATAACGTCTTGCACTTGCTCAAGTACTACACTATTAGCGTCTTCCAAAAATTGTCGCGGTTCGATATAGTCTGCGTTAATCACCGCACCGGTCAGTTCAGTTCAGTTCTTCTTGTATTGGCATTGGACTACACTATCCATCGTCCATGCTGCCAGATTATCTTCAGGGACGATTAAAAATTGACAAGCACAGTCAGTCCGTCAAAGTAATCAGGAGTCGTTATATATTTATTTTATGTTTTTGCAAAAATGAGATAATAGGATCAACAATCTTTCGATGTGGAGTCTTTAGGAGAGAAATCACTTCGTAGGGCGGAGGAAAGTTCAAGCGACGCTGGAGGGAATCCACCAGCTGACACCGATAAGCACTCAGGAGCGGGCAGGACCAAAGGACATGGTCTATATCTTGTCGAGGTGCACCACAATCACACTCCGGCGAGTCCACGATACCGCATCTATGCAGGCTGAAATTTAAATTATAATGATTAGAGCGGATTCGGCAGAGCGTAGAGATTCCAAAGCGGTCCAGTCCCAGCCCGTTAAACCAGGGCCGGGGGAAAAAAGTCGGAAATAAGTTAAAATATTGTCTGCCCCCTCTTTCGGCCCGAGCAAGCAAAAATTTTGATATCGTTTCATTGTACCTCTCTCCAATACCCGTATAGAGATCGGTGTACGGAGGGAGATAGTCGGATGGCTCTCCATTAAGGGCGGTCTTTCTAGCGTGGTAATCTGCCGTCTCGTTTCCAAGTATACCCTTATGGGCAGGGATCCATGTCAGTACAATATCGATTCCCTGAAGGGATGCAGATCTCAGCTTGTTTTTCAAGACCAGAATTAACTAGTTTAAATCTCTATCCGTTTTGGGATTAGAGATATTTTCAACTACACTGCGGGAGTCTGTAAAAATAGAGGCATTTCTAATATTCCTCTCCAAGATGAAATCCACAGTATAAACTATAGCGATGCACTCTCCCGAAAAAATCGAGAGACTACCATTCAACTTATACACAAAATAAATAGGGAATAAAAAGAATAAAATCTTAAACAATATTTATAAATTAAAATATTATTTTATTACAATTATTTCTTTAAAGATAAAAAATCTTTTTTAATAGAAAGGCGTATATATTAGCCAAGAGTGGATTTTTATACATAAAATATACTTATAATTATTAATTATAATTATTATTAATTAATAATTATTTTTAATTAAAATTTTAAATATAAGTTACTTAATTTATGTTTAAAATATATTAATTTTATTAATTTTATTAATATTATTTTATAATATTAAATATTTTTTATATTTTATATTTTCTTTTTGCATATTGGGTCGCATCGCCTACTCGCTATCGCCAATATTCCGGATTCGCTCGAAATTCGTAGCTCTATATCTATCAGAAAATAAAGGACAAAAGATATATATCTGTCCTCTTCTATGTTCGAAGGACAAGGGTTCTCATCTTTTCGGTGCGCTCTGCGCTGCCGACCTGCCCCCTCTACTGCAAGATGGCTGTCGCGAAGTGGCTGTCGCGCGTGAAATCTTGCATCACTATACGGGACCCTCGTGGCTAATTAAAAATGAACGTGATTGGTATAGCGCAAGCATACATTTAACTGAAATACCCGAATTAAAGACAAACACTTTCTTGATGACAACATGCAACGACCTCGAAATATTTAAGAAATATTCTTCATTTTCCAAATTATGTAGAATCGTCGCGTATTGCCTTCGATTCCGCCCTACACGCAAATATACCGTACTATTATGCGCGAAGAAAATCAACGAAGCTGAGACTCGAATATTAGGAATTCTGCAGGTTGCTCGATTCGCCGATGAAATCAAAAAGCTTAAGGGCACACATTCGCCATACAAGGGTAACCTCGCCAATCTAAATCCTTTCTTAGACGAAGCCGGCTTAATTCGTGTTGGAGGACGTCTCCAAATGTCGAATTTGACGTTTGCGCAAAAACATCCGGTGTTACTCTCGAGTCGACATCACCTGACCGATCTAATCATACGTGAAACCCACGAAGAGCTTTATCATGCGGGCATCCAGACCACACTATATACACTCCAACGTAGATTTTGGATACTCGGCGGTCGAAACCAAGTACGAATAAAATAATCCGCACATGCGTGCGTTCTCTGTGTTTCGCCGCCAGCAGCATTGAATATAAAATGGGAAATCTATCACCGTCCCGCGTACGCGAAGCAATACCCTTTGCTAATACTGGCGTAGACTTTTGTGGTCCGTTTTACATGAAGGAAAAGAAATATCGAGGACGAGTCAAGGTCTACATATGCGTTTTCATATGCATGGCAATAAAGGCCGTACATCTTGAAGTCGTCAGCGATCTATCGACGGTTTTATCGCAGCTTTACAATTCGTTGCGAGATGCGGCCTATCGGAAAATATATCGGGTGTTAAAAAAGTGGCGGATACGCTGTATAGGGGTGAATTCCTGAGGTTATTTGGAGACGATTTTTCCTCAACGAAAATGTCGAGAGAAGTCATCATTTTTTGCAAGCTCCCAATTTTTGCCATCATATATCTTGGTAACGAAGCCTTAAATTAAAATTCTATTAAATTAAAGTCGACTTGAAATTAATTGAAGAATGTAGTTTTGTTAATATTTTAATTCCACAATACTTAGTTTACGAAAAGCCCTTTATTTTCAATTACTTATAACTCGAAAATTATTGGTGCCTCGACATTTTCACTGAGGAAAAATCGTCTCCAAATAACCTCAGGAATTCACCCCTATACAGCGTATCCGCCACTTTTTTAACACCCACATATATGTATATGTATATATATATATATATATATATATATATATATATTATATCAGTACGCTTGTACTTGTTAACCGCGAATTCTATTGGTAAAAAGGAGTAAAAATCCAAGAATTATTTTACGCGAGTTGTTCTCTACCACCATTATTTTAATTAATTTATCCTCATAGTGAACAACCGAAAAATGCGATGTCCACCGGCCGCACCGAGGCACAAATCGTCGAAATAAATAGACGTATTATTTAGCATTATTTGGGGTAAGTATAGGTTACTCCCTTCCGCTGACTCTTCCTTTTTTAAATCTCAACGTAACGACGATAACATTTAGACAAATATTTATAATAACTAAAAAAGCTAAATAATAAATAAAATAAAATAATGAATAAAATAATTAAATTAAAAGAAGAAAGAAAATAAATAAAAATTTGTTTTATATTGTGTACATAAAACTCATATAAGATATGATTTATTATTATCAAAAACATTTTAAAATATACATTGTCTCGTTATTCGTTATTATCTTCGAAAAGTTAGCAATCATAGTTCATCATCTAACCCTTTTTTCCTTGCATATTTAGAAGCCAAATTATTTTGCAATATATTTATTTTGCAAATTTTATAATATTTAAATTCATCGATTGTTTCGAGAATATTTTCTGAGAATTTCAAATAAAATTTTATCGCAAAATAACAGGATATAATGATGTCTGTGAATAACTAAGCGTGAGCGCTTTGTACACTTCGTGTATTTGTTCATTTTAATATTATTCGTTTTCTATTGCTAAACAAGCTATTATATTGTGAACATATTTTCATTTTTATTTTATTTTTATTAATTAATTTTTTTTATTTGTTACTGTCTTAGAAAAATTATCAATTAATTATTTAACCTTCTTTTCCTTATATATGTATTTATGTTACGTCCTACGAACTTCACGAGTTATTTTCTTTTGCAGAACACAAAGCGAAATCTAAAAACTTCACAGATAGGCATACGATCTGACAGGCGAAGCAAAAATATGTCCGGAAACAGCAGGATTGTTAAAGGAAGAAACATGTGTCAATGATAATTAGAAAAATATATTAAAACAAAAATAATGATTTAAAAGTATTTAATATAAAATTAAACCAAGTCAAATTAAAAGACAAATCGAAATAAATAAAATTAATTATTTAAAAAATTAAAGAATTAATTTGAATCAAATTTAAATAAAATTAAACATTATAGATTACTAAATGTTATTAATATGTATAATTTACCTAATTTATTATGACTGTCTTCTGTAGAAGAATTATCAGAAGTTTCAGAATTTTCTTTGTCGCTTGTTCCAGCAACTGCTAGCTTTTATTCAAAGTTTTTTATGAAATATCTTATCCATCAACTAAAATACTCACATAAATAATACATTTGCATATAATTATTTGACATTTGTTGAATAGTGAATATTCTCATGTGTTGCAAAAATGATGTATAATTAAATAAAAAAATATTTACATCAAAATATTCCCATTTTTATGATCATTTCCTGAACGATTATTATGACCTTTTATAGATTTATACGTTCTCTTCATTGCTTGGAATTTTATGGTACATATCCTTTTTTTTATTTCCTTCGAGACGTTTTCCCAGCATGTAAACATATTTATTTTATTATATTATATAAAAATGGGTTAATAAATGCAAAGTTATATAAAAAAATCATTATTTAAAAAAAAATTTAACTCTTAAAGAAATATATTTCACTAATTGTTTTAATTTTGAAGAGAATAGATTGAACAATTGAACAAGCTTGTTTCCCGTGTTTTAATATTGATTATTAAACTTTTTTATATGTTTATTTATTACATTTTATTTTTAATATTCTGTATTTATGTTATTTTTATAAAATACATTTTTTTACTAGTAATACACACTATGCTGTTAATGAATTAAAATAACGAAAAATTTACAGATAAAAAGAAATACCTCTGATAAAATTTTTTTTCCCAAAATTTTTTATAGTTGGCTGTCGTATGAAATCGCTTGCACGTGCATCTGAAGTTGATTTTGATGATAAAGTTTCGCTGCGGGAGTTCCTCTCCCAATTTATTCTCATAGCGCGAGCAAACAATTGGGATGACGCGACGAAGTCTATCGCTTTAGCCGCGAATTTAAGGGGAAAAGCGCGCACAAGAATTAGAAACCGTGGAAAATTTAGAAAATTAGAATTTTGAAGAATTGAAATCAAAATTAGAATTGCTTTTTGGGGAGGGTAATTTGAGACAAAATTATTACTCCCTTTTTACGAATAAAAAGCAGAAATTTGGAGAAGATTTAGCTTCTTTTGGCGCGGAAATAAAGAGATTGTCGCGATTAGCATATCCGGAATGTCCTTATTCGGTGCGGGATAAGATTGCGTGTGCTCAGTTCATTTCAGCTCTTTCCGATAATTTTCTGAGAAGGACTCTTCAATTGGAGGGAATAACCTCATTAAAGTTGGCTATAGAAAGAGCCAAAACGGTTAAAGTTATTCAGGGGGAAAATTTTGATAAGAGGAGAGAAAATTTTTATAATTTGAAACATAAGAATTTCGAAAGAAACAATTATGAGAAAGGTGAGAGGAACGACGCGCGAAAAGAGAAAAAGAATATTGAGAAAGCGAAAGGCTATTTTCGGAAAGTGAAATGGAGAGGATGGAAGCATGAGACCAGCGGAATGACTCCTGCGGAGTTATACTTCGCTCGAAATCTCAGGTTACCCGTAGATTTGTTACGGGAAAGTCCGCCAAAGCTTCAAGGAGAAGAGTCACTTCCGGTAGGAAATTTTGTCAAAACCTTGAGAGAAAAATTAGAAGAAAATTATCTTAAAGTGAGAGAGAGGATGAATATGAAATCTTCTCGAGTTAAAATTCGATACGATCAAGGGGTTAGAAAAACTGTTTTTCAGGAGGGGCAGAGAGTCTGGTTTTATAATCCCCGTAGAATCAGGGGTAGAACTCCAAAATTGCAAAATAATTGGGAAGGACCTTTCCTGGTAGTTAAGAAATTTAGTGACGTAGTATATTGTATTCAGAAAACACCAAGACATAGGAGGAAAGTCGTTCATGCAGACAGATTAGCTCCTTTTTCCGAAAGAGTTGTAGGGAATTGTTAGAGTAGATTGGAGCCCGGGAAATGCCTGTTCAATTTAACTAAAGATTTTTGTCAGAATACCGAAAGTGTTCTTTTATTAATTTAAGTTATGATTTAAAGTTGAAAGTTACTGCGTGTAATGTTTTTCTTTTTCCCAGCTGAGAGCCTTTCAATTCGAGAAAAGGGCTGCCCAAGGCATATATAAAAAAGGCATGTAAAGTCGATTGCTCGAATGTCTCGAAGTTTATTGTTGTCGCTTTTCCGCGATGCCGATTGGTTCCCTAGCTGCGCTCACTTCATGAGTGGCTGTCATGATATCAATTTTGACAGTTGTGTGTATCGAGAGGTTAATCGAGAGGTTAATATTGAAAGTTGTGTGTATCAAAAGGTTTAAAAAAAAAAAAAAGAGAGAGAAAGGAAAGAAAGAAAAGAAAGGAAGATAAGCAAAAGAGAGAGAAAGAAAAAGAAAAATAGACTGAAGGAAAAGAGAATGTTAGGTATAAATATAATATAATATAATTATATTTTAAATATAATTGATTTTATTTAAAGTTAAAAGTACATAAGTTATATTATCAGTTATATGAATATTTATATTTTTAATAGATAGAAAAAAATAGAAAGAAAAAGAGAAAGAGAAAAAAAGTGGGAATCAGAAAGAGAGAAAAAGAGAGAGAGAAGAGAAGAAAGCTTTATTTAAAATTAAAGAAGAGAAAGAAAATAAGTGAAAGAGAGGGATAAAAGAGATAATATATACATAATATGTAAATACATTTTCAGAATTTAAATTTTATTCAATAAAATAAAGAACATGAACATTTAAATTTCAATACTTTCTTATTATATTAATCCTTTTATAATCCTTCTTATGTATGTATGTATGTATGTAATTGATATTTATTCCCCGCAGGGTTATAAAGGCGCTTTTCCAAGGAGCGTTCCCCAACCTTTTACATTCTTCTCACTCTCCCCGTACCTGGCCATTTGCGACCTCACAATATCTATAACACACCATAATACAAATACAGAACTGTTTCATCTTCTCTCCTCCTTCTCTCCTCTCATCCAGACTCATCTTTCCTTCTCTCTTTTCTCCTGTCTTATTCCGTCTCCTTCATCGTGTGCTCCTTCCTCTCCGAGTCCCCTTTCCTTTACCTTCACATATAAATCAAAAAGACATAAACATAAACATAACCATAAACAATTCTCCCTCTATTCTCCTCTCCCTCTGCACCATCTCCTCCCCTTTCCTTGTCCTCTCTCCTTCTCCTGTCCTCGTCATCCTGTCATCGCTTTCTCTCTTCTTTCTTCCTCCCTTCATCCGGCCTCTCACCCTCCTCTTTCCTTCGCCTTTCTCATTTTTCCTCTACCCATCTCCCTCCTTCCGTGTCCCAGAACCATTCTTTGCTGTCAATCCATAGTCTCCTATTCGTCATCTCCACCGTTCTCCCTCTTTTTCTCTCCAACCTCGCCTTCTCCATTATCCTCCACCTTGCACTTCTCTCCTCCATCGTCAAATCCTCGTCGATCCACACTCCCCATCTCTCATGAATCTCCCCGCATCTTCCCAGCATCTCCTTCTTATCCTTTTCCTCCTTCATCTCCACAATTAGTACCCAGACTCCCGTTTCTCCTATCCTCTCCGTTATCACTCCTACTTTTGCTTCCTTCCCTATTGCTCTCTCTATGATTTCCTCCACAAAAATTCTCCTTTCATCCTGGTCCTCTCCATCCACTCCTTTCCAAATCAGATTCCTTCTTCTCTTCCTTCTTCTCTCCTGTTCCTCTCTCCTCTCTCTCTCCTTTCTAATATTCTCTCTCCTTTCCCTCTCTCTTCTCTCTCTTCTATTTTCTTCCACACCTCCACTCCTTTGTGGTCCCTTTCTTTACTATCTACCTCCTCCTTTCCTCTGTCCCCTCTGCACTTCACTTCTTCTATTTGCTCTACTTTCCTCTCTCCCTCTCTTTCCCTCCTCTCGTTCTGTCTTATTTTCTCCCTTGTGCTCCGGTCCTCTTCTTCCTTTACCATCTTCCACCATTCCGCTCTGCCTTCCTCCTGATCCTCTTCTCTTTCCTCGCTTTCCCCCCTACTCTCCAACTCCCCCTCATCGAATCCCCATGCTTTCACATCTTCTTCTCTTTCTCTCTCTCTTTCTTCTCTCCTTCTCTCCTATCCTCTCCTTTCTTCTTTAATTTCTCCCCTCCATCCTTTATTCCCTCCTCCTCTGTTTCACCAACTTTGTATCTTCCTTCTTCCAACTTCTCCTCCTCTCCCGCATCCTCCTTCGTACTCTCTTCAACCGCCGCCTTCTCCCATGACTCTCCTCCTTCTCTTCTCCTCTCACCAGCCCTCTGCCTTGTATACCTCACCCCCTCTTCCTCTTCTTCCTTCTCGTTAGCCCCCCTGCTTCTTCTCTCCTCCTTATCCCCTTTCTTCTCTTCCATGTACCTCTCTTCCTTACTACTTACTACTGTCACTCCTCTCCTTATTACGCTTAGCTTCTTCTCCTCCTCTGACCTCCGTCCGTCTTCTTTCCTTCCTTCTTCTTTACTTCTAGCCGCTCCGTCCCGCGTTTTCACCACTCTCTCCTCTCTTACCCCTCCTTCTGCTGCCGGTTCCTCTCTTCTCCACTCCTTCTTTCTCTCTATAGTTCCTTGACTCTCTCCCCGTACGCTCCATCTCTCTCTCATCATCTCCATCATTTTTAACAGTAACACCTTTATCTCCCTTATCTCCTTTATTCCTTCTTTCGACTCCATCCTCTTTTTCCTTCCTGTCTCCTTCACTTATTAATTAATCTCAATAATACACTCCGCACACTCTTTCTCCCGTATCTCACGTGTATCAGTGCCACCGTCTCCTTAACCTCTTATCCGTCAGCTGTATCGATTTATCTTATCGATCTTTTTTCCGCCGTTCGCGGCGCCCTCTCGCCACTCTTTCCTACCTCTCACTACCTCGTACCTCTGCGACGCCCTCTCCCTCGATCTACCTTTCCTCTATCTCCTCGTTCTCCACTTGATTCAGCGCCCTCTTCTCTCACTCCTTCCCTATGCCACGTCTCCTTTCCTTTCCACATGCTGCTCCCTAATTTCTATCCTTTCGTTATAGCCTTATCTTTTCCTTCCTGTATACTCCCCCATTTCTCCCAGCTTCACTTTCGCTCCAAAACTCCACTCCTCTTCCTCCATCTCGTTCTCTTCACCTCCTTTTCCTCGCTCCGACACGGAGTGCTACCTTACACCTGTCACTGTTACAACGACCATCTTGTCTCTCTCTATAATCCTTCTTATGTAATCTTCTTTATATATAAAATAAATGTAATTAATTTGAAATTTATAATCCTTCTTATGTAATCTTCTTTATATATAAAATAAATGTAATTAATTTGAATTTCTCTTGCTTCGATTCTGCAAAAAATAACAAATTTATTATATACATGTGTGTGTGTGTTGTATGCACGTGTACAAGTTAATTCGAAACTAACCGACACGTTTGATAAAGATTGGTAAAGTAAACATTTTAACAATGATATAAAGTTAATTATACTTTATTAGAATTCTTTGAAATGAAAATTTCTAGATAACCTCTAGGCAATAATATAGACTTATTGATATATTTTTATTGCTTTTATAAGGAGTTATACAATGTTTTAATCTTCTTGAGATATAAAAATTAAAAAAACAAACTAAATTCTATTCTTCAAGGTAAACTTTGTTTTTAAAGCGTATAAAAAAAAATAATCAATAATTTATTGTAGGATTCAAACAGCGTCCGATATCCGATGTATGATATCCGATATCCAATAAGAAAATTTGATTTTTAGAGTTTTGTCAGAGACTCTAAAAATCAAATCAAATTTTCTTATTGGGTATAGGATATTGGACGCAGTGTAAATCCTGCATAAAGTTTGATAAATTTAATAATAAACTTTATAAATTAAAAATATAAATATAGTTCTTTAATATTTGCACAATAATGGTACCTGTGTGTGATTAGATGCATCTTCTTCTATTTTTCTCTTTAGTGTACATGTACCGTTGAGAAGTTCCAATATTTGCATGTGTCCAGCAATTTTTTTTATATCTTTTAAGTTGTTTACTATTAAATACGGCGGCATAACTAAAAATTTATAAAAATATTAATTTTTATTAATTAATATTAACAAATTGTACATGTGGAAAATATTGTTTTATTTGTAAAAAGGCGTTATGTATAAAATCATTAATAACGTACATATTATATAGATAAAAATATAGCATATATAAATACAAATATAAAATTGATCTTGAAATTACACTTCTGCTTATAAAAGAAATTAATCATATTGCATAACGTTTCCTCTACAAATAAAACAACTTTTATAAAAACAATTATTTTTATCTTTAATTGCTTACAGTGCTATATAGCTTATAAAGATACAGCGTTATAGAGTATTTTTACAGAATAGACCCATTAAACGTCCATTTAATAGTAATCTATAATTGGCCAGTTTTAAACCTTTTTACTTCAAAAACTACTATTTGAAATCAAAAATTTTTTTAATTTTTAAAAAACGTTTTTGCTATGGTATTTTCATTCGCGAATTTTGGGACAACCTCTGTATATGTATACAACAGTATAAAATTAAAAAATCTATGCTGAATGTATAATCCAGAAACAAAATTAATACTTCTATTATTAGTTTCATGATTTTAAAAAATTACTATATACTATATACATGTATTACAAACTTTTATTACCTGTACTTTGCATTACACCAATAATTTCTATATGATCGCCTTTCTGAATATCCAGTGTACAATAATCTTCGTCCGTAAAATTCAATATATGTACTTCGAGTTTATATGTCCCATCTGTGATAGACCCACAGCCAATTAATTTATTTAATTTATTATTGTGCGTGGTTAAAAAATTTGTCTTCACGTATCCTTTTAAGACTGTAAAATAAACATTTAATAAAAAAAAGTAAAATAAAATTATATTTTATTATTAATAAAATTATAATTCAAAAATAGTTTTATATGTGTATAAGCTAATATATACAATAATCTATTAATGTTGGCACTTGATAATTTAATTTTTTAAATATATTCTTTATACATATTAATATATTACTATTTTGCTTAATATAGTATTTAAAATATAATAATTACGATTGCAAAACATAATAATATAATTATTATTAAGGATTTATTATTTATAAAAAAATATTTGTTATAAAAAATATATTCGAAAGTATTTTACAATGTTTGAATGTATTAATAAAACTTACTATTGTAATAAATAGATATTAATTATATGTTTATAAATGTTTATAAATATGTTAATAATATAGAATTTATATATTAAATAATATATAATTTATGTGTTACATTATACTTTATTTATTTTGAACGATTATAAAAATATAATTCGAATGAATAATAAATTGAAAACGAAAAAATTAAAAGGTATATGTATATAAAAGATATAAGAAAAAATACTCACTAATTCGATTTGTGGTATTGAGAACTTCACAAAGTTCTTCAACCGGTTCAAGTTCTGAGTCCACTAATGTTATCGGATCAAATATTCCCAAATTGGAAACAATAGTGTTTGATTTAATTAATAATTCGTATGACATATTGCCGTTATTAAATTGGGCCATTTTTGGTGGGCGTGCTTGAACACCATCCAAATGAATGATCTATATATAAAGAAAGGTATATATTATTTTAAAAAAGTGTCACAATATCTGTCCAAAACATATGACGTACATTATACATACATGTAATCTTATATTTCTTGAGTCATTAAATATGACTGATAATTTTATTTGCTTAATATTGTGGAGAAAGGATCAACATTTGTTTGAAAAACAAATAAAAAACAAGATAGTCGTTAATCATATTACTGTTAAAAGATTTATTTCTTCTAAGACAAATTTTGACTATCTTTTTACGACTTTAGGCAAATAAAATTGTTACTATCGTATTCAGCAACTTAAAAAGCATAATATAAAATTTAATATAATTTAATATAATATAAATATAAATATAAATATATATATATTGTTACGTCCGCGGGACCGAATCCGCGAAAGATCGCTATCGACCGCGACACGCAACCGCCGTTTACTCGTACACCGTGAAATAAACGTGCTCTCGTTTATAAAAGAAAGACCTTTATTATAGAAACGATATGAAGAAATATAATAAATGGGAATTGGGAAATATTAGACCGAGAGAACCGAATACGTCCGCTCGTGACAGCCGCGGAACTCGGACTCAGCAGAAGACAGCTGCTGACAAACAATCCATAGCGACGCCTTGACAACGCGATGTTCCTCGATCTCACGGAAGACTCGATCTTAGATGGATACAGGGACGTATCGCAATACGGACGTAACAATATATATATATATATGTATATGTATATAAAACGGCAGTTTTCGGTTCACTTTCAATGATGAAATGGCAGTTTCCAGGACTTTTGGCAGTTTTCAGGTCAGTCCTGAAAGTTTTGTCCTCGTAATGACAGTTTTCAGGACGGTCTTGAATAATGCCTATCAAGCTGTTTTATATAGAAGGTCCTTGATACAACCTTTATGTTGAAAAGTTTTATCTATAATTTGTATAAATGCTTTAATTTAATAATAAATTTATAGATATGAATAAAACATGTATAGATATCTTTGGAAATATTTTCTTAATGTATGTACCTACATGTAGTTGCTATGTATGCAGTATTATAAAATATATGTTATATTCATGAACTTGAAACCTTAAATATGTTCTTTTGTATTTCTACTTTTTTTGTATTACTATATATTTTTAAAAAAGTATTAAATTTTTTTATTTTTTTAAAAATGTTATACATATACATATATTTATATGAGAAACATAAAAAATAAATGACTAACAAATATACGACTGATCTTGTTGACACGCACAAGTATAATATAAAGTATAATTAAAATACAATTAAATATGTAATATGTAATTTAATATGTAATTAAATATGTAACTAAATATGTAATTTAATATGTAATTAAATATGTAACTAAATATGTAATTTTAAAAATTTTAAAAGAAAAAAGGTCATATACATATATACACAAAGAAAATATTTCCAAAGATATCTAAACATGTTTTTTTCGTATCAATAAGTTTATTATTAAATTAAAGTATATATACAAATTATTAGATAAAACTAATCAACATAAAGGTTGTATTAAGTAAAGATAGTATAGCAGAGGTCGACCGATATGCCGTCGTGAGGTAAAAACGGATATCGGATATGACGTTTCGATGGTGGTGTATTTTCATTGTTGAATAAATGCAAGAATACGATATATATTCTGGATCCATATTTTTTTCTTTCCGAATCTTTTGGAAACCGACACATTTGCTGAACCTCTTTTAATCGTATTAATGTAATAACCAGCACAGCAACTATTAGGCATTTCTGATGCATTCACCTATTTTATTTGAAAAAAATAATTATTTTTGAGATTGGAAATATGCAAATGTTAACACATTCATATACTTCCACTTTATATAAGTAAAAATAAAAATTCTATATAAATTACTTTTTAAAAAACAGAATACAAAAATCGGTTAACAGAGGCTGTTTTCTTCTGACAGGTGACAGGTTAGGTCGGATAGGCTTTCTTTGTCAGTTATATATATCTTTCTCTCTCACACTTCCGGTTACACCCCAAGGGACAGGAACCGATCAGAAATAGTTAACGCATCGAACGATCTTTGATATAGTATCTCTAGTATCAAGGATCTTCTACATATATAAAGCAGGTTGATAGGCATTATTCAAGACAGTCTTGAAAACTATAGTTTAAAGGACAAAACTTTCAGGGCTGACCCGAAAACTGCCAAAAGTCCTGGAAACTGCCATTTCATCATTGAAAGTGGATCGAAAACTGCCGTTTCATATACATATATACAGGGCGTCTCAGAGCATCCTTAACAATGTTCGTGAGATGATAGAACGGATAGAAATGAACAAAAAAGTATTATACTATTTTGCTAAATTCCAAATAATTATTGAGTTAGTAATTAAAATATCTGAGGGAATGAGTAGATGGCAAGCGGTAGGTCGGAATCAGTGGGCATGTAGGATGGCGTATTTGTCTATTTCGCTTAGTAACAAAAGTATCATCTTACTTTTCAGCGCGGCGTCATTGCTCGCTGCTCGCTGCATGACTCCGTCTCTCGCTCAGATAATGCTTTTGTTACTAAGCGACGTAAACAAATAAGTCATCATATATGCCCACCGATTCCGGCCTACCGTTTTCCACCCGATCATTTATTCGCTCAGATATTTTAATTAATAACT
Organism: Prenolepis imparis; assembly: GCF_030444845.1. NCBI lineage: Eukaryota > Metazoa > Arthropoda > Insecta > Hymenoptera > Formicidae > Prenolepis > Prenolepis imparis. Next base: position 16,368,139 of record NW_028141169.1, read on the forward strand.
GAATAATTATTACGAATTTACCAAAATTATATAAGACTTTTGTGTTCATTTCGATCCATTCTATCACCTCAGGAACGTTGTTAAGGATGCTCTGGGACACCCTGTATACATACGAGTGCATGTGTGCGTGTGTACACAAAGTATGGAAAATATTTATCTTTCTTTTTCTTTTTTTCTCTCGTTCTCTTTCCTCCCTTTCTCTTTCCATGTGTTTAATGTAGCAAGACATTTGATGATAAAGAGAGACAAAGGCAGAGTGGAGGAAAGAAATATGAAGAGAAAAAGGAGAAATATTTCTATGTAATACAATGCATGTACGTATGTATACATATATATACGGTGTTTTTGGCTGAAGCAGATTTGGTCGCTCTGAAAGCGATTAAGTCCTATTTCTCATGAACTTATGTTCGATTGAATCACTCTTTTATTATAAATTAAGTATTAATCTATTATTAATAATTAATTTAATATTAATAATATTAATTTTAAATAATTTAATAATTTATTACAGCTAATATTGATATTAATTTATTACTAATAAAGTTTATTACTAATAAAATATTATAAGTTTATTACTAATAATTAATAATATATTTACTATTAAATAAATTTTGTATAATTATGACTCCTGCACACTGAACGCGATAAACCTTCCCGCGCGTCAAGAAGTGACGCGGCAGCCAATCAGATTTCCGCCGCACCAAAAGTTGAACTCGATCCAACTTTTATTGGCTACCGCGTCGCTTCTTTTCGCGTGGCAAGCTTTATTGCGTCCTGTGTGCAGGAGCCATAATTGTTTCTTAATATATTTTTTTATAAATAATATTTTCTTTAAAATAAACATGGGTTGAGTATGGATCGGAATTTAGTCTGTCATTTCACAACACGATTCAGGCCGCACAAGGCACATCTTGGTATGTAAAGTCTACGCTTGAACTGTATAGGATGGATTTGTTATTACAGAATCTGTCATCTTAATTTCTTCTTATTTAATCATAGAGATATAAGAATAGAGCGCGCGAGTCATATGCTAGCACGTAAGAGGCAGCGAGAAAGGAATAGAAAGAGAGCTGCCATATAGGCCCGTATTCATATAATCCGATCTTATATTTAAGATCGTCTTAAGTCTTGTCGGAGGTTGACTTAAGACCCCATTCAACCAATCAAATGGCTGCGTAGCATCTCAAGCTCGGACTTAAGGCCATCGCACACGAATTTCCGTAACCGTAAGCATAAGGCGTAACGTAAGAATTATTTTATGTCTAAAATATGTGTATATATTTATATATATTACATATTAATATTCTTTAAAATTATTAAATATCAAATCATACATAAATCAGATATATGCATACATATGTCATGCAATGAACATAAATCGAGTAGAAGAATAGAGATGTGCCATAATCTTTTAGTAGCAATACTCATATATATATGTATACAATTCTTCGTACGTAAAAATTTCAACCGACTGAAATTCATGTTAAGATTATGGTTATTTCTGATCTTACGGAATAATTTAGATCAAAGCTAGTTTTTGATTGGTTCTCGAGCTTATGATTACGTCTTATGCTTACGGTTACGGAAATCCGTGTGCGATGGCCTTTAAGACCTTAAATATAAGATTGGACTATGAATACGGGAATAGAGTACTCTGTCTTTGTCAGTCCTTGTTCAACGCTAATACGCTATAGAGTATGGCGGCATGCGTCGCTGAACAAGGACTGACAAAGACAGAGTACTCTATATGGTTTCAGCTCGCTCACGCGCTCTATTCTTAAGGCCCGCGCACAGACTTTTGCATAACGCATAAGCATAAGAAATTTGATTGGTTGAATTTCTTATGTATACGTTTATGGACCAATCAAATCTCTTATGTATATACGTTATGCGTTATGTAAAAGTCTGTGGTCTGGCCTTTATATCTCTATGTATTTAATGGAGAGTAAGAAACCACAGAACGTATAAGAAACGTTTCCCGCGTACGCAAAGACTTGTTCCACAAATTTGCGTTGCATATTAATAACCTTATTAACGTTTACGAAGTGCTTTATATGCTATTAAACATAGCCAGTACGTGATATATTTTAATAATGTGTGTCCAAATCTCAGATAGCGTAATAGTTTTACAAACGCGCGTATTGCATTAATAAAGGTTATATTTGAAACTACTAATGATATCGCTTTAGCGATAATTTAACATGTATGGTCTATATAAATATCAGAAAAAGTATTCTGTTCACATTCGCAATACACGAAGAAGGAAACAATTAATAGTATTGAATGGTAAGTATTTTATTGTAAGCATAAAATATTGTTTAAATTCTATAATTTTTTTAATGTTTATGATTATAAAGATAAACATGTTACTTTAAAGAAATTCTTTAATTTGTAATTATATTCTAACTTAATGTTAGTAATTATATTCTATTTTTTTAAATTTATAAACACTACAACAAATTCGTTATGGAAACCTTAATAATTTTTTTTATAGATTTATTTTGTACATAAGATTACATTTTTATCAATTTTATTAACATTAATAGATGCATTTTTCTGATAGTTATAACCAAATTATATTTATAAAGTACTAATGAATATAAAAATGTTTTGATATAGATAATCATAAAATGCTTGAAGCAATAGCTGAAAATTTAAATTTAAAAGTACCAGTCTTACAATTGCACAAAGACATTGGTAAGTATTATAATTTTTATATATATTATAAAAAATATATATTAAAAGATTGTAGCATGTTATAATAATTATTAGTAATTTTTAATTTTTAACTTTGATACATACTGTTGTCCATAATACCATTGATGGATTTGACTGTATTATTACAAATTATTTTCAAACACTTTCTGCTGAAATTATAAATATTGAAGAGTTGACAAAACAAAGTAATATGTATGATAAAAATATCAGTATTGAATTAGGAAATAAATCAACTTCTAATATTACACTGCCAGCATGCAATCCATATGTATCAGTCATGCAATTGAGTGAAGATAAGAATTTAATTCTTGCTTATATACATTATGATACAAAATATTTTACAATTGATTATAATTCATTTTTTTACAGTCGGTGATAATATTGATACACAATGCAATCGTAATATAACTAATGAATCTGAATCTGTTGTCCAAATAAATAATTTTCAAACACTTCCTACCAGTATAAAAGCTGTACATTCTGATGATTTAATGAAACAAACGATACGTTAGATAAAAATGTTAATGCTGAATTACGAAATGAAATTATCTCTAATGTTGTGTTAGACAACAATCTATGTACAAATACAAGTGATAACTTAAGTTTGAAAATACCAGTCGTGCAATTGAATGAAGACAATGGTAAGCATTGTAATTTTTGTTTATATCATAAAAAATGAAAAGAAACTGTAATATGTTTCAGTTAATTACAGAAGCATCTTTATTTTACAGTCAATAATAATGTCGACAACGATACTGTTCCTCGTAATGGTACTGATGAATCTGAATGTACTAATGAAACCACAAAGGATTTTGAAACACTTTCTAAAGTTGTAAATACTGAAGAGCTGACGAAACAAAATCAAAATAAGTTAGATGAAAAAATAAGTATTGAATTAGTACGAGATGAATTTTCTAATGTTACGCTGCCAGAATACAATCTATATAATGATATACTTATTCTATCTGAAACGAATACTAATAATTCTACATTAGAATGCAGTCTTGATCAAATAATTTCAACTGACGAACTGAATCATTTAGACGTATCTTTGAATAGTATAATAAATTGGAATATAGACGAAAATAATATGCTTAATGATAATCTTGATGACTGCTGCAGTTACAACGATAGTGATAATATGGAAACTCAGGATAATAATAGAAATGAAGTAAATAATAGTACATATGAAGCAAACCTGATGCAAGATACTAATAAGAACTTGAAACAGCTTCATAAAGCACCTTCTAATGTAAATAATTCTCCTGATAATAGCAGTGACTGTAGCAATGATAATATTGATAGAGATCCTGATTATTGCTATTCATATTCAGAAGATTCTGATGAGGAGAATAATATTTCTGTACCATCATGTCCAATAGAATCTAATAACGTTACAGGAAGTAGTTTAGAAACTTCATTAAATATTTCTGGACAAAAAATCTGTGATGATACAAATTTACAAGTTAATTGTTCAAATCCTAAAGGTACAGGAAAACAAAATTTTTGTTATTATTGCAAGAAAATGCAATCGAAGATAAGTAAGCATCTAGAACGGGTGCATAAAAATGAAGAAGTAAAAAAATTTGCTGCATTACCGAAAGGTATAGAAAATATATTGTTGAAATATGTATTTTTGATATTTATTTTTATTTTTTCATGTTATTCTATTTATTATCTAGCAGCGATATTTCCATTATTTAATGAATTATTTTATTTTATTGAATTATTATTTTTACAATAGAATTTATTTATTACTTATTGCATTATTTTATTGAAAATTATTTTACAATAGAATTTTTTGGATATCGTATTTATTAAACATATTTAAGAGCAAGTTTTGAAAAATATATATTATTATATGTATTAATTAATGCATATGCTCTCAAACTATTTTCTAATTATAGAATACCGTTCTTTGTGTATTTTCTAATTGTATATATAAATATTCGATAATTGTATTATATTAATAATTTAATTATATTTTTATTTCTTTTTTAATACAAATATTGTATTTTATATTAGGTAATAAAGAAAGGCAGAAGATTATTGGACTTCTCAGATGAAGAGGAAATTATTTGTTCAACACAGATCCTGCATATAATAAGGGAGAGCTTATAGAAGACGAGCAGAATCAAGAAAAAAAACTGCAAGTGATTTTATATGTTGCGCTGGATGTAAAGGCTTTTTTACAAAAAATAATATACGTCATCATTTTAAAGAGTGCACTCAGAAAACTGTTGGCAGATGTGTCAAAATGCTTGGCAGAAAAGTCCAAGGCCGAATTCATGAATGTGCAAATTCTATTAGTAGATATACTATGAGAGTTCTAACTCAGGTCCTCTGAGGGAGGTGCGGGGCGCGGGGGGTTCTCCGGGGCGAGGGGTATGACGTCACGCGGGGTGGGGGTATCTCGATGGTGCGGGGGCTGACGTGACGCGGGTGGAGGGGATGTTTCGACAAAGGAGGGGGAGTTTTCTGAGTGCAATATTTGTAGATGGTATCTTTACGACTTTTTTATGAGGGTTCTTAGACATTTTCCCAAAAAGGTATAGAACAAGCGCCGATGATTGACAATTTTGTACCCTCGTTAGTATTTCGTAATTTTATTACGGAAGCGCCGATGTCCGGCTGCTCGAACTTGTCAACGGAGCGTTCTAGAATCCATAAAACTATGTTTTTTTCATTTTATGGACAAAATGTCCATTAAATGTCCATAAAATCATTAGCATATTATGGAAAGAAATGAAGATTTTAGGGCCGACGTTGCGACGAACATGTCTAAACGTTATTTATAGGTGCAAATGTAAAAGCGTTGACGTTCAGCAGCTTTGTACCCTCGCGGCAAATCGGTCGTAAACGAGAGCGAAACATCTTCCTTAATATTTTTTTTTAAGGAAGAATGCAACGTATCGGCGCCAACATTCGGCAGCTTGTGTCCTTACTCCTATCCATAAAACCGATATCTCGGGAAACTATCTTTTGAGATACGCCAAATGTTAGAAAAGGAGATAGAATTAGGTGAAATATATATAAGGAGGATGAGAGCGCGTCAAACCATAGTACGATTTGAAAGCGCATAGATGCAGCGGTGAAAAAAGTTTAGTGGCTACTTTTCATGTGTCAGAAGTGTTTGTGGTATAATAGTGAGAAAAAAAATGGAAAACATCGAGCAGAACAAACGCGACCTGTTGGAGCGGTCCCGCCAAGTCACCACCTTGGACGAATATTTTGCATGGGCGCTGCGCTGCGAGGAATTTATCAAATTGCTCGAAGAAAACAGCCGTAACAAGCGTCCGCGAATCTCGATTGGAAATAGAAAATCTTTGGTTGCTAGAATCGCGCGACTCGAGGGTGCAAAAATTCGATTGCAGAAACAATTTATATCCAGTGGTGGTAATTACAGTGGTGGTAATTACAGTGGCGATAATAACACGGGAAGACTCGTTTAGCGAGAGATCGATACCGCGTTCGAAAATCGGATACTGACAGGTGCGGTGATTAATGCAGACTATATCGAACCGCGACAATTTTTGGAAGACGCTAGTAGTGTAGTACTCGAGCAAGTGCAAGATATTATAAAAATACACAACTGTGCAAAAGTGAACACCGTGTTCAACGGTGAGTTTGTGGCAGGTGATAAGCGCGCCAACAAAAGCATTAACACGCGAAATTATGAACTCTTTCGCACGTCCGATTTACGCGAGTGGTATGAGCGGCACGTCATCGAATCCACTTTGGCGTTTCTCGAAGAGTTTCAAGAACGCGATAGCGGATGAGCATTGTCACGAATCCTTGATCTTACGGTCAACGTCAACAAGTGCAATCCTATGCGTGCTGGGTGTTATTTAAACTTGCCGCAAGAAATTATGACGAAGAGAGCAGTGGTGAACGTGCGATCAACGGACAATGCATGTTTCGCATGGTCAGTGGTGGCCGCTCTGTACCCCGCCGAAAGAAATGTGACACGGGAATTTTCATATCCCCATTACACGACAGTGTTAAATCTTCAGGACATTGAGTTTCCGATGACGTTAAACCAAATTAAAAAGTTTGAACTGGCAAATAACATCTCAATCAACGTCTACGGCATTGAGAGGAAGAAGGAATTATCTATTCTTCCGATACAGCTCACCGATCGGAAGAGAGAAAAACATGTAAATATGCTGTATGTGGAGGAGGATGATAACATTGGGCATTTCGCGTATATCAAAAATCTGTCTAGCCTCGTAAGCTCGCAACTGAGCAAACACAATGGTCAAAAATATATCTGCGATCGGTACGTATATTTACTGCAAACTATATAATAATTGTAAATACAATTGTAAATAAAATTGTAAATAAAATTGTAATTTTTTTTTTTTCACAGATGCTTGCACTATTTCGGATCGGAGAACAAGTTGCAGTCACATACAGTAGACTGTCGAGAAATGAACGACTGCGCTATCCGATTACCAAGCGATAAAGACAAGTGGCTCGACTTCGACAACTACAACAGAAAGGAGCGACTTCCCTTCGTGGTGTACGCCGACTTGGAGTGTGTGCTGAAGAAGATGCGTCATACTCCCAACATCACGAGGTATTCAGCATCGCTTATTATATACATTGTTCGTACGACAACTCGTTATCCGCGTATAATTCTCGCCGTAGTATCGATTGCGTTTCATGGTTCGCCGAAGAACTTAAAAATTTAGCGCATCGCGTAAAGGGTATTTTGTCTGATAATGTCCCCATGACAAAATTAACGCAAGATGAATGGGAAAAATTTCATAGCGCCACGCATTGTCATATATGCGAGAAACTGTTCGTACAAGACGATACACGCGTACGCGATCATTGTCATCTGACCGGGCGATACAGGGGTCCCGCGCACTCAAACTGTAATATAAATTACAAAGAATCTTATGTCATTCCTGTAGTTTTCCATAATCTATCCGGCTATGACGCACATTTTATCATAAAAGAAATAGCTACCGCGTATGAAGGACGCGTAGATTTGCTTCCAATAACAAAAGAAAAATACATTTCATTTACGAAGACTGTCAATAGTACCGACGAAGACGACAAAGATTGGAAAACTTTCGTGAAATTACGATTCATCGATTCATACAAATTTCTCAGTGCTAGTTTTGACAAATTGGCATCCTTCCTCGATAAGGGTAAGTTAAAAATTTTGCGTTCCAATTTTTCCGCATTATCCGCTAACAATTTTGAATTATTAACGCGAAAAGGTGTCTTTCCGTACGAGTACATTGACTGCGTGGACAAGCTGCAGGACACGCGTTTACCACCACGCGAATCGTTTTACAGTTCTTTAACCGGTGACACTGTATCCGAGAGCGACTACGCACACGCCGTCAACGTGTGGCAGCAGTTCTCCATTCAAACCTTGGGTGAATACAGCGATCTGTACTTAAAAACTGATGTCTTGTTGTTGGCAGATATATTTGAAAACTTTCGCGACACTTGCATCGCGAGTTATGGACTCGACCCTGCGTATTATTATACTCTTCCCGGGTATACATGGGACGCGATGCTAAAACATACACGCGTAAATTTCGAACTGCTTACCGATATCGATATGGTCATGTTTATTGAACGGGGTATACGCGGCGGTCTAAGTCAATGTTCAGGAAGATATGCGCATGCTAATAACAAGTACATGCAGTCATATGATCCATCGAAACCATCATCATATTTAATGTATTTAGATGTAAATAATTTGTACGGATGTGCAATGTGCCAACCATTGCCATATGCCGATTTTCGATGGGTCGACGATGTATCTAACTTTGACATCTCGTCAATAGCGCTCGATTCATCTACAGGCTATATCCTCGAAGTAGATTTAGAGTATCCACAACATCTTCACGACACGCACACTGACCTACCGTTTTGCCCGACACGTGACAAACCGCCCTGCAAGCGGGAAGATAAGCTTCTCGCAACGCTATATGATAAGAAGCGTTACGTCATACACTACCGCAACCTGCAGCAGTGCACGCGTCACGGTCTTCATATCGTAAAGATACATCGCGTATTACAATTTACTCAATCCGCATGGCTCCGCGATTACATTGAACTAAATACAAAATTTAGAACACAAGCGAAAAATGATTTTGAGAAAAATTTGTACAAATTAATGAACAATGCAGTATTTGGCAAAACTATGGAAAATGTGCATAATCATGTAGATGTAAAACTCATCACACATTGGGACGGACGATACGGAGCAGAGGCGATGATTGCTAAACCAAATTTTCACAGTAGAAGCATCTTTTCGAAAAATTTAATTGCCGTAGAATTACGTAAACTAGAAATAAAATTTAACAAACCAATCTATGTTGGTATGTGTATACTCGACATATCGAAAGAGTGTCTGTACGAATTTCACTACGAGTACATGTCACCGCTCTATCGTGAAAGATGCCGGATAATGTACACTGACACCGACAGTTTAATATACCATATTAAATGCGAAGACGTGTATGAAAATATGAAACGCGATATCGCTAGATTCGATACGAGCGATTATCCAATTGACAACGCGTACGGTATAGCGCATGCAAACAAAAAGGTGCCAGGCTTGATGAAAGACGAGAATAACGGCGCGATAATGACCGAATTCGTCGGGCTCAGAGCAAAAATGTACGCTTTGCGAGTGGATGGCAAAAAGGACACTAAAAAAGCAAAAGGTGTCAAAAGTAACGTTGTCGCGAGAACGAAAACATTCGACGATTATATGCGGTGCCTGAATGACGAGATTGAAATGACACGTCAGCAGTCATGTAAAAGATCGAAATTGCATGAAGTGTATACCATCTGCGAGACAAAAATTGCTCTAAGTCCGTACGACGATAAGCGGTATATCATACCTGATTCGACTGACACATTACCATGGGGACATTACCAGATACCCTTATAAAATATAATGTAATATAATGTAACATATGTGTGTGTATTTCATATATTGTAACGGAAAGGATGCATTAATAAAGATTTTGTATTTCACATATTTCATGTATATTTTAATATTTCAAATATTTTTTATATGTTGTACACATTATATATTTCTAATATTGAGGAATTAATAAACAGTTTGTATGAATTAAATTGTATTATCCTTATGTACCCAAGAGTTATGCGAATTCTCAAATCCCAGCCATTTTACGTAAACCTCGTCACCCCTCCTGCGCAGTACTTTCTCCACGAGATATACGTCTGGATAATTCGTGCTATGCAACTCGTGCTCGTAAAACGCTCCAGCGACAGATGTTTTGCGATAGTCCTCGAGTAGATAGGTTACGGGATTAGTACGCTGCACTTTAACAATTTTAAACACTTCGGTTGTCCAATTTGGTGTGTAACCCTTCTCAAAAAGTTTCTTGTACTTGCTAACGCGTACCGGGTCACCTACTTTGAATTTCGCCGGAGCGGCAATCTTTATGTTACTATATACCGTTTTTAAAAGTTTATCAGCGATCGTGGGGGTGACGTGACGGGTCGCATGCCGATCGTTCGATGCTTGTGCGCGTTGTAATCCGATACGAGTTCCGACAACGCGTCGATCCACTTGTAAGTTCCGTTCACCGTAAACATCTTCCACATGTCGTTCTTCAGCGTGCGATTGAATCGCTCGATGACCGATGCCTTCATTACTGAATATGTAGAATAGTGATTGATGTTATGTTTCCGCATAAGCCGTTGCACGTCGGCGTTGTAAAATTCCTTCCCCATATCGGTTTGCATGTTTCTCGGGCATCTTTTGCTATCTCGAATTATCTCGGCGATAGCGTCAGCCGTCTCGCTTCCAACTTTACTCTTGAGTGGAATGGCCCACGCGTACTTGCTCAACACATCGATGATGGTGAGTATGTAGTGATAACCTTTGTTGAAACGAGAATACGGACGCATCTCGACGATGTCGGCTTGCCACAGATCATCGTATCCCCGCACTATGACATGTCTTCGGGGAAAATTTTTCCTTGCCGGCGCGTGCAGTTCGTTCACCAACTGCCGTCTCTCCAAACTATGTTGTTTCATCGCTTCGTCGGTTTTTCCCGATCGTCGTTTGCTGCTGTTTGTTTTATCGCTCATTTCCGTTCCTGAGCCGTTCGTAGCCGTTCGTAGTCGTTCTTGACCCGTTCCTGAGCCGTTCTTGAGCCGTTCGTAGCCGTTCCTGACCCGTTCGCAGCCGTACCTGACCCGTTCTTGAGCCGTTCATAGCCGTTCTTGAGCCGTTCGTAGTCGTTTCTGACCCGTTCAAAGCCGTTTCTGAGCCGTTCGTAATCGTTCGTAGCCGTTCTTGAGCCGTTCTTGCGTTGTTTACTTCCGTTCTTGACCCATTCGAAAATCGTTCTTGATTCTTTCGCTGCCTTGTTCATAGTCGTTTCTAACCCGTTCGTAACCTTTCCTGACCCGTTCGCAGCCGTTACTGACCCGTTCGCAGCCCTGCTTGAGTTGTTTGTAGCCTTGCATGTAGCCGTTAATGACTTGTTCATAGCCTCGTTCGCAGCCCTGCTTGAGTTGTTGGTAGCCTCGTTCGCTGTTGCTAGGCCGTTCATAGCCTCGTTCGCAGCCCTGCTTGAGTTGTTGGTAGCCTCGTTCGCAGCTGTTGCTAGGCCGTTCACTACCACTACCACTCATTGTAGTTAGATAGTAGTTCGATAATCCTTCGTAGCTGTTCGATAATTGTTCGTAGCCGTTCGATAACCCTTCGTAGATGTTCGATAACCGTTCGATAGCCGCTCCTATCCCGTTCACTGCTGCTCATTCAGGTTGATAGCCGTTTCTGAGTTAGCGTTAGCCGCGCGTTGAAGTTCGTTTATCACAATCTGTATTGCCCGCACATCCTTCTCGAACGAAGTCAGCTTCTCATCTGATTCTTTCTGTTGATTCATCAATCTTTTAACGCAGGATTCCACATACAGTTTGTTGACGGCATCGGTGTCAGCCTCAGGTTGCGCTACACGACGAATCTTCCGCGACCATGCGTCATAGTCCGTAACGACGCGACACAGAGCGTTTTCGTGCACATAACTTTTCATCAATCTATCCCAAGAACCGCTTGTGCCGGTTGCATCATTTCTTGGTTCGAATAATCCAAATTTGTTGATAGGCATTTTTTTCCGATACGAGTGACGCTGATCGACTGATTAGATTTGTCGAGACACCATTCAATTTAAAATAATGCCTGCTTCGCGAAGTTCCTCGATGATCGACAGGATCTCATTGTCGTGAGCTTTGTGGCCAGCTCGGCGCGAAGCGTCCAGCAATCGTACCCGATCCACTAGCTCGTTGGGGTCATCCCAGTGTATGTAATCGATCTTATTGTCGGTTAGTGCCATCGCGTGAGGCATGAATACTCCCTTTCCAAATTTTTTCTTTTCAATCGATATCAATGGTGCGATTATATGTTTGTACTTGTATCCCCTGTTGCTTCATAATTGGCCTTGTGTGTCATAATTGCGTTTATGCGCGTTCGTCGCCAATAATATGCTCTTGTATTTATGCATATCATCCTCCGTGTAAATGTCATCATTGGGAATTCTCTTGAAGATCAACTCGTATAATCCTGGTGTACCAATCCTGATGTACCTCACTTTGTCTATAATTATAGAGTCATATTTGTCAATGTCGAATCGTTTGTTACCGAGACGCATTTCATCCTTGTCGAAATAGACACTGTACACGTGATCGATTTTCCTTTCTTTGTCGCCACCGAGGAGAGTGCTCATGTACTCTTGTCCCAGTGGTCCCAAGTGCTTTCGCAACATTTCTTGACCTTCCAGCGTTTGTAATGTGTTTCGAACAAACGATGTTTCGAACGTGCTGCCCGAGGTTTCGAAAACATTTTCGTTTGCAAGTGTTTCGGGTATCATAGGTTGTACGATTCTCGTTGTCGCGAACGGTGTAGAGGTTATCATCGGTTCATCCAGTAAAGCATCCGATGTACGCGGTGTCGATGAGCGATTCGGGTTTGACCCTTTCCTCTTTTTCGGTGTCGCATCATCCTTCTCCTCTGCCTCCTCCTCCTCCTTGTACCGCTTGATGGGTAAGATTTTAATCATTGCGGTACTTTCCGGCTCGTTTTCCACCGCGATCGAGTTGTCGACAATCTTTTGTAGCGGCTCAATAATAAGTCTAAAATGGGTCTTGACCGCGATATCGTCATCGATCTTACCGGTCTTCAAAGCGCGATGTTTCTTGCGGATTGATTCACTCGTTTTCGCAATCCCCTTCGCTATCTTTTCACGCTCGCGAATATTATCGTTCTCAGCCATGTCGGTAGAGTGTCGAACGCTCGTGTTTCACCTCTCTCGACAGAACATCGGCAACGACTAATTGTTTTGTGGTATAGCGAGCACGTTAAATCCGTTTCTGTATCGGCCGTTCGTAAGCGAGCTATCCTTGTCTATTACTAGGAATACTTTTGCTGCCAACAAGTACGACATAATTCACTAAAATCCTCGTATGACATGTCGGTATTCACGTGATCGTTGTACACATGTTTCAAGTTGTTACCATCCTGTTTAAACAAAATTAGCAGGTTTGCGTTGTCGCGTATAAGATGTTTCGGTACACTTGCGTATGTTTGACAGAAATAGAAGCAGTCGACGTTCGAGTGGCGTCCCATTGAAAAGTATTCTCTTATCGTATTTTGTTTGTCGCACGCCACATCATCGAAAACGAAAATCGAGTTTGGACATGCTTCGCTCGGTGGAATGACGTCACTGTTATTGGAGAATGTAAAATACCCGATTTCATCGATTGACGTCAACAAATTCTCCAGATATTTTGGCTGTTGCAGCGACTTTGAGTACACGTACACGTTTTCAAAGCGGACGCCGTGCGGGCTTTCTATCAAACTATAATAATCAACACGTTAGTTTTACCGCAATTCGAGGGGCCGCAAACGATCGCGCGTAAAGTAGTCGGCAGTATCGTACCGTGTCTACGCATCTCCGCGTTGTCCCCCATCGATCGTAATCTGGCGTCGTAATTCGTCACGCGTATCGCGAAAGGTTGTCGCACGAAATTCATTTTCACACTCCTGACTGGATCGAACGTCTGCCTATTTATAGCTGCGCGGAACCGCGAATTGCTCAGTAACGAAAAAATGTTTGTCCTGCTATCAAGTCCTTACGATATTTGTAATTTGAGCGCTGAACAGCTACAATTTGTGTTGAAAACAGTTTTATTGCGAATGTGCGGCAATTACGTCCACTGCGTGTGGGACAAGCTTCCGGAACATATAAAGGCGGATTTGGAGGTTCAAACCTATCGCCGCTGTTTCGAACATTACAATCGACCGTGGCAGCGAACGCACATTGACGGTCCAGCGCCGATGATAAAAGATTGCAGCGAATGTCAACGCAAATAGGTAGAGGCCTATTAAATCTCGCGACAAACGCACTTCCGATCGAATTCCATATCCCCGACTATCAGTTTTGCGGTCCGGGCACGCGACTACAAAAGCGATTAGCCAGAGGCGATCGAGGTATCAACCCATTGGACGCGGCGTGCCGTGAACACGATATAGCGTACTCTCGAAGCAACGATCTCATCGAGAGACACGCGGCAGATAGGATACTCGCCAAGGAAGCGCAAACTCGCATCGTTGCGAGAGATTCGACTCTCGGTGAGAGAGCCGCCGTTCGGTATGGGCCTGAAGACGACAAAGACGAAGACGAAGAAAAAGATGGCGAAGAAACGAATACTTCCGGTAGCGAAACGTGGGGGTGTATTACCGATTCTACCAATGTTGGGTGCGCTCGGATCTCTGGTCGGTGGAGCGGCTGGTGTAGCAAAGATGGTGAACGACGGAAAAGCTGCACGTCAGTTGCAAGAGATGCTACGTCACAATCGCGCCATGGAAGGTCACGGATTGTATCTCGCTCCATACAGACACGGACGAGGAGTTTCAACGAGAAAAAGGGGGAAAAAAAAACGTCAAAGAGACGCTAAAAATGCCACAGGGCGTAACTACCAACATATAATTGCTACAACTGGCAAAACGTATGCACATTCCGTATTTTAGAGGTGTTTTCATGCGTGATTCATTATCGATCGGTGGTATATATCGAAACGAGAGCGGCATCGTAAATTTGGATAACGCTAAAGGATCGGGTACTCATTGGGTAGCGTATGCAAAGAGGGAGGATCGCGCTATATATTTTGACAGTTTCGGCAACCTTCGACCGCCGAATGAATTGGTGCGATATTTAAATGTGACAAAGATACAATACAATTACATACCTGTTCAAACTTACAATCAAAGCATCTGTGGACAATTGTGCTTACAGTTTCTCCGAGCGATCGATGCACGTGAATTTAAAGACTGACATTGCGCTATTTAACTCAGTATTCGTTTAACAGTTTAGTCAACATGTCTATGACATTCACACTGACCGGGAAGAGTAGTGTTCTCGCGGTAAACTACTTTCCCGCCGTAGATTTGAGCGACGATGAATACGAGCTAGGTCTAGCGGATTTTGAGACTTATCATACGATATCGAACGTGAATTCCTCGAATAATAAATTTTACTTTGGCAAAGATGACGCGGAAATTACGATTCCCGAGGGATCGTACGAGCTGCAAGCGATACATGAGTTTTTGAAACATGCAATTTCACGAAAACGTCCGCGACACGCTGTTCGTGACGATGATAAAAAACACGCTGACACCACGCATATTCGGACGAATGACGACGGTGACTTTGAAGATGGAGAATATCCGATAGTGCTCCGCGCTAATTATAATACGATGAGGAGCGAGAATAAATGCGCCTACAGAATGAATTTTAACAAGCCTAACAACATTGGATCGCTGCTAGGATTCTCGAACCGTATACTACAGCCGCGAAAATGGTACAAGTCGGACATGCCGATTAATATTATCAACGTGAACATTATCCGCGTAGAATGTAATGTGACCGCGGGCGCGTACAGCAACGGCAAACTCGTTCATACGATACATGAATTTTCACCGAGGGTACCACCAGGATATAAGATATCGGAAACACCGGCGCACATCATTTACCTACCGATCATCGTACGGAGCATTACGGATTTAACGTTACACGTTGTCGACCAGGACAGACGATTGCTCGATTTTCGAGGAGAAGAGATCACCATTAGATTGCACGTACGACGACGACAGCGATAACGTACGTATGTGGCGTATGAGATGCTCGTGTTGAACGGATCGAAAGACACGAGAGATAACACAATCTTTACGGAGCCAGCGACAACAACAACAACGTCGACATTCACTAATATCCAATCATCCGGTTGCACTAAGAAAAAGAAACTGAACGCATCAAACGTTGCGTTTTTACAATCTTTGGAATTCGCGGTGCGAAACATCTGAACAATGACCGACATCCTCAACATTGGAGACGAGCCAATCTTCGACGATCGCATCGTCAAGATCGAGACTCACACGTACAACCCGTTCGCTAACACAACATTCGGACACAGTGATGAGATAAGAATACCCATACAACAACAGGATCTGTATACGTTGCCGTATGAAAGTTTCCTATACATCGAGGGAGAACTAAAGATAAATAAACCAGCCGAAGGATCTGCTGTGATAATGGGAAATAATTGTGTCGCATTCATGTTCGATGAGATTCAATACGAACTCGATGGCGTGGAGATTGATCGCAACAGAAACGTGGGAATAACAAGTTTGCTTAAAAACTATGTAACGATATCATCCGATAGAAGCGTGATTATGAGAAACGCCGGCTGGACTGATCCGACTACTGCAAATGGAAACTTCAATTTTTGCGTACCGCTCTACATGTTATTGGGATTTTGCGAGGATTACAGACGAGTGGTGATTAACGCTCGTCATGAGTTAATCTTAATACGATCGCGCAACGACAACAATTGTCTGGTTGGAGATTCGACGCTGGAGTCTGTGATCAACATATTCAAGATACAATGGCGAATGCCACATGTGTTATTGAGCGAAATTAAGAAGCTGTCGATGCTGCGCGCTCTGGAAAGCGGACATTACCTCAGCATGGGTTTTCGCTCGTGGGATCTGTATGAGTATCCGCTATTGCAGCGTACAACCAAGCATTCATGGGCCATTAAGACAGCGACTCAGCTGGAGAAGCCACGATATGTTATCTTCGCTCTGCAGACAGGTCGGAAAAACACCATGTCTGAGGATATGAGTCGATTCGACGATTGCAAGATGACCAATGTGAAACTCTATCTGAACTCGGAATGTTATCCGTACGACGATATGAATCTGGATTTTGATAAAAACAGATGGTCGATTCTGTACGATACGTATGCGCGTTTCTGCAAGAACTATTATAGATACGAGTATCTCGAGCCGAGTCTCACCGTCTCAATGTTTCTACGTAACGGTCCGTTCGTGATCATCGATTGTTCTCGACAAAACGAATCGGTCAAGAGCGCAACCGTGGAGGTGAGATTGGAATTCGAGTGTAAGGAGAATGTGCCGATGAATACCACTGCGTACTGTCTCATCATACACGATCGCGTGATCCAGTACAACCCGTTGACCAACGTTGTGCGCAAAATCACCTAAACGCACCAACAATTTAGAGAGAGGGGGAAGCATAGCAGAATATAAATCAAAGTGTTATGAGATGGTTGTCATTCTTCTTTTTTAACTGATACATCGAAGAGAGAGAGATCTCGTCATGTCCGTACCAACGTTTGTGGATCTACAGGGGTTTGTTCTCAATAAACAATTCATTGTAAAGGAAGCGGCAATCCTGAGAAGAGGATTTATTTTGTCACATTATTTTTTCGCATGTCCTGTACCATGGGGTGTGCTCATAAAATCGGAGAGACACCAATCCTCATGGTTGCCTCGAAATCATCATGGATTACAATGGGAAGATGGAAACGTTCCATACAGCATGGCTCAGCGTTTGATTACAACAGCTATCGTTGGTGGACCACATGAAGAAGAAGAAGAATCCATTCTCGTATATGTAAAAGGACTTGAAAAGCGAGAATGGTTAGCCGATATATTGGATGATGCGGGAAACGGTTTTATTATTGAGACCTTGGATGCTGATTACGACGATATCGAGTCTCTAAATAATCTAGATGTTAAAAACACTATGCGATGTGGAAAACATGTTAAGAATTGCGCATTACAAAATGTATTCAAAATATTTAACTGGTGGTCGCAACGCCAGAAAGAATTGCAAGATTTGGAAAAATAAAATATTTAAACATTAATGTGTTTTATCTCTTATTCCCCTCCTCATTCCTTTCCTCACGAATCGTTTGTAAGAATTCTTTTTATCCGAGCGCCGTTTCCCCTTCTCCTAAATTTCATAGCGCCAATAGTATTCTAGAATCTCCCACCACATTTACCCCACTACTTTTAAAAATAAGCGTCATGTACAACACTCGATTAATTTCTTTATACGATCAGTGTCGCGTTAACCGTTCATACTGGTGGTTTCACTTTTAAAATCTGGAAATATGTACTACGCTGAAAGAAGCAGCGGCTCCGGCAGACATGTGAATAATTACATACCGAATTGTAATGAAACTCCATCGTTTGAGAACAAATGCGACAAGTAAGTTTAACTTTTTCTATTTTTCTATTTTTATGTCTTTATATTTTTACAAATTGTATTATTTTTCAAACTAATTTCATTTTTATAGCATTTCGTTGGAGCCTCGTGCAGTTCGTACACTAGGTAGACGATATGCATTGACAGCTACGGAATTTAAATTCCTTGAAATTGGTATCAAAGTGGATCCACCGAGTTACGTGGAAATCGCCATAGTAGATCATCGAGGAAAGGAACTGACACTATCTCTCGAAGCGTGGAAGGGACTCTACGAGCAACGTCACAATATTCAAAATCTGCTTCGAAACGACTCTAAAGATGCCTATAGTTTTATAAGCGTTGGACCGTTAACAGTGCGAGTTCGTACGATTAACGACGCCAAGTTAATAAGTCTTGAATCTTCAAATGGATGCATGATGATGATCGAATCGACGTTACACCATATGTTCGATCTCGATCCATGCATTGATGTAACTTTTGACCGATTGGTTAAAATTACCAATACAGTCGATATCAAGTTTACGCAATTTTCAAATATCGCGTCCAATGTAACGAATCTTAAAGAAGTATCAAATGTAATACGCGCTAGCGACGCCTTCAACAAGCATCAGCTCATCGATTACGAGCTGGCAGCTTTAGTTTTTAGTCCATAATATGTAAGAAAAAAAATATTAAAAGAAGAATAAAGAGTTTTTAGTCTAAATTATGATGTAATTTCTTTGCATGCATTTCCGTTCTCCATTTTTCTCCCACCCGTAAGCAGTCCCAGCTCTCATACGTAGCTCGTTGCATGGTCCTTGCGGGGGATGACGTCTTGCGGGGAAGGGGGAACGCCAGGCTAGAGACCGAGAGGCTAGGGACTGAGAGGCTAGGGACCGAGAGGCTAGGGACCGAGAGGCTAGGGACCGAGAGGCTAGGGACCGAGAGGATAGGGACCATGAGAGAGGTAGCGCGAGAGAGATAGCGCGAGAGAGATGACACGAGGCGCAGCGAGGAGAGAGAGAGAGAGAGAGAGAGAGAGAGAGAGGCGAACGCGAGAGACAGAGATAGCGAGAGGCGCACGCGAGAGATGATGCAGCGAAGGAGAGCGCAAGGTGTTCGCAAGAGAGAGAATTTTTTTTTTTTTAATGTTTTCTTTTTCCAATATTAATAATAATAATATTCTTAATATAAATGGGAGGAAAGAGAGGAATTATTCTAAAGTAAAATATGTGTTTTTATATTTAAAATAATTTTTTTTTATTCATAAAATAGGTATGTGTAATATTTATAATTTTGTGTGTATGTGTGTATGTGAATTTAAAATTTAAAATATAAGAATATAATAATATAATATGAATATAATATAAAAATATTTAAAAAATATAATATAATAATATAATATGAATATATAAGAAAAAATACAAATAAGATAAATAGATAAACAATATAAATTTAAAATACAAAATATAAAAATTTTAAATGCATCGGCGGCAAGCGGAGGAGCAGCGGCTGGGCAGTGGTGGCGGCAACGGTGGTGGGGCGGCCGGGTGGCAAGCGGAGGTGCGACTGGGTGGCAGTAGGGTGGCCAAGTGGATGCGAGGGGTCCCTTCTGTGACAGAAAAAATTTTTTATTAATAATTTTAATAATTTTTAAATTAAAAGAAATACAACACACTCTCAATCTTCGTCCCTCACATCCGGCTCATCGATTTCTAAGTCCGAGTTCAGAATATTATGTTCTGGCGACTCCTCCGATTCGGATGATGATGGTGTATTACATTCTATTGATCTCGTAGATTTATATCTATAACACCACCATAACTTTTATAAATTGAATACATTAAATCAAGACCGGCGTGCAATCGATTCTCAAAACATGTCGCTCGACTATGTCCAGGCCAATCTGAAAGCTTGCAATTATTTCCACCACACATGTGTGTATCTCTTAGTCGACATTTACAACCTCGTTGAAAATTTCGCACATTATCCGCACATTTTTGTATACCTAGTTCTCGATCTCTTAAAAATTGCACCACCGAAGACATTGGAATGTTCTTCGATTTTTCACAAGGAATAAAAACTGGCTCCGCATTCACATCGTCATTGTCTCTGAGATGTGGATACCATTGCCCAAGGTTGTTTATTGGTAGCATTGCATCGCAGTCCCACATGTTCATTGTCTATTAGAATTTTCACTTTAAGTGTCCCAGCATAATCTCCCAAAGTTTATTGTGTGCAAATAGGGCACATATCGCATGGAATTATTATATACAATGAATTTTTACAATTGCAGCACCATCGACTCTCCACTGCGTCGTGTAATTGAATCACATGCTTCCGAACAGCATACATGTGCCCGAAGTCTTGAATAGAGATCATACATGTAGTACATAGAGCTAGATCAGTACCCGTCGAATAATAAAAGTATATGGTACAAACTTTTGTACGTCCGTTTAGCGCAAGGATTTGTGAATTGTCCACTACCTTGTCGTCAATATCCGTAAGGTCCTCACTGCGATCACTAATATAATTACTGTCATCCGACAGCGCGTGATCTTCGTCAGACGACTCGTCTAATATCGCTTCGAAATTATTATCATTTTCCATTTTTTTTTCTCACTACTATGCCACTAACACTTCGCACAGGACACTTAGCTCTTTACTACATGAATGCTGAAGACTTTTTGACGCGGAGACAGACTCTCTCCATAAGTTTCAACCCCCATTCCTCTCAAAATTATCGCAATTCTTCCTTAAAAATATTAAGGAAGATGTTTCGCTCTCGTTTACGACCGATTTTTCTGCGAGGGTACAAAGCTGCCGAACGTTGGCGCCGATACGTTGCATTCTTCCTTAAAAAAAAATATTAAGGAAGATGTTTCGCTCTCGTTTATGGGAGATTTTCCGCGAGGGTACAAAGCTGCTGAACGTCAACGCTTTTACATTTGCACCTATAAATAACGTTTAGACATGTTCGTCGCAGCGTCGGCCCTAAAATCTTCATTTCTTTCCATAATATCCTAATGATTTTATGGACATTTAATGGACATTTTGTCCATAAAATGAAAAAAATATAGTTTTATAAAAACCCATATACGAGGGTTGTCTGAAAAGTTTCCGACCTCAACATGAAGATGGCAGCACTCGTAAACAAAAGTTGGGGAATGTGTTTGCGCATGCTTTGAAAGGTACTCACCAAAATTTCAGCCATTTTGGACGCGCAGTTGTTGTTTGACAATCATTTGAGTGAGTCGATGTGAGTGTTTTTGTGAAAATGGAAAAAATCGAGTATCGAGCTGTCATTAAATATTTGTTTTTGAAAGGCAATACGCCTACGCAAATCAAAGACGAGTTGGACGCTGTGTACGGGGACTCTGCACCATCATTTACCACCGTGAAATTTTGGGCTGCTGAATTTAAACGTGGCCGTACTAGCTTGGGTGACGATGAACGTTCGGGACGTCCAAAAACTGCAACCACTGACGATAATATCGCTCAAGTTCACCAAATGGTGCTAGACAACCGTCGAATTAAAGTTAGAGAGATAGCAGAGGCTATGAACATGTCCAAAGAACGTGTTTGTCACATATTGAATCAAGATTTAGGCATGAGAAAGCTGTCCGCGCGTTGGGTGCCGCGTTTGCTCACTTTGGACCAAAAACGTGTTCGAATGAACATTTCCAACGCTCTGTTGGCGCAGTTTAGGCGCAATAAATCAGAGTTTTGGCGCCGATTAATTACTGTAGATGAAACTTGGATACACCATTATACTCCAGAAACAAAAACACAGTCAAAACAGTGGACTGCGAAGGGGGAATCGGCTCCAAAAAAAGCAAAGGTTGTTCCTTCGGCTGGGAAAGTGATGGCAACTGTTTTCTGGGATAGTCATGGAGTTATCTTAATCGATTATCTTCAAAAAGGAAAAACCATTACAGGAGCATACTACGCATCAGTACTTGACAAGCTGAAGGCAGAAATTGCGGAAAAACGGCCACATTTGCAGAAAAAAAAAATTTTGTTTCACCAAGACAATGCGCCGTCTCACACCTCAGCGGTTGCCATGGCGAAAATCCACGAATTACGGTTTGAACTGCTTGACCATCCTCCTTACTCACCAGATCTAGCCCCAAGCGACTTTTCTTTGTTCCTTAAGCTAAAAGTTGCGCTCGGAGGACAGAGATTTTCGTCGAATGAGGAGGCCATCACCTTCGTAAACAACTATTTTGCAGAGAAAGACGCCGAGTACTATTTGGACGGGTTGAAGAGATGGGAGCATCGCTGGGAGAAGTGTATAGACTTACAAGGAGACTATGTAGAAAAATAAAAATTAATTTGAAGAAAAAATGTCTTGTATCTTTGTTAGGTCGGAAACTTTTCAGACAACCCTCATATATAGATATAGAAGCGAAGCGATGGGATTGCTCTACCGTGCGGAGACAATTGCGGCTCTCAACCCGTGCGAAGATTGAGCGGATTAAACCGAATAAGAAAGTCATTTTGTTACCTGCGCAATAATTAGGAAGAAATTAATTTAAAAAGATTGGTCAATCCGCGCGAGTTTTTGCGCGCGGCGAGAAGAGCCCTTCCGCTGTAACGTGACACAAGGCGCGCGGCGAAGCGATGGGAGAAGTGCTCTGCAAAGGACAATGGCTGTGTACGAGCGATACGTATCGTTGGAGTCCCGCATCGAATTATTCTCTCTCTTTCTTCCTCTGTCCTCTAACTCATCAGACACATCTCTCTCATACAGACATCTTTCTCACACACACACACACACACATACATGCGCATGCATATTCACACGCACACACTCATACATGCACACGCAACATATCTTCTATGCCGTGAGAGTGAGTGAGTGATTGAGTGAGTGATTGAGTGAGTGATTGAGAGAGTGAGTGAGTGAGTGAGTAAGTAAGTAAGTGAGTGAGTGAGTGAGTGAGTGAGTGAGTGAGTGAGTGAGTGAGTGAGTGAGTGAGTGAGTGAGTGTGAGAGTGAGTGAGAGAGAGTTAGAGAGAGTGAGTGAGAGAGAGAGAGAGAGAGAGAGAGAGAGAGAGAGAGAGAGAGAGAGGTCTGTGTGTGTATACACATACATGCACATTCACACGCACACACTCATACATGCACACGCGGACATATCTTCTATGATCTTCTATGCCGTGAGAGTGAGTGAGTGATTGAGAGAGTGAGAAAGAGAGGGTGAGAGAGAGAGAGAGAGAGAGAGAGGATGAGAGGGTGAGAGAGAGAGGGTGAGAGAGAGAGGGTGAGAGAGAGAGAGAGCGAGTGAGAGAGAGAGGGTGAGAGAGAGAGAGAGAGAGAGAGGGTGAGAGGGTGAGAGAGAGTGTGAGAGTGTGTGAGAGATAGATATATGCCTGTGTGTTTATGTATGAGAGAGAGAGAGAGAGATATCTGTATGAGAGGTGTGTCTGATGAGTGAGAGAGGAGGAGAGAAGAAGAAAAAGAATAGTTCGACGCGGGGAATCGACGATACGTATCGCTTGTACATAGCCATTGTCCTTTGCGGAGCACTCCTCCCATCGCTTCGCCGTGCACCTTGTGTCACGTTACAGCGGAAGGGCTCTTCTCGCCGTGCACAAAAATTCGCGCGAATTGGCCAATCTTTTTAAATTAATTTCTTCCTAATTATAGTAAAGGTAGCAAAATGACTTTTTTATTCGGTTTAACCCGCTATATCTCCGCATGAGTAGGGCAATTGCCTCCGGACACCCTATATACCAGCACAGTCGATTTACCTGCGGTGAGCCACTGAAATTGGCCGACGAATACCGTGAGACCAATCTTAAGAGAGAGTGCATAGTCGGATAATAAAACAAGTACTCACCGCATCGAATGTAGCTTTCTTATTCATACCAAAGTTTTAAAAATCTTAGTTTTTAGTTATATTTTCCAAATGGAATGCAATTAATAGTACCGGTTATCTTATTTCAATAAAGATAATTGGTAGAAAAATATTGATATATAAAATTACTTTTTTTGTTTTTTGTCGTAAGTTTTGTTTTTTGTGACAAGAGTATAGGAATTTTATTCCATCGCATTCCAATTGATATAAGCAATAAGTATATTACTTTAAGGTTGCGTTCGTTTTGACGCTTTCAGCGTTGTAAGCATCATTCTGTCTTCGTTGCACATTGAATTTCAAACGAAAATAGAGCGACGCTTTCAGCACTGAAAGCATCAAAACGAACGCAGCCTAAGTTTAATAAATGTTTAAGTCAAATAGTTATTTATAAGAAATCTTATATATATACAGACCACGAGTATTATTTTAATTATATAAGTATTGCATATTACGTATGAGGAATTGTATTCCGATGAGACTGAATAATGTTCAAATGAACGTATTTGTATTTGTGATATAAATTATTAGTGATAAATTATTAAAAAGATTTTTCGCACATCACTGCTAATAATTAAAAGAATCTCATTCAGAAGAAAATAACATTTTATATTTACACGCATATATATATTATGCATGTATATATATGTATCTGTAAAAGCCACTCATCTTGTCATGTAATGTGTTGCAGGGACTATCCGTTATGTATATTCCACTGAATTATATACTATACTGGAATGCTCACTCAATGTTAAGCAGCCGATCAATCGAAAGATAAAGAGATAGACAAATGATAGATATGGTGGCAGACATAATATATTATTTATCCTTTTGTCTTTTAGCTCGAATTATAAAAGGTCGCGCTGGTGGCAATTTTCTATCTCTTTTGTCCCGTTTCTTTCCATTTGAGTGAGCATTCCCAGTATAGGTATATAGTTCAGTGGTATACCTACATATAAGAATCATACATACCGTCAACTGCTTCCATTATTTCTTTCTTTATTATTATTCTCTATATATAGGAAAATATTGGTTGTAAAAAAAGAAACAGAGGAAAAGTGAAGAGAGAGATAGAGTATATAGTAGGCTGTGTATAAAAAGCGAGGTTCGCGAAATTATCGGATTGATAATGATAAAATTAATGATCCTTATGCTTTTACATTATTCGATAATTAATTTCATTAATTAATCTATATACCCCGTCCCATGAGAGAGAATAATCTCAATTGTTATCTCGTCAAATCGATCTCTATTAGAGAAACTGATATTATGAGAGTAATTCAATATCGATATTGCGAGAGATAAGTATAATATTATAGTGATGCCTAAATATTGATATATATATATATATATGTATATGTATATGACTTACATTGAAAATGTATTTATATGTGCATCCGCTATTGAGAATATCACATTAGAGCAAAAGACTCCTCTATTTCCCTCATTTTATTACCAAATAATAGATCAAAACATTCTCTCATGAGACAGTGTATATATATACAGGGTGTCCGGTAATAGTCGCATCAACCGTCGTGTGCAGGTAGAGCTAGTTAAACTGAGTAGGAAAGTCCTTTACCATTTTGCGATATTCTCAATAATAAGAGAGCTATTAATTAATAAAGATCGGCCAACCGAAGCGCGCGACGAGAAGAGACGTCCTACTGTAAGACGATACTCGGCGCGCCGCAAAGCGTGTGGGGGGAGCGAGCGATAGCTGTGTACGAGCGGCGCGTAACGCTGTAGCGCCTCGCGACAAATTATTTTCTCTCTCTTTCTTTTCTAAAAACAAGTTTTTTTATTTTCAAACGGGAATCTTGCATAATTATCGTAAAGCATACTCTTTTGAAATAATTTTAATCGCGTCGACATATGGCACGCCGTTTTGCTATTTATTAATAAGATTTTTTAATCTAAAATAAAAATTCAATAATCGATTTAAATTGAAGCAGATAGTTTTCAAAACCATTTTTATTATGACATAACATAATAAATTAAAATTGTCTTGATATAAAATTAATTCAAAATACAAAAAAAGGGCACAGCGAACGGGGAATTATTCAATGAATTAAAATTGTGTTACTACCCTATAAAAATTTACAAATTAAATTAATGTCACGACCTAATGAAATTTCGATGAATAAAAATTATGCTATGAATAATGACCATTGAAAATTAGAATTACGTGATACTGTCATTTTAATCTTAGATTTCATACTAAATTTTAAATCGAAAGATTGTCAAGACACAATATTTATTGAGAATTTCCATTATGTACATAATTTTAATTTCCGACAAATTTTTATGTTATGATATAAAATAAATTCAAAATTAATATTATCTCTAGACATAATTTCAATTCTGCGTTTTTAATTATGCGATAGCTGAATAATAATTAGATGAATTATAAATATGACTAGACATAATAATAAATTCTTTTCTTTTAGTATCAATTTAATTTAGTAGAACTTTTATGATAGTATTAAATAGCAAAACGTCGTGCCACATCGACATCATATCCGGCGATGTATTTCGTCAAAATTTGGCACGCATACAAAGCAGAAGAGTCCGAATCACACGATAGTATTCGGATACGTTCTGTCGAGATTTTACGTTTTTTTAATAATCAATTACAATAACTTCTCTCTCTCTCTCTCTCTCTCTCTCTCTCTCTCTCTCTCTCTCTCAACATAGAAAATATTTGTTATCCTTTCCGCACCACCTTGCGGTAGATAACACGGCGCATTTTTTTTAAAGTGGTATCCCCAGTAGGTCTAATCCACTCTCATATTTTAATGTAATAATTGTTCAAAGTGCCTTCCTCGTTCTCGCGGCTTGTCTTTACGCAGATCGATGTCGCTATATCGCGATGAAGCGCAAGGATATCAAATTTGGCCGCGGCACAAGCGTTTGAAATAATTTCTTTTAAAAATTATCGGTTTTTTAAAAGTTATCGGTTTTCTTTCGACCTCGTAATTTGTTGCTCCACAGTAGGTG
Source organism: Prenolepis imparis (assembly GCF_030444845.1). Taxonomy (NCBI): domain Eukaryota; kingdom Metazoa; phylum Arthropoda; class Insecta; order Hymenoptera; family Formicidae; genus Prenolepis; species Prenolepis imparis. The sequence continues at coordinate 16,395,277 of NW_028141169.1, forward strand.
CCCAGCATCCGACTTGTATGCTTATCGACGTGCGTGTAAGAAAGTCTTAGAAATTATTAAATAATGGCAGATTATACTGCAGATGAGTATACGGACATGATTATTGTATACGGAGTAGCCGGAGAAAATGCTCGTGCCGCGGCTCGTCTTTACGCGGAGCGATTTCCCGAGCGTGAGCGACATCCCTACTATACAACAATTTTGAGGTGTATTCAACGCACTAGAGAAACAGGAAGTGTTAAATTGGCGAAACGCTGGAGCACCAATACGTCATCACATACATGAAGAAGAGAGAATTCTGCGAGCGTTTGAAGAAAATCCTAAAAACAGTGTGCGCCGTGTATTTCGGATGCTCGGTCTCTCGCGATACCTGGTGCATCATGTTCTACGTCAGAATGGATTACATCCGTACCATCATCGGCGAGTACAGCAACTTTTACCGAGAGATTTCGAACAGCGCGTTTATTTTTGTCAAGGTATTTTATCATTTTCATTTCATATTTTTTTGCGTTATTTTTAATAAATATTAACAGTCGGCGAAACACACACAGGATTTCTTGCGCAGTATCGGCGGGATAATTCTTTCCCCGACCGAATTCTATGGACCGATGAAGCCACGTTCACATCGAACGGCGTGTTTAATTCACATAATTTTCTGCATTGGGCAGAAGAAAACCCGCACGTCGTTCGAGAACGCTGTTATCAATATCGTTGGGCGATAAATGTATGGGCAGGTATAACAGCGAACCGAATCGTAAGTAGTAAATTTACTTGTCAGTAACTTAAGAAATTTTCTTTCGCGACTTAAACAAATTATTTCTTTAACATTTCATCTTTTTTAGATCGGTCCATATTTTCTTCCGCCCCGTTTAAATGGAGAGATTTATCTAAATTTCCTCCAAAATGAGTTGCCTGCTCTTCTCGAAGATGTTCCTCTTCGCGATAGAGCAGAACTCATTTTCCAGCATGACGGGGCTCCTGCGCACTTTTCTCGACAAGTACGCGATTTTTTAAACGCGCGTTATCCAGAGAGATGGATAGGTCGAGGCAGCCCGATCATCTGGCCGGCGCGATCGCCAGATCTGAATGTGCTCGATTATTTCGTGTGGGGTCACATAAAAGATTTAGTCGAGCACAGGCGTGATGGTACGGAAGCTGAAGTACGAGAAGCAATTCTCGCAGCTTTCAACACCATCACCCCAGAAATGGCGTATCGCGCAACGCGTAATATTGTTCGAAGGGCCGAACTCTGTTCGCGAGAACGAGGAAGGCACTTTGAACAATTATTACATTAAAATATGAGAGTGGATTAGACCTACTGGGGATACCACTTTAAAAAAGATGCGCCGTGTTATCTACCGCAAGGTGGTGCGGAAAGGATAACAAATATTTTCTATGTTGAGAGAGAGAGAGAGAGAGAGAGAGAGAGAAGTTATTGTAATTGATTATTAAAAAAACGTAAAATCTCGACAGAACGTATCCGAATACTATCGTGTGATTCGGACTCTTCTGCTTTGTATGCGTGCCAAATTTTGACGAAATACATCGCTGGATATGATGTCGATGTGGCACGACGTTTTGCTATTTAATACTATCATAAAAGTTCTACTAAATTAAATTGATACTAAAAGAAAAGAATTTATTATTATGTCTAGTCATATTTATAATTCATCTAATTATTATTCAGCTATCGCATAATTAAAAACGCAGAATTGAAATTATGTCTAGAGATAATATTAATTTTGAATTTATTTTATATCATAACATAAAAATTTGTCGGAAATTTAAATTATGTACATAATGGAAATTCTCAATAAATATTGTGTCTTGACAATCTTTCGATTTAAAATTTAGTATGAAATCTAAGATTAAAATGACAGTATCACGTAATTCTAATTTTCAATGGTCATTATTCATAGCATAATTTTTATTCATCGAAATTTCATTAGGTCGTGACATTAATTTAATTTAGGAGTAGTGGAAATGATCGACCAAAACTAGCAAATAATAAATTTATTTAAATTTCACGACGTTTCGACCATATGATTGTGGTCCTTTTCAAGTGAAACACTGAAACAAAATTTTTTACATATCGTCGGTGACACACAACACTTTTAGTATAACCAAGCCCAATTTACAAGAGATACCCATACTTACAAATAAAATTAGTTACAATTACAGCATTTTTTTTAAAAAGTCAAATAAATTGAAAGTGCGAGACAGCAGACAACATATCCTCCCGAAGGATCGTCACAGAATAATAGATTTCAAGTAAGCTTACTTACACGACCTTAATTATTTTGTTATAGACATCATTTAAACTCTCTGTATCCTTCTGTGAGTTTATGTTATTATCAAGTTTTTTAATGTAAAACATTTCAGCTATCTCTCTCTTCCTTACATGTTTTTCAGTATGTAAAACATTATATTTATTCCAATCGAAATCATGTTTATGCTCAGACCGATGTTTACTTATAACAGAATGTGACGTATGATGCAATTTTATATTATTACAATGTTCTTTAAACCGTGTACTAAGATGTCTCTTCGTTTGTCCTATGTATGCCGCTGGACAGTCATTACAATTTATTTTGTAAACGACGTTAGTCGCGCGATCTCTAGTCAAAACATCCTTGCCACACTTAATGAGGGTATTCAGTTTTTTAGGGCATCTATAAACGACTTCCAAGTCGAATTTTTTTAGAGAAAATGAGATACTATCACTAATGTCACTCACATAAGGTATCGAAATGTAACATGTTTTTGTCGGAGATTCAATTTTGTTCTCGTCAATATTATTATTCTTATTATTATATTTTAAAAAATTGGTTCTTTTTTGTAAAAATCGTTTAATCATATTTGTGGGGAAGCCGTTATTTAATAAAATATTTTTAACTATTTCTATATTTTCTCGGTGAAACCGCTCATCGGATAATAACATCGCGTGGTCAACCAAACTATAAATTGTATTAATTTTAAATTTTAACGGATGACTCGAAAGAAAATTAATATATCTACCTGACCACGTTGGTTTTCTGTACCAATTCGTTATAAGTTTGTTATTAGAACGAATCACAGTAGTATTTAAGAAATTTAAGGACGAGTTCCATTCTATCTCATGTGTGAATTTCAGACGTTCGTGATAATTATTGAAAGTGGAAAGTATATTATCTATTTTATCCCTTGGTATTATGGCAAAAATATCATCGACATATCTATAGTACACGGGGACCTCAAAACCCAAAACGCCCAAGCAGTGTGATTCAAGGTCGTCCATAATTATATCGGCTAAAATTGGTGATAGCGGAGAACCCATTGGGCTCCCATATATTTGTTCATAAAATTGCCCTTCAAACATAAAACTGGTTGAGTCAAGAATGGTTTCCACAACATATGTAAACTGTGTTAAATTTAATTTCGTATTCTTCGAGATGTCATCCCAACGCTTTTCAATGCCCTTCATGACCAAATCTTTAGGAATGTTGGTAAAAAGCGAGGTGACATCCAAGGAGATCATTATTTCGTATTCTTTAATTACTCTATCCTTTATATTTTTTGAAAACGACCAACCATCATTTATATGTGAATCTGGCTTTCTTATGGAACATTGTATAATGTTGTGAATATAATTCGCTAAATTGTAAAACGGACTATCGAGTGACGAAACGATAACACGTAAAGGAACACCGTTCTTATGGATCTTAGGAAGTCCGTAGCATCGTGGTAAATTGCCGTTTGTACAATTCAAATGTTTATACGTTCTCTCATCTATAATATCATTAGAACGCCATGATTTTAACAATGAGTTTAGTTTAATAGTTAAAGGTTTTATAGGATCTTTTTTCAGTTTTTTATATGTGTAAGAGTCGTTAAGTAAAACCTCCATTTTTTCCAAATATTCGCTTTTATTCAAGATTACAGTTGTTTGCCCCTTATCAGCACGAGTGACTAAAATATCTTTATTTTTATTTAGAAAATCCTTACACAAAGTAAACCCTTTCTCGATCAGTCTATCTGTAACGCTCACGTGTTTTTTATCTCGAAGAAATATATTTAAAGAATCTACAATTGAGTTTCTTGCATCTAATCTATCTTCACGCGGTATTTTAAGAGCATTGACTTCAAAATTTTTTATAACTTCTAACGTATAAATCAATTTTGGTCGATCATTTCCACTACTCCTATTTTTCTGACTAGCGATCGTTAATAATAATTAAGATTTATTAATACACTCCTGGACCTGGAGAGATAATATTAATTTTGAATTTATTTTATATCATAACATAAAAATTTGTCGGAAATTAAAATTATGTACATAATGGAAATTCTCAATAAATATTGTGTCTTGACAATCTTTCGATTTAAAATTTAGTATGAAATCTAAGATTAAAATGACAGTATCACGTAATTCTAATTTTCAATGGTCATTATTCATAGCATAATTTTTATTCATCGAAATTTCATTAGGTCGTGACATTAATTTAATTTGTAAATTTTTATTGGGTAGTAACACAATTTTAATTCATTGAATAATTCCCCGTTCGCTGTGCCCTTTTTTTGTATTTTGAATTAATTTTATATCAAGACAATTTTAATTTATTATGTTATGTCATAATAAAAATGGTTTTGAAAACTATCTGCTTCAATTTAAATCGATTATTGAATTTTTATTTTAGATTAAAAAATCTTATTAATAAATAGCAAAACGGCGTGCCATATGTCGACGCGATTAAAATTATTTCAAAAGAGTATGCTTTACGATAATTATGCAAGATTCCCGTTTGAAAATAAAAAAACTTGTTTTTAGAAAAGAAAGAGAGAGAAAATAATTTGTCGCGAGGCGCTACAGCGTTACGCGCCGCTCGTACACAGCTATCGCTCGCTCCCCCCACACGCTTTGCGGCGCGCCGAGTATCGTCTTACAGTAGGACGTCTCTTCTCGTCGCGCGCTTCTATTGACCGATCTTTATTAATTAATAGCTCTCTTATTATTGAGAATATCGCAAAATGGTAAAGGACTTTCCTCATACTTCGCGCATAATTCTTAATATAATTATTAATATATCTAAATTAATATCTTTATAAATATGTTTATATATCGTAGTTTGACTGCTAGACATGAATGGTCTAGTGATAATAATATTAAATTAACGTTTATTGAAAAAGGGAAAAGAGCATAAATCGTTTTATTAGGCTAGTTGAATTTTCCCGCTTTAATCGAAGAGAGCTTTCTCTCCAAATTCTCTCTCGTTCTATTATGGCCGCCTTGTCGTCTGCTAGTTTTGACAGGCGCGATGTTGTGTGATCCTTCGATTGTTGTCGGCAGTGTTTTGATACTATTTATTCGTATTACCGCGTTGAGATTAAATGTGATTATAGTGGAATCTCGTGTAAAATATAATTTAAAGGTCGGTGGCAAGGAAGAAGATAGATAATTAAATAAAATAATAATTAAAGAAAAAAAAAGAAAATAGTGACGGACGGCGACGGGCGTTAAGACGAGACGCTGGCCGTTACAGTGGTGAACGATGGAAAAGCTGCGCAACATCAGTTGCAAGAGATGCTACGTCACAATCGCGCCATAGAAGGTCACGGATTGTATCTCGCTCCGTACAAACACGGAGAAGGAGTTTTAACGAAAAAAAGAAAAAAAACGTCAAAGAGACGCTAAAAATGCCGCAGGACGTAACTACCAACATACAATTGCTACAACTGGCAAAACGTATGCGCATTCCGTACTTTAGAGGTGTCTTCATGTGTGACTCATTACCAATCAGTGGTATATATCGAAACGAGAGCGGCATCGTAAATTTGGATGATTTCAAAGCACCAGGTACTCATTGGGTAGCGTACGCAAAGAGGGGGAATCGCGCTATATATTTCGATAGTTTTGGCAATCTTCAACCACCGAATGAGTTGGTGCGATATTTCGGGCGGAACGTGACTAAGATAAAGTACAATCACACGCCTGTTCAAACTTACAATCTTACATCGCAGATGTGCGGATAATTGTGCTTACAGTTTCTCCGAGCAGTTGATGCACGCGAATTTAAAGACAGACATTGCGCTATTTAACTCAGTATTCGTTAAACAGTTTTGTCAACATGTCTATGACATTTACGCTAACTGGGAAGAGTAGCGTCCTTCGATTTTGAGACTTATCACACAATATCGAACGTGAATTCCTCAAATAATAAATTTTACTTTGGCAAAAACGACGTGGAAATTACGATTCCCGAGGGATCGTACGAGCTGCAAGCGATATATGAGTTTTTGAAACAAGCAATTTCACGGAAACGTCCGCAACACGCTGTTCGTGACGGCGATAAAAAACACATTGACAATGGTCACTTTGAAGATGTAGAATATCCGATAGTGCTCCGCGCTAATTACAATACGAGGAGCGAGATCAAATACGTCTACAGAATAAATTTTAGCAAGCCCAACAACATTGGATCGCTGCTGGGATTCTCGAACCGTATACTCCAGCCGCGAAAATGGTGCGAATCGGACATGCCGATTAATATTATTAACGTGAACATTATCCGCATAGAATGTAACGTGACCGCAGGTGCATACAGCAACGGCAAACTCGTTCATACGATACATGAATTTTCACCGAGGGTACCACCAGGGAATAAGATATCGGAAACACCGGCACACATCACTTACCTACCAATCATCGTACGGAGCATTATGGATTTGACGTTACGAGTTGTCAACCAGGACGGACGATTGCTCGATTTTCGAGGAGAAGAGATCACCATTAGATTGCACGTACGACGGCGACAGCAATAACGTACGTGTGCGGCGTATGAGATGCTCGTGTTGAACGGATTCAAAGATACGAACGATAACACAATCTTTACGGAGCCAGCGACAACAACAACAACAACGTCGACATTCGCTAATATCCAATCATCTGGTTGCACTAAGAAAGAGAAACTGAACGCATCGAACATTGCATTTTTACAATCTTTGGGATTTGCGGTGCGAAACATCTGAACGATGACCGATATCCTCAACATCGGAGACGAGCCAATCTTCGACGATCGCATCATCAAGATCGAGACTCACACGTACAACCCGTTTGCTAACACAACATTCGGACACAGTGATGAGATAAGAATACCCATACAACAACAGGATCTGTATACGTTGCCGTATGAGAGTTTCCTATACATCGAGGGAGAACTAAAGATAAATAAACCAGCCGAAGGATCTGATGTGATACTGGGAAATAATTGTGTCGCATTCATGTTCGATGAGATTCGATACGAATTCGATGGCGTGGAGATTGATCGCAACAGAAACGTAGGAGTAACAATTACGCTCAAAAACTATGTAACGATATCTATGTCCGATAGAAGCGTGATTATGAGAAACGCCAGCTGGAGTGATCCGACTATTGTGAATGGATACTTCAATTTTTGCGTACCGCTCTACATGTTATTGGGATTTTGCGAGGATTACAGACGAGTGGTGATTAACGCTCGTCATGAGTTAATCTTAATACGATCGCGCAATGACAACAATTGTCTGTTTGGAGATTCGACGCTGGAGTCTTTAATCAATATATTCAAAATACAATGGCGAATGCCACATGTGTTATTGAGCGAGATCAACAAACTGTCGATGCTGCGCGCTCTGGAAAGTGGACGTTACCTCAGCATGGATTTTCGCTCGTGGGATCTGTATGAGTATCCGCTATTGCAGCGTACAACCAAGCATTCATGGGCCATTAAGACGGAATTAGCAGGAGAAGCCACGATATGTTATCTTCGCTCTGCAGACAGGTCGGAAAAACATCATGTCTGAGGATATGAGTCGATTCGACGATTGCAAGATGACCAACGTGAAACTCTATCTAAATTCGGAATGTTATCCGTACGACGATATGAATCTGGATTTTGATAAAAACAGATGGTCGATTCTGTACGATACGTATGCGCGTCTCTGCAAGAACTATTATGGATACGAGTATCTCGAGCCGAGTCTCACCGTCTCAATGTTTCTACGTAACGGTCCGTTCGTGATCATCGATTGTTCTCGACAAAACGAATCGGTCAAGAGCGCAACCGTGGATGTGAGATTGGAATTCGAGTGTAAGGAGAACGTGCCGATGAATACCACTGCGTACTGCCTCACATCATACACGATCGCGTGATCCAGTACAACCCGATCAACGTTTTGCGCAAAATCACCTAAGTGTTTGCGATAACATCGAGTTTAGACAACAACAATTTAGAGAGAGGGGAAGAGGAGTAGGATTATAAATAAATCAAAGTGCTGTGAGATGGTTGTCATTCTTCTTGACTGACGCATCAAAAATAGAGAGATCTCATCATGTCTGTACCAACGTTCGTCGATTTGCAAGGATTCATCGTTTCGGGAAAATTTATCGCGAAGGAGGTGGCAGTGCTGAGGAGAAGAACTATTCTCGCACACTACTTTTTTCGGAGTTCTGTACCATGGCATCTCCTTAAAAAATCCGAAAAGTCTCAAGCTTCATGGCTGATGGCGAATCATCATGGACTACAATGGGAGGACGGAATCATTGCGTACAGCATGGCGAAACGATTGATTACAACAGCTGTGGTTGAAGATAATGAAATGCCGTGTACCGTATATGTTAAGGTATGGCATAAACAAGAATAGTTGGCTGATATGCTTGATGATGATGCGATAGAAAACTTAATCATCGAGACCTTGCATGCTGATTACGATGATATCGAGTCTCTAAATAATCTAGATGTTAAAAACACTATGCGATGTAGAAAACATGTTAAGAATTGTGCATTACAAAATGTACTCAAAATATTTAACTGGTGGTCGCAACGCCAGAAAAAATTACAAGATTTGGAAAAATAAAATATTTAAATATTAATATGTTTTATCTCTTATTACGAGGTACAGGCATGAACCCCCTTAAGTGTTGATGGGGGCGAGAGCTCGACAGATAGTTTTGAAGGCACTCGAGGAGCTCTACACGATGGGGTGAGTGCGATATTTTTAGGAAGCACCGTTTACGAGGTACAGGCATGCACCCCCTTAAGGGTTGATGGGGGCGAGAGCTCGACAGATAGTTTTGAAGGCACTCGAGCAGCTCTACACGATGGGGTGAGTGCGATATTTTTAGGAAGCACCGTTTACGAGGTACAGGCATGTACCCCCTTAAGGGTTGATGGGGGCGAGAGCTCGACAGATAGTTTTGAAGGCACTCGAGGAGCTCTACACGATGAGGTGAGTGCGATATTTTTAGGAAGCACCGTTTACGAAATACAGGCATTCACCCTTTGAAGGAGGGATGCTAGGGGGTGGTGGTGAGTTGCATCTAATATTTTTCGGTTCATCGCGTTTTAAATCATTTCGTATAGTCAGTTTTTTGATACCAGCGCCTTCTTTCGACAACACTTTATACGAAGAGAAGTTTTTCAGTCTTTTGATACGAGCGCCTTCTTCCCGCAACACTTTATAAGTTTTTCAGTCTTTTGATACGAGCGCCTTCTTCCCGCAGCACTTTATACGAAGAGGATAAGTTTTTCAGTCTTTTGATACGAGCGCCTTCTACCCGCAACACTTTATACGCGAAGAGGAGAAAAGCAAATTACTTTCTCGCATGTGTTTTTACGAGCAGCGTTAAATATATATATTTGTTTAATCCACGAGTATCCTGGAGCAGGACACGCCGAGGGGACGAAAGTTCCAAAGAAGGAGTTATAATGCGTGTGATAGATATTCGCATTACAGCTCCTTTGGCATAATCTTCCTCCCATGCATCTCACCCAACAAGGTAACTACAAGGTAAGTATTTTCTTATTTTTTCCTTTTTTGTCTGAGTTAATTAAAGTAAATTCTATAAAATTTTGTATTTTCTGCTAAATTTAGGACAATTGTACAGAATTTAAGTTAATTTAAGTTAATTTGAGTAAATTCCATGAAATTTGGTATTTTGTTAGTAAATTGTTAACAGTTTTGGACAAATTTTATAAATTTAAACAAACGTAAGTAAATTTTGTCAAATTTTGTATTTTCTATTAAATTCTTAAAAATTTGGGACAATTGTAATGAATTGAAGTTAATTAAAGTAAATTTAAGTAAATTTTATCAAATTTAGTATTTTGTTAGTAAAGAGGAGAATATGCAAGCAAATTACTTTCTCGCATGTGACTTTACAAGTATCGTTTTATATAAATACATCTTTCGTTTATAAGTTTTGTAGCAATTATCTGATAATTACGTGCAAAGAGTTACATAGTCTTCAGATCATTGCTTTTGTTTTAACATTCTTTTTAGGTGTTTTAATGGCATTTTCTAATCTTTCTTAGTGTGTTAAAGGCATTTTTAAGTCTTTTGGTATTTTCTGGTACATTGTAGTGAATTTTTTTGCAATTTTTACTAGGTTTTGTTAAATTCTATCAAATTCTGCATTTTCTAAGTTTATTTTATTATATCTACAACAATTTTCATTCATTTCAGTACATTTTACTAAATTCGAGCAAATTTTGTATTTTCTGGTAAATTCTAGTGAATTTTATAGAATTTGTACGAGATTTTGTTATATTCTATCAAATTCTGCATTTTCTTACTTTATTTGTTTATATTTACAACAATTTTCATTCATTTCGGTACATTTAACTAAATTCGAGCAAATTTTCTATTTTCTGGTAAATTCTAGTGAATTTTATAGAATTTTTACGAGATTTTGTTATATTCTATCAAATTCTGCATTTTCTTACTTTATTTGTTTATATTTACAACAATTTTCATTCATTTCGGTACATTTAACTAAATTCGAGCAAATTTTCTATTTTCTGGTAAATTCTAGTGAATTTTATAGAATTTTTACGATATTTTGTTAAATTCTATCAAATTCTGCATTTTCTAAGTTTATTTTATTATATCTACAACAATTTTCATTCATTTCAGTACATTTTACTAAATTCGAGCAAATTTTGTATTTTCTGGTAAATTCTAGTGAATTTTATAGAATTTGTACGAGATTTTGTTATATTCTATCAAATTCTGCATTTTCTAAGTTTATTTTATTATATCTACAACAATTTTCATTCATTTCAGTACATTTTACTAAATTCGAGCAAATTTTGTATTTTCTGGTAAATTCTAGTGAATTTTATAGAATTTGTACGAGATTTTGTTATATTCTATCAAATTCTGCATTTTCTAAGTTTATTTTATTATATCTACAACAATTTTCATTCATTTCAGTACATTTTACTAAATTCGAGCAAATTTTGTATTTTCTGGTAAATTCTAGTGAATTTTATAGAATTTGTACGAGATTTTGTTATATTCTATCAAATTCTGCATTTTCTAAGTTTATTTTATTATATCTACAACAATTTTCATTCATTTCAGTACATTTTACTAAATTCGAGCAAATTTTGTATTTTCTGGTAAATTCTAGTGAATTTTATAGAATTTGTACGAGATTTTGTTATATTCTATCAAATTCTGCATTTTCTTACTTTATTTGTTTATATTTACAACAATTTTCATTCATTTCGGTACATTTAACTAAATTCGAGCAAATTTTCTATTTTCTGGTAAATTCTAGTGAATTTTATAGAATTTTTACGAGATTTTGTTATATTCTATCAAATTCTGCATTTTCTTACTTTATTTGTTTATATTTACAACAATTTTCATTCATTTCGGTACATTTAACTAAATTCGAGCAAATTTTCTATTTTCTGGTAAATTCTAGTGAATTTTATAGAATTTTTACGATATTTTGTTATATTCTATCAAATTCTGCATTTTCTTACTTTATTTGATTATATTTACAACAATTGTCATTCATTTCGGTACATTAAATTAAATTCGAGCAAATTTTGTATTTTCTGGTAAATTCAAGTGAAATTTTATATATTATAATTTGTACGAGATTTTGTTATATTCTATCAAATTCTGCATTTTCTTACTTTATTTGTTTATATTTACAACAATTTTCATTAATTTTACTACATTAAACTAAAAGGTTCGACTCGGCTGGGAGCTCGGCTCGGCTAGGCGGCATGCCAATCTTGACTGCTACGACCACGGCGTGCTGCACGTTGCGTATATGGCAATAAGTCAGCTGTTGCGGAGGAAGCATTTGTGCTTGTTGGCGATCAACGTTGACGTTTCTTTATAGGTACGTATGTGTAATATAAATGCATGTTGCGTTTTATTACACGTGGTGTTTGAAAATAAGTGAACAATGTGTAAAACTATTTCATTTAATAGGAATGCATGTTGGTTTTTCTCATACGTAATGTTTAAGTATAGGTTATGATTGTGTGAAAGGCTTTTGTAGCAAGTACCTATGTGAAATATTGTTATTAAATTTTACCTAGTTTTCAACAATTTAAATGAATAATAATAAATTTTAGTAAATTGTCTTAAATTTTGTACTTAATAATAATTCCTACAATATTTTTTACAATTGTTAAGATTTGAAGTTTATTTCTGTAAATTTTACTAAATTCTATCAAATTTGGTATCTTGTTATTTAATTGTATTCAGTTTTCAACAATTTAAATAAATTTTTATAAATTTAACTTATTTCTGTAAAATTTTTAATTTTTTTTCTATTTGTAGTACATTTTTCATAATTGGAAACAATTTAAGTTTATTTCAGTAAATTTAACTTCATTGTATCAAATTTGGTATATTGTTATTTAATTCAATTCAGTTTTCAACAATTTAAATCTATTTTTATAAATTTAACTTATTTATTTAAAATTTTTATTTTATAGTAATTTCTAGTAAATTTTGCATAATTGGAAAGAATTTAAGTTTATTTCACTAAATTTTATTCAATTCTATACAATTTAGTATCTTGTTATTAAATTCTATCAAGTTATCAACAATTGAAATAAATTTTAATAAATTAAAGTAAATTTTGTATTTTCTTGTAAATTATACTTAATTTTGCGCAATTAAATTTTTTGGCGTACTAACTAATTATTATTTATTCCAGTTGATTTTGCAAGACAATGCCTCGTCGCAATAAGGTTCGAGTCCGTGACTATGTCACGGAAAACGGTGCCGATCACGAGCGAGCGAGGAGGGATTTATTGGGTAAGTATATATTTGTCAATGAAAGATATAACACCTCGTCACAATTGTTTCAATCGATTTGATGTTATAGACGCGGAGAGGCGGCGCGTCGAAATTATTGGTCAGCTGCGAAAATTGCGCTTCCAAATAATGTTGAGGGGCCACCTGGACGAGAGGGTCAGGCGGAGCTTGTGTCGCAAAATTGTCGAGCTCGTGCGACAATTAAAGCGGTGCGAGAGGCTGCAGAATGGCCTCCTCACAATCATGCGTATTTTGCACAGGCAATATCCGCAATTATAATTTTTATCAATTTTTTGTGCAGTCCAATAAATAAATTATAACACTACATTTTGTCGTCTTTTTTATTATTTTTTCTCCTTTTCCTTGTTTTAAGTGTTTTCATTGTTCCTTGTTTGTTTTTTCAGCTTTTTCTTCGTTTCATCTGCTTTTTCTTTGTTTTTTTCTTATTTTTCTACGTTTATTTTATAAGGATCTTTGGGTCCACGGTCGGTACAACTTTTCGCTCCACGAGTTATAGTTTCCGAGTTTGGGCATTTTTTATACAAGGAAACAAATTTCCGAGTCTGCTAATTCGTCAACGGTTAGAGATACGAGGTCGGACCCGGTTACCTTTCTCGTACATCTCGTCGAGTTGTACGAAAAAGTATTACGACTTTTCCTTCCGCGACTAATACTTTCAAAGTTATCGCATTTTTTAAAAAGTAAACAAGTTTCAAAGTCTTGTAACTCGTCAACGGTTAAAGATACGAGGTCGGACCCCTATTACCTTTCTCCTTCCTCTCTCGGAGCTCTACAGGAAAGTATGACGACTCATCGCTCCAAGACTTATATTTTCCGAGTTATCGCATTTTGTTTAAAAGTAAACAAGTTTCCGAGCCTCCTAACTCGTCAATGGTTAGAGATACGAGGTCGGACCCCTATTACCTTTCTCGTTCCTCTCTCGGAGCCCTACAAGAAAGTATTACGACTCATCGCTCCAAGACTTATAGTTTCAAAGTTATCGCATTTTTTGTTAAAAGTAAACAAGTTTCCAAGTCTCCTAACTCGTAAACGGTTAGAGATACGAGGTCCAACCTTATACCTTTCTTGTTTCTCTCTTCGAGCCCTGCCAAAAAGTATTACAACTTTTCGCTCCAAGAGTTATAGTTTCCGAGTTATGGAATTTTTTCTATAAGTAAACAATGACTCTAGTCGTAAACGGTTAGAGATTCGTTCATCTTGTCGAGTCCTACAAAAAAGTATTACAACATTTCGCTCCACGACTTATAGTTTCCGAGTTATCGAATTTATGATTTTTCTCCTTTTGTCGTTTTTTTACAAGGTTGAGCGCACCTACTGGTGCAGCACACATTCGTCGGCACCCGCAGCGTGTAAAAAAAAGGTAAGTACCCCGTGAAAGTCGAATCATCGTCTGTTCACTACTCATCACTACTTTTCGCTACCCCCATTCGATCGAGTACAATGTATCCGGATTTTCCAACTCGTAAACGGTTAGAGATACGAGGTCGGAAAAGAAGACCTTTTTTGTACATCTCAAAGAGATGTACAAGATAGGACTAACGTCGATCTCGTATTTCGTATCGTTGAAGAGTTGGGAGATTATTTATCGTTTATTATCTTTTAATTATCATTTCAGTAATCCTGCAATCATCCCGACGGACGTGCATGCCTCAACGTTCCGGCGGAATGGTTGTGGGAGGACGCGGAGATGGAGGAGGCCGCTAGGCAAGCGGACATCGCGGAGAGGGATACTGCGAGTGTCGGTACGTAGATGGAATAACTTATTTTTGGCTTACCCTTAAAATATTTCTTCAGTTTCAGAAAATACTCCGGACGCCGAGTTCATGGACTTCCTCGACAGTATCCCGAGGGAAGTCCGCATGGAGGCGGTGGAGCAAATGCGGCGAGCAGAGGGAGATAGACGTCCGAGTGGTAAGTACATATTTCTTTACATTGAATCCCATCCCTTCGCGGTTAAATATTTAATATTTTATTTTTCAGCAACAAATATGGAGAGTGCGCGTCGCCTCGTTCGCTACCTTCCCGCGGAAATGCAGGCGGAGGCAAATCATTTCCTACAGTGGTCAATGGGCGGAAGGAGCGAGGTGCAGCGCGAGGTCGGCGCATCCGGTGGTAGGTACATTTTCAATAATTTTTATTCATCCTTTACAGGATATTTATTCTTTTTCATCTTTTCAGGAACGAGTCCTAATGTGTCGGACGTGTCGGACGACACATTAGGGCTAATTGAGAGCTTCCCCCTGGAGGAGCGCGCGGACCTCTGGCGCCTCTACGAGAGGGGCGTGGAGGCTTGAAGGAGGGCGGAGAGACGGGCGAGGGAGAGAGAGGAGGAGTAAAAAAATTCTTTCTAAATTTATTTTTAAAATTATATAATCTTTTTAAATTTTATATCTATTCTTAAATTTTATTGCATTTTATACCTTATTAATATTTAGCATGTAAAACAATAAATAACACACACACACACAAGACTCTCCAAAATCCGTCCCCACCTCCACGCGGTGAGAGTCGGGCAACGTCCAGGGTAACTTTGGACCGCTGACGGGGCTCCGGTTACACGCATACTTAATATTTATTACAATTTTCTCTTTTACTTTCTATTCGACAAACACTATACTACTTGTTGCATTTGACGACCAAGTATCTATATTTTCCTCCTTGTTTTATCGTCAAATTCTTAAATTTTTTCAACTTATCTTTGTATTTTTCTTTAAAATCCGCCGAACCACGTCCAGCAGCGAGTTGATGAGCTCTTTTCTCCATGTACACTATCTGCACATATCTGAATAGGTGTTTTTTATCCTTTCTTCATCGATTCCATACACGCTTACTGGTTACTTTGTTTGCTTCTAAAGCGCGTTTTAATATTGCTTTGTCCATAGTGTCATTAAAAGTCGTTTGGTATCTTTGTTTTAAATTACATATTACATCTTCCATTTTCCTCTTTTTCTTTACTAACCTCTTTGAGAATCGTTTTCTTAAATAGAAATTGTTGCACTTGCTGCTTTTATATCTTCAAGCGCTCAGTGTTTTTGTTTTTGTTTTATTTTTTTGGGTTGATGGGGGCGAGAGCTCGACACATGGTTTTGAAGGCACTTTAGGAGCTCTACACGATGAGGTGAGTGCGATATTTTTTATTTTGTTTTTTTTGGAAGCACCGTTTACGAGCTACAGGCATCACCCCCTTAAGGGTTGATGGGGGCGAGAGCTCGACACATTGTTTTGAACGCACTCGAGGAGCTCTACACGATGGGGTGAGTGCGATATTTTTAGGAAGCACCGTTTACGAGGTACAGGCATGCACCCCCTTAAGGGTTGATGGGGGCGAGAGCTCGACAGATAGTTTTGAAGGCACTCGAGGAGCTCTACACGATGGGGTGAGTAAGATATTTTTAATTTTGTTTTTTTTAGGAAGCACCGTTTACGAGCTACAGGCATCACCCCCTTAAGGGTTGATGGGGGCGAGAGCTCGACACATGGTTTTGAACGCACTCGAGGAGCTCTATACGATGGGGTGAGTGCGATATTTTTTGGAAGCACCGTTTACGAGATACAGGCATGCACCCCCTTAAGGGTTGATGGGGGTGAGAGCTCGACACATGATTCTGAAGGCACTCGAGGAGCTCTACACGATGGGGTGAGTGCGATATTTTTAGGAAGCACCGTTTACGAGGTACAGGCATGCACCCCCTTAAGGGTTGTTGGGGGCGAGAGCACGACACATGGTTTTGAAGGCACGCGAGGAGCTCTACACGATGGGGTGAGTGGGATATTTTTAATTTTGTTTTTTTTAGGATGCACCGTTTACGAGCTAGAGGCATCACCCTCTTAAGGGTTGATGGGGGCGAGAGCTCGACACATGGTTTTGAACGCACTCGAGGAGCTCTATACGATGGGGTGAGTGCGATATTTTTTGGAAGCACCGTTTACGAGATACAGGCATGCACCCCCTTAAGGGTTGATGGGGGTGAGAGCTCGACACATGATTGTTAATTTTATATCTTGTAAACGGAGCGAGATACGGATTCCGACTAAGAATACTTATTTTTTTTTTTATTTTATTTTATTTATTTACGGGATAGCAATCCCTCTTGTATCAATTACAGAAAAATAATAACATTAGTAGACGACGTGTGATATTAAACAATGAAACAGAAATAACAAATATAAAATAAGTACATTTTATTACTGATAGTAGACGCTAGAGTTTTATAAAAATTCTTAATTGGAAAGTATCCCGATCGGAAAGTATCTCGATTACCTATGTGGGTCAAGATAACGAGCTTAGAGATCGCTTAAAAACATTAAGTGAGCCATGAAAAAAGTCAACACTACTGGCAAATTCATTCCCCAAAAGACACATTCGGTTTAGTGGACTAAAATCGCCATAACACGTACGGTGCGACTCAACGTGGAAAACTTTGCCACCCCTCAGCGGCCTCATCGGAGCACGCAATTTTACTCGCTCAAGTAATTCCACACTATCTATACGATTGTTAATTATATTAAAAAGGAATAACAGGTCAAAGAATTTTCTTCTGTTTTCCAGTGTGACAAAATTAATCTTGTTAAGTATAAAACCGTAATCATGGTCGGAGTAAAGCATAGGCTCATTAGTATAAAAACTGACCCTACGAAGAAACCTATGCTGCACCCCTTCCACCAGTGTAGAAAGCATTTTAAGATAAGGGGCCCATACAACCACCGCATGCTCGAGATGCGGCCTAACCAAGGAGCAGTACAACAGCTTGAGGGTGTGGATACTCTTGAAGAACTTGCAAGTTCTCATAATAAACCCAAGCTTCTTGCTCGCACGACACGTGATAGTAAGTATATGTTCCTCGAATGACAAATTGGAACAGAAAACAACGCCAAGATCTCGAATAGAGCTTACAACTGAGAGAGAAGCACCACACAGGGAATAGCCGGACAGCACTTTTTCACCTCTTTTTTTACTGAAATACAATACATGGCATTTGGCTACATTAAAGTTTAATTTATTTTTGGCACTCCATGCATCTAATCGTGCCAGGTCCTGCTGCAGCAAAATCTCGTCACCCCGATCGTCCACTCGGCGAAAAACTTTCAAGTCGTCTGCGTATAATAGGAATTTGCTGTTTTTAAATACTTTTGCAATATCATTGATAAATAAATTAAAGAGAATCGGGCCAAGATGAGAGCCCTGTGGAACTCCCGACGTGGCCTTAATGACCCTAGAGAAGCATCCTTTAAACTTGACCACTTGAAATCTGTCCGAGATAAAGCTTGCGATCCACTTAAGCATGGGACCACCTATGCCTAGGGCACGTAATTTACTATATAATATATTATTATTGATCTACACTATCAAATGCCTTTTTAAAGTCCGTATAGATAGCATCTACCCGGGATCCTCCCTCAATCGCAGCGTTAATGAAGCTATTGTATAAAAGCAGATTCGTTGCAACAGATCTGCCCGCCATGAAACCGTGCTGTTCGCCAATCACAATGTTTTTCATTAAATACGCCAGTTTATTTGTAATAATATTCTCAAAGATCTTGGGCATAAGACTCTGCTTACTAATTGGTCTATAGTTTGAAACACAAGATTTTTCGCCGCTTTTGAATATCGGGGTCACAATAGACAATTTCCAAGCCCCAGGGAAGATACCATTTTCCAGTGATTTATTGAAAATTAGCCATAAAATCCTGGCCATAATGTATCTACACGATTTAAGGAAGACCGGATGTATACCATCACTTCCAGGGTATGAAAACGTCTTTAGCGCATCAATGCTCTCGAAGACCTCACCAACAGAGATATCAATACTCAAAATGTCAGCATCATGTTTGCATCCGACCTCGCGATCAATTTTATTAGGTACCGAGTAAACAGATTCAAAAAAGTCCGCAAAGCAGTTCGCGATGGCAGAGCGATCCTCGATATACGAATTATTATGATAGAGGTACATTGGTGATTCCCTTGTGGTCGATACGGAGTTAACGAAACTCCAAAATTTTTTTATGTTATCTACCAGCCCCTCCTCCGTGCTCCGAACATAGTTCCCGAAGCATTTTGAGGAGAGAGACTTGCATTGAGCTCTCAGGCGCGTGAAGGTTAAATAATCTGATAAACTGTTTGTATTTTTAAATCGGCAGTGCGCCGTCCTCTTTTCCCTCGTGAGCCCGACCAGCTCACCCGAGAACCATCTCGGATAGCCGGAAACACGTGTCCGAGACGAGGGGACGAAATTATCGATTACGTAATTTAGGTGTTGGTAAACTACCTCGACTGCATCGTCAACACCCAGACCGCTCAGCACCTCATCCCAGGGAACCCCGCCCAAGTAATCGTTAATGGCAATATAATTTGCTCGATTAAAATTTTTCCTCCATTCGAACTCCTGTTGAGTCGAAGATCTTGTTACCACAGGCAGAGATACAGTTATTGCCGGGTGGTAGCGATCAACCGCACATATAGATTCAAGGGCCGGACCCACCGTCACGCCACGCATGGCAGAAAAGACCAGATCTAAGGTTTCGTTATGAGCATTTAAAACCCTATTAAATTGCCAGAAATTAAATTCATTAAAATAATTCGCGATACAACTGGCTTGGCCCGACATATGATACGCATGACCCTTTTCGAATTGCAATTGTTCCTCTTTATTTGTCCACATTACCTGTGGCAAATTATAATCACCGATAATCAAGAATTCGGCATTCGATGACTCCGCTAACACCTCTTCAATCGAGAGGCAGTGTGATTCGTAGATAAATACATCCGAGGACGGAGGAATGTAAACCGCACCGATAATAATATGTTTGTATCCTAGCTTAATGTCGATGAACAGTTGCTCGACATGTTTTATTTTCGTAATTATTACTCGGCTACGCAGGGAGTCACGCACCGCAATCAGGACACCCCCCCCCCCGCGAACGATCACTACTGAGACTGCTTCTGTCGCATCGGAAAACATTAAAACCATCTAGGCCCAGCTCCGAGTTCGCAATGCTGTCGTTAAGCCAGGTTTCGACTAATACTATGACATCATATTTTACAGAAACAGTAGCCACCGCACAACGTAATTCACAGAGTTTAGATCTTAAACCACGCACATTTTGGAAGTACACAAGAGGGGAGCGGATTAGTTTTTTGAAACTGGGTTCGCTTTAACGATCTTGGGTGTGCCATTTACGTAGCGAATTGTCTTTTCGGTTTCACCCGCCTCTTTCATCCTCTTCAATTCAGCTTGAAGGTCTTGTTTCCTCTGGTTTGGAGTTTGGTCCTGAGTAATCCTGACCGGGTCCGTATACCGCGATTTATTCTTCAAAATAATTATAGCCTCCTGTTTGTTTGGCAATGTTACACGTAACGGACGAGCATAACCTTGTTGTTTCTTGCCAAGCCGCATGGTTTTAATAGTCGGAGTGTTTACTGGCTGAATTTTATTTACAATATCTTTCGCTAGGTCGACATCCAAGCAGGAATCACCCTCGGATTCGTCTAGATTAAAAAAGATAAGATTTGATGCTCTTCTCTCTCTATCCTCTAATTCATCGATAATGTTTACTTCAAATAGCAAGGGCAGGTCGGTATGCCCTGGACTCCTCCGCTGCTCCTCCAGGCGGGAGATTCTGTTAGACAGATCCAGCATTTCGCCTCTGATAGCTGTCATGTCGGCGGTATATAATTCACGCATTTCATTGCGAAACTTGCAAAACTCATCACGCAGCATTTCCTGCAGCGTACTGAGTAGCGACTGACTTTCCGCCATTGAGGTGGAGAGGCTCGTACAGTCAACAAAGAAACCATCCTTATGTGGGTGACCGGCCCGAGCCACACATCCTGGATGCGATGCAATGCCACAGCCCGTACACGTGATGGGCTTGACCACTGCTGTACCACATCCTTTGCAAAATCTTTTCCCGTTCATGGTATCGAAGTGTTAAATAAAAAAAAAAAAAAAAAAAGGTTCGCAAAAACTTTAACGGCAGAGTCAGTATTGCGGAGCAAAACAAAAACACGTCTGTGTTGTTGTGTCGTCAAAACTAAACTGTATACTGTAACTTATATTTAGAACAAGCAACGCTCTGTCCAACGGAACCATCCTCCCCCCTATGTGGTGATTTTTTAGTATCTTGTTGATAATCGACACGCCGTATCTCGGGAACGGTACGAGATACGTGAGTTTGAATCGCGGGGTCGGTCTAGGCTCGGGAAAGGCTTCTCGCTCGTGATTGGTGGGTTTTCAAAAATAGTGATATCTCGGAAACGGTAAGCGATAGAGGATTTTTCTCGGTGGGGTCCGTCTACGTTCGAGGAAGGCTTCTCGAGCGTGATTGGTCGATTTTCAAAATCGCGATAACTCGGTAACGGTGCGTCCTACGAAAAAAAGACAAGATACCTTTTTCGGTTCATTGGACGAGATCTACAAAATTGCTCTCTCGTGTTTTTGTCGTACGACTCGTCGTTTCCGAGATACGCGATTTTATTAATATCTCGTCAACTATCGATCGCACAGCTATCTGGTTTCACGACAAAGTAGGTAGTATTAAACCTTTTGTACCTTCCAAGTTTCGTCCCTCTATCTTTTATCGAAACATTTGTATTAAATAAAAGGGAAATAAATTGAAATATTATAAACTCGGAAACTATACATCGCACAGCCATCTCTCTTGGCGACAAAGTAGGTACCGTCAAACTCCTTCAACCCTGCGAGTTTCGTTCTTCTATCTTTGATAGAATAATTTGAATTAAATAAAAAGGAATAAACTTTTAAAGTTTATAACTCTGTTTCTAGAAGTCGCACAGCCATCTCCATCTTCGCGACAACGTAGGTACTGTTAAAGCCCTTGGACCCTGCGAGTTTCATCCCTTGATCTCTGTATGTAAAAATTAAATTAAATAAATACAAAAATACTTTAAAAATTAAAATGTCGGAAAGTATCAAACGCACAGCCATCTCCATTGGCGACAAAGTAGGTACTATTAAACTTCTTCTACCCAGTTTCATTCCTTAATCTCTTAAAATCAAATGTAGATAAAATAAAAACGAGAAAATTAATATCTCGGAACCACAAGGTTTTTATCCTCTAATATATTGCAAGATCCATTTTTCACTTTTTAAGGCAGAATATTGAATTAAAGAAATATTATATTCATGTTTTCGAGCAGATATTATTTTCCTACAGCCTTGTATTTATGAGAGCAGATATAGAACCGCGTCTAGATCCAGCGCAACACGGTTTTTATGTTCTAATATTGAAAGATTCATTTTTCACTTTTTAAGGTACTTCTATTGTAGAATATTGAAACTTTGAATATTTATATTCATGTTCTTGAGCTGATATTATATTCCTACAGCCTTGTATTTATGAGAGTAGATATAGAATCGGTTATAGATCCAGCGCAACTAGTTGCATATTATGTAATTTAGAAACATTAATTTTTCACTTTATAAGACATAATATTGAAATTTTAAATTATTATATTCATGTTCTCGAGCAGATATTATTTTTCTACAGCCTTGTATTTATGCGAGCAGATATCGAATAGCGTCTAGATGCAACGCAACTAGGTTTTAATGCTCTAATATTGAAAGATTCCTTTTTCACTTTTTAAGGTAGAATATTTATGAGAGCAGATATATAATAGCGTCTAGATGCACCGCAACTAGGTTTTAATGCTCTAATATTGAAAGATTCATTTTTCATTTTTTAAGGCATAATATTGAAATTTTAAATATATTCTTGTTCTCGAGCAGATATTATTTTCCTACAGCCTTGTATTTATGAGAGTAGATATAGAATCGGGTATAGATCCAGCGCAACTAGTTGTATATTCTGTAATTTTGAAAGATGCATTTTTCACTTTTTAAGGTAGAATATTTAAATTTTCAAATTTTATATTCATGTTCTTGAGCTGATATAATATTCCAACAGCCTTGTATTTATGAGAGTCGATATAGAATCGGGTATAGATCCAGCGCAACTAGTTGTATTTTCTGTAATTTGGAAATATTAATTTTTCACTTTTTAAGATATAATATTTAAATTAAAAATTTTATATTCATGTTCTTCAGCTGATATTATATTCTTACAGCCTTGTATTTATTAGAATAGATATAGAATCGGGTGTAGATCCAGCGCAACAAGGTTTTCATGCTTTAATATTGAAAGATCCTTTTTTCACTTTTTAAGGCAGAATATTGAATTAAAGATATATTATATTCATGTTCTTGTGCTGATATTATTTACCTACAGCCTTGTATTTATGAGAGGAGATATAGAATCGGGTATAGATCCAGCGCAACAAGGTTTTCATGCTCTAATATTGAAAGATTCCTTTTTCACTTTTTAAGGCATAATATTGAAATTTTAAATTATTATATTAATGTTCTCGAGCAGATATTATTTTCCTACAGCCTTGTATTTATTATAATAAATCTAAAATCGCGTCTACATCCAGCACAACTAGTTGTATATTCTGTAATTTTCAAAGATGCATTATTCACTTTTTAAGGTGGAATATTTAAATTTTGAAATTTTATATTCATGTTCTTCAGCTGATATAATATTCCAACAGCCTTGTTTTTATGAGAGTAGATATAGAATCGCGTCTAGATCCAGCGCAACAAGGTTTTTATGCTCTAATATTGAAAGATTAATTTCTCACTTTTTAAGGCATAATATTGAAATTTTGAAGTATTATATTTATGTTCTGGAGCAAATATTATTTTCCTACAGTCTTGTATTTATGAGAATAAATATAGAATCGCGTCTACATGCAGCGCAGCTAGTTGTAGATTCTGTAATTTTGAAAGATGCATTTTTCACTTTTTATGGTAGAATATTAAAATTTTCAACTTTTATATTCATGTTCTCGAACAGATATTATTTTCCTACAGCCTTGTATTTATGCGAGCAGATATATATAGCGTCTAGATGCAACGCAACTAGGTTTTAATGCTCTAATATTGAAAGATTCATTTTTCACTTTTTAAGGTAGAATATTTAAATTAAAATATTCATGTTCTTCAGCTGATATTATATTCCTACAGCCTTGTATTTATGAGAGGAGATATAGAATCGAATGTAGATCCAGCGCAACAAGGTTTTCATGCTTTAATATTGAAAGATCCCTTTTTCACTTTTTAAGGCAGAATATTGAATTAAAGATATATTATATTCATGTTCTTGAGCTGATATTATTTTCCTACAGTCTTGTATTTATGAGAGTAGATATAGAATCGAGTATAGATCCAGCGCAATTAGTTGTATATTCTGTAATTTGGAAAGATTAATTATTCACTTTTTAAGGTCTACCTTATATTCTAATATTTAAATTTAAATTTTTATTTTCATGTTCTTGAGCTGATATTATATTCCTAAAGCGGCGTTTCAAGTCTGTCCGAAAAAAAAAAAATACCTTGTTGGGAGCGATGCGTGTGAAGAAGATAGTCGCAAAGAAACAGCACTTGGGCGAATATCTATACACACGCCCAAGTGCTATTCCTTTGAAACTTTCGGCCCCTAGGCGTGTCCTGCTCCAGGAAACTCGTGGATGAAACTAGTATATATATTGATGGCTGCTCGTAAAAGTACATGCGAGAAAGTAAAAAAAAAAACATGAAAATTTTAGTAAATATGATCAAGTATGCGTGTAACCGGAACCCCGTCACCCGTCGAAGAGTTACCTTCAACGTTTTATAAGTCGCAAAGCCATCACCCTTCGCGACAACGTAGGTACCGTTAAACCCCTTCGACCCTGCAAGTTTCATCCCTTAAGGGTCGACAGGAGACCCAGGCAAACTCCGAATTGATGTTGGAGACCTCGCGCGGTGACAACGCGAAACTCCGGTTTCAATGTTGCCAACGCTGAG
The DNA here is from genome assembly GCF_030444845.1 of Prenolepis imparis. Classification (NCBI taxonomy): domain Eukaryota; kingdom Metazoa; phylum Arthropoda; class Insecta; order Hymenoptera; family Formicidae; genus Prenolepis; species Prenolepis imparis. The sequence continues at coordinate 16,420,248 of NW_028141169.1, forward strand.
AAACTAACTCTCAGGTTTTATGTAGTGTATGTCTGTACACGTACACACACCATTGCATTGCTCACGCGGACGCACGGTAGAGAGACAAGGATCGATAATCATGTTATCCTTGTTCCTCTACCGTACTGATCACGTGCTCATGCTACACGCGAGACACGGCCTGAAAATGCTTTCTGGCCTTCCGTGGCAAAAGGCAGTAACGTAGCAAGGCTAATAAACACCCGCTTTTTGAAATTTTATATATGCTTATGCACATATGTGCGTATATATATACAAATAGTATCAAAAATTTATATATATGTTTCCAAATTGTAAATTGATAAATAATAATAATAAAATAATAATTTGCAGAGTAAAGTGATATACAATATGTAAGACACGGGCGCTTATTAGGCTTGGCAATTTATTGCTTTTTTACTTGTACTTTTTCATCGATACTTTATGTATCGTCAACGCGATAGAGAGACAAGGAGAGAACGAGTATCTTGTCTAACATATGTTGTAGCAATTGTAGATTTATAGGCTAACAAATATGTATTACTAGATTACTTTTCGATGTTACTGTATAAGAATATATCTGCTTTATAAATAATGATAATGTAAAGGATTTATAAATAACATATAAATAACTCAATGCAAGGTGTTCGGTCTGTCACCCTGAAAATTCGAGTTCAAGTTATCGGTACAATATTTTTTAATATATTGGAATATATAAAAATTATAAAAAAAATAATTTTTTAATAAAATATCACTTATTTTACAATTACACATACATTGTATGTGTCAAATGCAAAATAATTCCGTTAATAAATTAATGTATCCTGTAATAAATCAATATATATAGCAGCTATATATATATATATAATATGTGTGTGTGTGTGTGTGTGTGTGTGTGTGTGTGTGTGTGTGTGTGTGTGTGTGTGTGTGTGTGTGTGTGTGTGTGTATAGTACTGATTTAGAGAGATATTTTTATTGCTAGATTATTTTTATTTACAGAATTTTTTGCATTTATATACAATGTGTGTGTATAGTTGTAAAATTATTAAAATATTTTTAATATAAATTGCCTTGAAAAAAATATATTTTTAATAATTTTTATATATTTCAATAATTATAAAAAAAAAGAAATATTATTATATTGATAGACTTGAACTCGAGTTTTCTGGGTGATAGAATGAACATCTTTGCATTCAGCCATCATACGTTACTCGTAAATTCTTTCACGTTATAAGTATTTATGAAGCAGATTATACAATAACATCAATAATCGAAAAGAAATCAAGATAACGATTGTCAGTCATATGTGTGTGTGTATGTTGCGTGTGTGTGTGTGTGTGTGTGTATATATAAATATATATATATATATATATATATATATATAAAAACTTATATATTTTATATTTTATAAATATTTAAAAAGTGAATGCATATAATGTAGACAATGTACAAGATGTTCAGTCTATGCCATGCTATATAAAAGCTCAAGCTTCAATCGATAATTAATAATCCAATGAATATAATAATCAACAATTATTTTTATATAATATAATAGTATATTTGAATATATAAAAATATTAAAAAATATTATTTTACAGATTATTGAAATTGAAAAAGAATATTTAAAATAAATATTATTTTAAAATAATCTATAAAAAAATATTTATTAATATTTTTATATATTCAAATGTTCTATTATTATATAAAAAGAATTGTTGATTATTTTATTCATTGGATTATTAATTATCGATTGAAGCTTGACCTTTTAGCATTGGCACAGAATGAACATATTTGTACATTGTCTGCATAATATGTATTTATTTAACTTATTATATTTATGCTTTAAATTATCAAATACTTACAATAAATAAATAAATAAATGTATAACAAGTACTTATAATAAGCAAATGTATACTTATCCAGTAAACAGAAAGTAATACAACATTAATGTTATAATTCGCACTCAACAATGTAACTGGTGTACAAGATATGTTATTGCAGTTACATTAAACAAGTGGGAAATTATAACATTGATGTTATGTTACTGTTACTTTGTGTTTACTGGGATGGTGCTTTTTTTTTTTTTTTTTTTTTTTGTGGGGGAAACCTTCAAAAGGTACCCCGGTTTCCCGGGGTAGTGTGAGATTCTTACTCACTAAAACCCCCACTGTGCATACAGTTACCTGCTGCAATATAATGGCGTTGATTCAACGCTATCCACGCCTCTTCGTTTAAAGTGATCCGCCCTTCAGACATATCTCCAATATCTCTGCAACAATAAACAACTCTATGCTGCGTACAATATCAATATAATAAAAGAAATTATTCATTTTAAAGTCTGAAAGTAAAACAATGTGAGTTATATAATATTAGAATATTAATTAGTAATAATAAAATAATAATTTTTTGCGCTTGTCGGAAACACAACAACAGAGGCGCTATAATGCACAGTAAACAATGGCAATGTATATATAAACATACGTACATTTAATAAATATCTGTTTTATTAATTTGTATTTTCTATATTTAGAAGACAAAAATTAAAATTTATGTAATTGCTATTGTCTTTCTGTTCATAATATTTAATAAACAACACGAATTAATAATTCGAGTGGATCGCAATTTAAACTGAGTTATGATCGCGTCGCAAAGTGACCTCAACCATATTATGGGAAGTATACTCAATAAAATATTTCTTGTTCTTTTATAAACAATCTCATTAATATAATGTGTTTCTCATATACTTATATCTTGTAATTTGCTTAATTTTCATCTGTTTAGCATTATATATTTTTGAAAATAGTACATTGCAAAGCAAAACCCATCTAATTTTAACACTTTGCGACGCAATCACCTCAGTTCAAATTGCGATCTAATTTGCAATGCACTATTTTCAAAACTAAAATATAATATATACAATTAAATTAATAATTAATAATAATAATAATATTATTATTAATAATTTGTAATTTATTATTTATTATAAACAAATATAATATAATTTAAAAAAATTAAATATTGTGATTATAGAATGGGCCCCTCCAACGCCCATTCCCGTGAGAACGCAACCAATATCCTTTTATCGTCTCTCCGAGATTTTTATTCGCATGCGAAATAGAGTAATAATTACATGTTACTATATGCTCTATACAATGATAAATGCAAATAACTTATACCATCATATCATTGCTTATTTTTGCACATATTAATTCGGGAAAGGCAATAATTTGTTGCTTTCCAGAATTTTAATTAAATGACGTCTCATGCATTTTACGTCACTGGAATATTTTTCATTACAAGGATTTCCTTTCAAAGCTGCAGTTGTAGCGAAAGCCGCAGCATAAATTCCACAAGAGGTGTAATCCGGTTGTGGTTGTACTTTTTCGAAAATTATATTATATTTGTTTATCTTAGGATAACGAAGGCGAATATATTATTTTTCTTTAGCAGCCAATTTATCGTACGTAGTACCAGGTAAGCTGTCGTACACGTGAAGTTTGGTGCCATAAAAAAAAATCCATCGCCAATGATCTGTGCAATTTCCGCCAATAATTTGTAAGCTTTTATTGCTACGACTAGCTTCAATTATGTGCGGATATTCTAAGTATAACACACTTTGTGTTTCAAAGCAAGAAGTCTCTCTTACAATGCGTAAAAATAGATCTAACGATTCATCATTTAATTTACTATCTATGGGCAAAACATTATTCTTTACTAATAAAAGAGAAGGTATGACATTATCTAACATTTTTCTTTGTCTTTTCATGTCATCCTCAGTTAGATCTCGTTTTTCATTTGAGTCAGTTATAATACAATCGTCATCTTGCTCCATTTCTGGAGTAGCAATAGTGGTAATAGTGCTCGACAATTGTTTGCTCGCTTCGATAACACTTTCCATTTGTACGTCATTTTTCAGAGCCGCTTCTTGTGCTTTGATTACATACTGCGGTTCCCGAATAGACATATTTCTTGTCGCTCTACTATCTATTATTTCAGGAACCAAGCAGTCCTCGTAGAATCGTGTAAGCAGTGGTAACATTTTTGTTTCCCAAAATCTGTCATCACGCTCGACAATCGTGTACTTCAATCCAAAGGGTGTCCACACAGAAAAAATGCAATAATTTCTTTGCGTTATGTGGAGCTGTCCCTGTACTTGGAAGTAGTACGCGTGTCTTTGATTCATTCGAGTGTCACCCGTTTTAACAAACATTCTATGAATATCTGAAATCTTATTGAGCATTGCATCGGTAGGAGACACTTGCCGCGCCGCATAAGGACATTTGGTTTCAACGATAGTATCGTCTCCGATAATCCCATCAGGCGTCGCGGCAAGATATGGGATATTTTCATCGATAAATATTCCACAATTATTAATTTCTATTCCCAACACCTTCTGCAATTGCTCTCGTGCTACCATTTCTTTTTATTTACCCCACTCAACAGCCGCATTTGTCAATTGAGGAGGATAAAGAATTGCTTTTACAAGATTTTTGCACGAAGTTGTTTCTCTTCTACTACAAACTTTTCCAAAGTTTGAAGCAGTGAGAAGATTTCGCCGTATGTTGTGCCACACCGGGTTTTCATGCTGATCCCGTGTAGCATATTCCAATACAGCACGATTACTTTGTTGATCTTTTAATGTTTGATAATGATTAGATTTCAGCTGTTCGTATATAACACTTTCTATATCTGGCCGTTCCGCATTGGGTCCATAATCTTTCTCTTCTTCTTCTTCCTCGTCGTATCTTCATGCCTGAAGAATCGTGACATTATGGTCATGTGCAGTGGCGAACCACCGTCGTCCAACGTTGGCGGTCTTCCGCCTCTCGGAGATTCTTTTGCAATGGTTGACCCGTGATCTCTTTTATTTGATCTAGCCAGCGCGATGGAGAATGGCCTCTAGGTCTCCTCCCTTCAACCTTACCCTGCACTATCAGTTTTTCTAAGTTATCCTGGTTTCTTCGTGTGATGTGACCGAAGTATTGGAGAACTCGTCTGCGGCATATAGTGGACAGTCGGTCGGTGACGTTAAGTTCATTAAGAATTGACAGGTTCGTTCTTCTTGCCGTCCAAGGGATGCCTAGCATCCTTCTCCAGCACCACATCTCGAACGCGTCTATGCGGTGTCTGTCCGCCGCCTTGATGGTCCATGCCTCCGCTCCGTATGAAAATATAGAGAACACCAGGGACCGCACCAGGGCTATCTTTGTGTTTTTTGTTATTTGTTTGTCTACCCATATTCTCCTGAGGTTCGCCATGGCTGTTCGCGACATTGTTATACGCCTTCTTATCTCCGCTTCGCTTCCTCCTATGTTGGTAATTAATGATCCTAAGTAGATAAACTCACTGACCATTTCCACGTCTGGGAGTAAATTGTTCAGTTGTATCGTGTTGCCCCTGTCAATCAGCATGAGTTTGGTCTTCTCTAGGTTGATATCTAGACCTACTTTATTGCTTTCCTTGGTAACTAGTTCCAGCATTTTGGCCATTTCCTCTTCGTTTTTCGCTATTAAGGTGGTGTCATCAGCGTATCGGAGATTATTTATGTTTTTGCCGTTGATTATTATTCCTCCGTCGTCTCCCTCTAGGGCGCGTCTCATTATATATTCGCCGTAGACGTTAAATATCCATAATCTTTATCGGAGGTTAATATTTTAGTAAAATATTTAGATGTACGAACAGAGAAACCTAATTCTTTTGCTGCATGCGCGCGTTCCTGATAAGTATCATTTTTTTTAATATTTCGATTTTCTACTATTTTGGTACGTGCAGGTGGCTCTTTATCCATTACACGACAAGTAGCACTCAATGCTTCCCAAGTATTAAATTGTACTACAGAAGCTTTTACGCGCGTCTCATAAGATCCTCTCCTCGCAAAATGAATACGTTTGCCGCCAATAAATTTACTAATAATTCCATTACAACTTTCCACGGAATTACTAGTAAATTGATATAATAAACTATCAGCATTTTCTATAATGCGTTTCATAGCATTTTCTACTTTTTGTAATAATCCTGCACGTTGTAGTTGGGGCACAAGATTTTGCTCGCCTTCTTTCTGTTGTCCATTACAGAAATATTGAAGCGAAGCACAATCTTTATGTTCACCAAATACATGGCTAGGTATATTATTTAAATCTTTAATTAATTCTGAAATTTTTATTTGCCAACTAACTTCACGATTGCGGCGAAAGGTGACAGCCTTTACCACAGCGTTTCGAATTTTCATAACGCTGTTCTCAACGGCCTTCTTCAATTTTGATATATTTCTACTACCGGTACTACTTGCTTCACGTATTTTATTACAAAGATTGCGGAGAAGATGATTCGTGCATTCAATCTTCTTCACAACAATATTTATACGGTGGAAACCTCTCTATGGATACGGTGGAAAATCTCTCAATTTTTTTAATACGTTACTATCACCGTCACCGATATATTTACTATAAATGAGGCCATGCATTTCTAAACTAAGTCGGAAGCCTTCGAGGATTATATCACTTTCCATACTGGTGGAGCTCTGATTGCTTCCCCAATTTTTAAAACATGTATGTTCTTTTGCTACTACATTAATTTTAGCTGCTCTCGCACACACAATACAATATTTATTTCGGACACCAACAAATAATACTTTTTTAGAATGATATTCCGTAATAATAGCTGCTCCGGAGAATCGTAACTACCAGTACGGTAGGATCTCTTCATCCACGAGCCGTCTGTTATCACGGATATATGTGGAATGCCGTCTCTGATATCTCCTCTTTCAATTGCGAAACGTTTTTCCTCTTCACCAGCCACGCGCATTTCTTCTTCCGCGGCGGCGGCGAAGGCTTCCGACATTTTGTTATGATAATTTATATATGTTTTATTATTCATGCATGGAATATCTGCAGCAGCAAGAAGTTCTTCAAGCTGCTTATGACCAGTCCCTGTCAATATAGTACCGGATACGATACCACTATTGACATCCAATATTATGTCGTCTTTCGGTTCACTCCAAAAGCTACCAGTGAAGTTACACATTCGACATTTGACAGAAAATTTGGTTTTCAGACCATCACGCTTCTTTTCGCTTATTACAAGCTCAGTCAAACGACATTCGCCGATCTAATGAGTGGACAGTCTCTGCAATTCAGCAAAAACATGCCCAATATCGACGATACGTCGCCCACTAATCTCTGCAGAACATAAATAGTTTGCGTCAATGTTCTCATCATGTTCAACATGCAAAACTATATTTTCTATTTCATCATCTGTATTATTATTACTTATTAAGTCAACAGTGTAGGCTCCTTGTATTGATAAATTACAAATTCAGAAGGAGGCTATATGGAGCCACGCGTGGGGTGTAGGTACGCAAATACTAAACACAAACTTGTTGAAATAACAAATTTATTAAATTTAAACGTTTCGGTCCTTTCTTTGGACCTTCTTCAGTAACTTTAGTACAATAAATTATAATGGGGAATCTACATACTGACGCACGCAGCGCTAAAAGCCGTGAGCCCCCGATCGATACCCCACTAAATAGACAAAGTGAAATAATATGTCATGAGGTACTCAAATGTGAACTCTAATGAAGAGTATAGTGAGGAATTTCCGAAAGGGGGCTCACTCTTCCTCACACATTCATCCATCACCCGTTCACATGACCGTACGCGGACGCGTGAACGGGTGATGGATGAATGTGTGAGGAAGAGTGAGCCCCCTTTCGGAAATTCCTCACTATACTCTTCATTAGAGTCCACATTTGAGTACCTCATGACATATTATTTCACTTTGTCTATTTAGTGGGGTATCGATCGGGGGGCTCACGGCTTTTAGCGCTGCGTGCGTCAGTATATAGATTCCCCATTATAATTTATTGTTGCTAAAGTTACTGAAGAAGGTCCAAAGAAAGGACCGAAACGTTTAAATTTAATAAATTTGTTATTTCAACAAGTTTGTGTTTAGTATTTGCGTACCTACACCCCACGCGTGGCTCCACATAGCCTCCTTCTGAATTTGTAATTATTACTTATGTTTTCTAATTCCATACAAACATCCATCGGCGTTTCACAATGTGTGTTTATTGATTGAGATGTCGATGCATCGTTATCTATAACATTTTCTTTATTTACATATACATGCATTGCGCTCATCGAATTAGCATTATTGCATAATTCGTGAACATCTGATACAGATCCAACAGAATCATTGTCATAGAAAATATCGGAGACAGTTTCTGTTTGGATATGTGTCGCTAAACATGTTTCCAACAATGTGTTAGAAAATGTATTTGGTAACGATTGCAATCTCGATGTTGACACATCTTCCTTATTTTTTTCAATACATGTAGATTCATGCAACATGCTTTCAGTAGGATGCATGGAAGATGTGCTTGTAAAAGACATCTCACTTTCACTTTCACATGCATTTTTCTGTTGCTTACCTTGTCGGACGTAACGCATTCTGTTTTTCTGAGAAATACGTTTTTCCGATAACCATAATCTCTTCTTGTCCATGATTCTTCCTCTTCTTCCTCTTCTTCTTCTTGTTCACTACACGTCACGTATAATCCAAAAAGACACGACAATACACAATTCACTGTACTGACAATGAACTGTGCTAACAATTCACTGTGCTGACACAGCGATCTAAACAATAAGAACTCTCCCCTCGATTGTTTATGCGCCACGGCGCGGTGATAGACTAACCAATTAGAGTGCGCTAATGTGTCGAACTGCTTTATCAATGACTAAAGTACCAGAGAAGCTAGGACAATGACAGATCAAAACAATGGTAAGATTATATTGTTTATTGCATAATTTTAGATAAAATATGAGATTTCGCATATCATAATTTATTACTTATTTGTAATATATAAATTATAATTACGTATGAGAAATAATAATGTGTGATAAAAGCAAGGATTTTTTATAACCTTTTTTCTTATTTATTTATTTTTTTTGCAGCAGTATTTATTCCACTTCCGCCTCCATTTCAACCTCCGCCACCGCCGCCGCCGCCAAATTATATACCGCCGCCGCCGCCACTGCCAAATTATGTACCGCCTCCGCCGCATAATGAACCGCTGAACCACATGGTGTTCGACCATGTGCCGTTCGACCAGGCTGTCAATTATCCGCCCTACGTGGGGCCATGCATTTTTTTAATGCAAGCACCGCAACGAGAATTTGTAAGTATTTAATACAATATAGTAATATTTTTAATATCATAAAAGAGCCGTACTAGCGTATAAGAAAAACATTGCAAAATGCTTTTTTTCATAAAAACATAACGTACATTAATTTATTTTAATTACAGCATCCTCGAGCGGAACGGCGACGACGATATCGTCAACGACGGCGTGAACGGCGACAGCAACAGCCACCACCACCACCACCGTCACCGCTGTCACTTCCGCAACAGCAGCAACAGTTTCTGGCACCACCACCGCCGCTACCACCTCCGCAACAGTTGCCGGCACAACGCGAAGGTCAACGCGGTGGTCAACGCGGGGGTCAACGCGGGGGTCAACGTGGGGGTCAACGCGGGGGTCAACGCGGGGGTCAACGCGGGGGTCAACGTGAGGGTTAGAAAGGAAGAGGAAGAGGAAAATTACAAATTATAAATATTTATTTAATTTATTATTTTTATTTTATATTTATTTGAATAACACACACACAACACAAACACACACGCATTTATACATATACATTACACATATGTATACATTACATATACACATATATATAAAATGTAAAATAAATAATAATAAATAATTCATATATAATAATTTTGAACTAGATACTTTTATTTTTTATTATATATATTTTCTATTTATAATAAAATTTCCTTCTTTTAAAATATATTAAAAACCTTTATTTAAAGCTTATTTATTAAAAAGCTTTATTAGAAAAAAATATCAAAATTATTACAGATGAGAGAAAGAAGCTATATACAGGGTGTCCGGAAAATCGCTTACAGTATTTTGGGAAGTAATTGGGGACCCAAAATGAAGAAAAAAAAGCTATATAAACATAGGTCCGGAAATAAGTGAACATCTTATTCAATTTAAATATCTGTTCATGTTTATCCTTGATTTTTAAAATAATGTAATCGTATTAACAAATATCAAAAAATTGAAAAAAAATTAAAAAGCAAAAACTAAAAATTAAAATTAAAAATTAAAAATTAAAAATAATTTTAAATTAAAAAAAAATTAAAAAAAAGGGATGCCAAACGGACTATAAATTACAATTTTTTTAACATAAAAGTGACTATAACTCGGAAATGACTTATTTCCGGACCTCAGGTTAGCTTTTTTTCCTTCTTTTTGGGTCCTGAATCACTTCCCAAAGTATTGCAGGCGATTTCCTGGACACCCTGTATATAATTAAAAATAAATGTAATTTATATGTTACTTATTATTTTTTCGTTTCATATATATGTATATATATATATATATATATTTATCTGTTTCTGAAATTCAATCATTTAGAGAGAGTTTATTTATTTATATAATTTATGTGTAAATTTCACTCGTGTTGAGAGACAAAGATAGCACACGAATATTCGGTGTTGTGTACTTACACGGATATTATACATATACGGTGCAAGAGAGACAAAGACGACGCAATCTTCTCTCCTTGTCACACGGTCAGTGTGCTGCCACGCAATATTCCCCAGATTCAGCTGTTAGCTGCACCTTAGATACAAACCTAGTCATTTCGTACTTTTCGTTTTATGCTTCAAAAAATTAATGTTTCTTCATGAAATTTGTTTTGACGTATTCTTTATATTGTTATAATTATGCGTACAACGTAAAATTTAACAATTTGACTCTTAAAAATTAATAATAAATACAATACGAATTCAGGCGCAGCTACACCTGATCCGCGGTTAGCTGTATGTTGCTTGTCTATTATCGAATTTTTATTTTGTCCATTTTTCCCAAAAATTACTTTGTAGCTATAGAAAGACGATGCTACGGATTACGAATATTATAATAAAAATAAGATTTATTCTTTATTTTTGTTTTTATACGAAAATTACGAATCCGTAATTCACGGCTCTCCGCTAGAGGTCTCCATCGTGTCTCCTGTCGACCCTTAATGTCTGTAAATAAAATTTAAATAAAATAAAAACGAAAATACTTTGAAAATTAATATATCAGAAACTATACGTAGCACAGCCATCTCCCTTCGCGACAAGGTAGATACCGTTAAACCCCTTCGACCCTGCGCGTTTCATCCTTAAATCTCTGTAAATAAAATTTAAATTAAATAAATAATAAAATATTTTGAAAATTAATATCTCGGAAACTATACGTGGCATAGCCATTTCCCTTCGCGACAAAGTAGGTACCGTTTGTAAGGTTACACCTTGCATAGCATCACAAGATGCTTGCGTGCGGTTAGGCGCGCGCATTCCGTTGGTGCGCGCGCAGTATATAGATGCGTGCGCAGAGGCAACTTAGTTGCTCATTCGCCGTAGCGATGAAAGTAAGCGGCGATTGGGCCTCCACCTAGCCGGCGGGGGGCAGTAAGAGCCTCGTGGGCTGAGACACGAGGAAGAAGTAAGTATGGCCGTGAATGTAAGACGCATTAAGGGTCGTGATCGTGCCTACGGCGTTGGCCGAGTTTATACGGGCGACATATAAGTCGGGCGTCGTGTAATTGTTGTGCAGTGCACATGAATAAATACTATTATTGTGTTAAACACGAATGGACTTTATTTCGTCCACCTTCAGAGCAAGGCCCCTTTGTTCGCCTTCCCCGCGGTACTCTGACACCCGTGAGATTTCTCCCTATCCACGAAATCCCAACATCACGTTAAGAACCATCTTACACGTTAAACCCCTTCGACCCTCCGAGTTTCATCCCTTAATCTCTGTAGATATAAGTTTTATTAAATATAAACGAATAAATTATAAAAATTAATAACTCTGAAACTATACATCGCACAGCTATCTCTCTTCCCGGCAAAGTAGGTACCATCGGACCCGTTCTACCCTGCGAGTTTCATCCCTCTATCTGTGGAAACAAAATTTCTTGCGGAAATAGTAATATAATATATATAATATTAAAAGATTCATTTCTGAATTTTTAACAAGTTGTATAATCTATATTATATAAGATACTGCATTGTGAATCTAATATCTTACTTGTATTTATAGATATTAATTTATTTAGTCTCTCCTCGATATGTAAAATTTCGTATTCTGCCTCATTCTGGTCGAATCTTAAAATAACTTGTCTTGACATTTAATTGTGGCATGTATAAGTTGGATCTTACTAGTTATACAAGATATAGTATGTAGGATAAAGTTATTTATTCATTTTGAGTGTTTGATATATAAAATGTTTTATTTGTTAATTTATACCTTTATTGGTGGGATCATGAATTACAAGGATTAGACATTTTTTGGAAGTATATAACAATTATACTTAACCATTCATATAAGATACTGCATTGTGAATCTAGTATCTCATTTATATTAATAGATATTTATTTATTTGGTCTCCAGAATATGTAAAAATTTAGTATTGTTACCTATTTAGGTAGAATGTAGAAATAATTTGATTCGACATTAAATTGTTGCATGTACAGCTTGGATCTTACTATTTATACAAGATATTATATGTAGGATTTAGTTATTTATTCATTTAGACTGTTTGATATATAAAATTTATTTCTGCGATACACATGTAATTTATGAATTTGGACCTATATTGGTGAGATAATGAATTACAAGGATTAGACATTTTTTGGAAATATAGAACAATTTTACTTTATCATTCATATAAGATACTGCATTGTGAATCTAGTATCTCATTTATATTAATAGATATTCATTTATTTAGTCTCCAGAATATGTAAAAATTTAGTATTCTGACCTATTTTGGTCGAATCTTGAAATAATTTTATTAGACATTAAATTGTGGCATGTACAACTTGGATCTTACTAGTTATACAAGATATTGTATGTAGGATTGAGTTATTTATTCATTTAGACTGTTTGATATAGAAAAATGATTTCTGCGACACATGTAATTTATTAATTTGGACCTATATTGTTGGGATAATAAATTACAAGGATTATACATTTTTTGGAAGTATATAACAATTTTACTTTATCATTCATATAAGATACTGCATTGTGAATCTAGTATCTCATTTATATTAATAGATATTCATTTATTTGGTCTCCAGAATATGTCAAAATTTAGTATTCTGACCTATTTTGGTCGAATCTAGAAATAATAAGATTATACATTAAATAGTGGCATGTACAACTTGGATCTTATTAGTTATACAAGATATTATATATAGGATTCAATTATTTATTCATTTTGACTGTTTGATATAGAAAATTGACTTCTGCGATACATGTAATTTGTGAATTTAGACCTATATTGGTGAGATAATGAATTACAAGGATTAGACATTTTTTGGAAATATAGAACAATTTTACTTTATCATTCATATAAGATACTACATTGTGAATCTAGTATCTCATTTATATTAATAGATATTCATTTATTTAGTCTCCAGAATATGTAAAAATTTAGTATTCTGACCTATTTTGGTCGAATCTTGAAATAATTTTATTAGACATTAAATTGTGGCATGTACAACTTGGATCTTACTAGTTATACAAGATATTGTATGTAGGATTGAGTTATTTATTCATTTAGACTGTTTGATATAGAAAAATGATTTCTGCGACACATGTAATTTATTAATTTGGACCTATATTGTTGGGATAATAAATTACAAGGATTATACATTTTTTGGAAGTATATAACAATTTTACTTTACCATTCATATAAGATACTGCATTGTGAATCTAGTATCTCATTTATATTAATAGATATTCATTTATTTGGTCTCCATAATATGTATAAATTGAGTATTCTGACCTATTTTGGTAGAATCTTGAAATCATTTTATTAGACATTAAATTGTGGCATGTACAACTTGGATCTTACTAGTTATATAAGATATTATATATAGGATCCAGTTATTTATTCATTTAGACTGTTTGATATAGAAAAATGATTTCTGCGATACATGTAATTTATGAATTTGGACCTATATTGTTGGGATAATAAATTACAAGGATTATACATATTTTGGAAGTATATAACAATTTTACTTTACCATTCATATAAGATACTGCATTGTGAATCTAGTATCTCATTTATATTAATAGATATTCATTTATTTGGTCTCCAGAATATGTCAAAATTTAGTATTCTGACCTATTTTGGTCGAATCTTGAAATAATTTTATTAGACATTAAATTGTGGCATGTACAACTTGGATCTTATTAGTTATACCAGATATTATATGTAGGTTATTCATTCATTGAGACTGTTTGATATATAAAATTGATTTCTGCGATATATTAAATTTATGAATTTAGACCTATGCATATTGGTGGGATAATGAATTACAAGGATTAGAAATTTTGTGGAACTATATAACAATTTTACTTAACCATTCATATAAGATACTGCATTGTGAATCTAGTATCTTATTTATATTAATAGATATTCATTCATTTTGTCTCTAGAAAATGTAAAAATTAAGTATTCGGACCTATTTAGATCGAATCTTGAAATAACTCTTGTCTTGACATTTAATTATGGCATGTATAACTTTGATCTTACTAGTTATATAAGATATTATATTGTAGTGTAAGATGTAAGATGCTTGATGAGCGTTCCTTAATATGACGTGATGTATATGCGCTCGCGAACAGGCTGCGCGCGCGGCGGCAACTTCACCGCTCATTGGTCGTTCGTGCAGGCGCGCTGGGGATTGGCCAGCGACGCTCGCACGCGGCCGGAAAGGTGGCAGGAGTTCTGGCCACCTCAGTCTTCATCCACGACTCTTACCGGGAACACGTTCCCGAATAAAGTACCTGTTTAACCTAACTAATGTTAGTCATTTCGGCGAGTACCCTCAGAGAACCGATTCCACGCCTATCCCTTTAGCCTTTCCTGTCATAACCACGTTTCAACTACGTGTCTCACAGCTCAGAAGTGGGATATCCCTCGGTTCTCTCAGATACTTCGGTCGTCGAAATCTCGGTGCGGGAATCAGTGTCGCGTTAGTCCGGTTAGTTGATCATACACGAGGCCAGGCGTTGTCTAGAAGTAAACCAAGCCTTTGCCGTCGTGGTCGATCTTACGTTTGTGTCGGTCAGAGCCGCGGGACTATATCGGTGCAGTAATCGCCGCGTCAGCAGCCCGTTCGCAGTGACCGCGCTTCAGCTACGTCCTAGCTGTTTTTAGCCCTTTTAAGTGGCTCAACGAGCGTAATTCTCGTTCAAAAATATCTCCGTCACAGTGACAATCACGGTATCGTGACAGAAGTCATAGTGTATAAATTATACACCAGCACGTGGAAACCACGTGCACAAAGATCGCCATTTTCCCCTGGAGTACAGGGGTGGCGGATCATTTTGTGACACGGCATCAAGAAGATCGCTTTTTGTCTTAAGCCCGATTTTCAATTGGCGCGCACGGGTCCATATCGGCTAGCGAGAGAGTCAGTTGTCTCAAGGCGGTACAGTGCGTTGTGTCTAAGGGACTGGTGGAGAATATTCCGACCGGGAGTGAGCTCGCGCCGTTTTTCCAGCTTCGATATACTCGTGAAAGAGATCATCGCGCCGCGTCGGCTACGCTCGTTGGTGCAACAACGAATTCGCTTTATGACTTGATTCGGCCCGAATGGACAACCGCGAAAAGTAATATCCGGTGGGGTATACATAGGGTTGGCCAGCCTATACGTTTGTGATCCTTCCTCATCGGCGTTAGAAGAAGTTCACCGCGTCGTCCCCGCTTCCCAGGTAAAGGGGCTTATCACGTCGTCGTCGCTACCCGCGCAAAGACGCACATCGTCACGGTGGTGTTTCCCGCGCTAGAAAGCTGTCAGCCATTTTGGTGCAATCTCCCGCGCAAAAGTGCTCACAACCATAGTGGCGCTGTCTTCCGCAATCAGGCGCTCACTACGATAGTGGTGTCGTTTTCCCGCGAAAAAGGGGCCGTCAGCAAGTGTCGGTACCGTTCTTCACTCAAAAGTGAAGGTCGTTTTAGTGATTAAAATAATGGATCGTCAGCGTTTAGAAGAAAAGTCGCTGGACGACCTCCAAGAGGAAGCCAGGAGTTACGGACTCAACCCGCCGACTGACAGAAACTAATGCGTGGACATGATTATGTCGCATCTCGAGAGGAATGGACCTCTCATAGATCTGGGGGGAATGGTTCGAGCTCCTCCTCCACAATCGACCTCTGCAGCACCCAGTTTGGTGCATGTAGCACCCAGCACTCAGGTAATCTCTAATACAACCGGTGATCCTACAGCAGTTCTAGCGGAGGGATCTCTCTTACAAATGTGCTCGCTCATGATGGAGCAATCGAGACAGCAGCAGGCTCTCATGATGGAGCAATCGAGACAGCAGCAGGCTTTCATGCAGTATATGCTCGCTGCTCTGAACTTAAATAACTCCACGGGTTCTACCCCAGTCACAGCTACGGGGCCTCAACCTGTGGTTCACAGCCCATCGGATCAAGAGACTAGAGCTACGCTTTCTTCAGCTTCCACGGCACAAGCAGTGAAGCTACTATCCACACATCTTCCTGATTTCTCTGGCTCTGAGGAGGAGGATGTTGAGTCATGGGTCCATACCGTTGAGCGTGTTGCTCAAATCCACGGGGTTTCCAATGATGTTCTGCTCTTGGCGGCGACAGGAAAACTGAAAAAGACAGCTCGTAAGTGGTTCGATTTAAATATCACTAACTTAATCGAATCTTGGCTTTAAATATTTTCGAGATGCTGTTATACGGAGATTCCGACGGACAGTCCTGTTCTCCGTGACCTTACAAAAGGTGGAGGCTCGCAGATGGAATTACGTGAAGGAAACTTTTCACGATTACGCTACGGACAAATTGGTTCTGATGAAGAGCTTGGATTTGCCGGACAGAGATTTGATTCATCTGTTAATCAACGGCATTGGGAGCAGGTCGCTGCGCGAACTGGCTGCCGCACTGCGGGTATCCTCCATTGACGAATTCCTAGAGGAGATGCACCGCATCACAACAGCTTCGGGGGAAGCTCACAAGAAATCCCCGACGTTTCTGAGGAAAAATCCAGCCAAGGTGGTAGCCACAACGTCGCCCAAGGAGGCGATCCAGCAGGAGACTTTTTGTGTCTACTGCCGCACTAAAGGACACACACGGGATGGATGCCACAAACTGAAGAAGAAGGAAAAGGTTTGGCCCAATAAACCTGTAACTAAGGCTTCGCCAACGGTGGCGGCTGTAGAGCAGCAGGAAGATGCTGCATCCTCACACTCAACATCAGTCATCGCCATGGTTTCCGAGGGCTCAGAGCGCAGGATAGAAATCAACGATTCTAAATTAAAGGTCGTATCAATAAATGGTAATGCATGTTGCATGTGGGCACTCCTGGACACCGGCAGTCCGATTTCTCTCATCCGTCCGTCCGCGTTTAAGAAAGTTTTCGGTTATAATTCTTCATCTTCAATTAATTTTTCTGGTCTTCTTGGTTCTAATGGTTCTCATATTTCTATTCCCAAATTTCATTTCAAAGCTATTAACAACGTTCCAATCAAAATATCTGGTCTGGTTTCCACTACAATTAGTCTTCAGGTCTTACCTAACGTGGTCGCGAATATCAATTTGCACGTTTTACAAGACGATTCTTTCTCACTAGACTTAATCATTGGACGCAATTTTATTAAAGATAATGTAATCACAGTTCTTTATAACCCTTCTGGTGAGGATTTAGAAAATAAAGTCTTACTTTTCCAGGAAATAGCTTCCACAGAAATAGTTAAGGATCAGACCAATGACTTGAAGGCCATACTGTCGAATGTCGTCACAGATTTTGGCGTTGAGATCAAAAATCAACTAATCTCGACAATTTTAGAAGTTGAGAACACAGAAGTACCTCCGGTCGAGGATGATTACTTAATGAGATTAGCATTGAAAGACGAATCGGTTTTCGTTTTTGCTCCGCGTCGTTTGGCGTGGGCTGAACGGTTGCAGATGAGAGAAATCACGGACGACTTATTGAATAGAGGTATAATCAAATATAGTACTTCCCCGTACTGCGCACGGGTGGTACCGGTACGGAAAAAGAACGGGTCGCTTCGTTTATGCGCGGATATGCGCCCTTTAAACAGCAAAGTCATTAAGCAAAAATACCCGTTTCCTCTTATTGAGGACTGTTTGGCTCGGTTGAGTAGCAAGAGCGTGTTTACTTTGATTGATCTTAAGGATGGCTTTCACCAGATAAAGCTGCATCCTGAATTTACGAAGTTTTTCGCTTTCGCAACACCCGATGGGCAGTTTGAATACACCCGTCTGCCTTTTGGATTCTGCGAGGCGCCCGCGGAATTCCAAAGACGTTTAATTCAAGTTCTGCAACCTCTGATTCGAGAGGAGAGTTATTGTGTATATAGATGACATTTTGATACCGTCATCCACGGTTGAAGATAATTTATTGATTCTTAAGGAGGTACTCTTGCTGCTTAAACAGTTCAATTTCGAGGTAAATTATAACAAATGCCTTTTTATGAGACAAAAGTTAGAATACTTAGGGTACATCCTCTCCCCTTCAGGGATCACACTCAGTGTACGTCACACTGAAGCGATTAGTCGTATCCCGAGACCAAAGAAATTGGTCGAGGTGCAGCGATTCTTGGGTTTGACGAACTATTTTCGTAAATTTATGAAAGATTATGCGAAATTGGCCAAACCGCTTCAGAATCTTATGCGTAAATCTTCTGACTTTAAATTCGATCAGAATTGCGTTAATGCCTTCGAGTCATTAAAAGATGCTTTAACATCCTTTCCAGTACTTCGGTTGTACAATCCTGGTGCTGAGACCGAACTGCATACGGATGCAAGCTCGATAGCACTAGCTGCTATTCTTTTACAAAAACAGGATTCTGGCCAATGGGCTCCAATTTCGTACTACAGCCAATCAACAAACAAAGCTGAAGCCCAGTATCATAGTTACGAGCTGGAAATGTTAGCTGTCGTTAAGTCGGTCGAGAGATTTCATATCTATCTCTACGGATTAGATTTTACCGTGATAACAGATTGTCATGCGTTAGTATACGCGGTCAACAAAGCGCAATTGAACCCAAGAATCGCACGCTGGACTCTGCGGTTGCAAAACTACCGTATTAAAGTTATTCACCGCGAGGGCGGACGTATGACGCACGTAGATGCGTTGAGCAGGATCGTGGCCTACCACGAACCAATGCCTCTTGAGCAGGAATTGCAGTATAGGCAACTGCAGGATGATAGGCTTAAGAATATTGCTGAAAATCTTGAGTTCTCGAACGATGATAAGTTCGAATTAATAGAAGGTCTCGTGTACAAAAAAGGGCCAGACAAGCCTCGCTTTGTTGTGCCTGAGTCAATGGTAACCAACGTTATCAGGATCTACCATGATGAAATGGCTCATTGTGGCACTGAAAAAACAGTGCAAGGATTGAATTCAAATTATTGGTTTCCTTCTCTTCGTAAGAGAACTCAAGACTATATCGATAACTGTTTAACGTGTATTTTAAATAATGTCTCGTCAAATGCACATGAAGGTGAACTCCAAGTAACTGATAAACCGACTGCCCCTTTCAGCGTCCTGCATACCGATCATTTTGGCCCAATTTCGGATTCTATTGATGGTTTTAAACACATACTCTTAGTGGTGGATTCATTTTCAAGATTCACCTGGCTTTTTCCGTGTAAATCAACCACGTCTAAAGAAACAATAATACATCTCTTATGGCTTTTCCATACTTTCGGCAATCCGGAGGTGCTGATTTCTGATCGGGGCACGTCGTTCACATCACAGAAGTTCCAAAAGTTTGTAAGATCTCGCGATATTAAACAGACTTTAGTAGCTGTCGCGGCCCCATGGGCAAATAGAGTCGTAGAGCGGATAAATCGCTTTCTTAAATCGTCTTTAAGAAAATTGATCGAGGATCAGTCCTCTTGGCATTCTTGGCTTGGCATTACACAATATGTGATAAATAACACTTTCCATTCGTCACTGAAGGCTTCTCCTTCAAAATTATTTCTGGGATACGATCAACGTTGTCATTCGGACATCAGATTAATTCGGTTTTTGAATGATTTAGCCAAAGTAGAATTGAGTTCTGATGAAGTACGCTGCGATGCGCAACGCTTGGCATCAGAGACAATGGATAAGATTAAATCCTATAATAAAGATTATTATGACAAGTATCATAAAAAACCGACCAAATATAAACAAGGTGAATACGTGATGCTTCGCGATACAAATGTCAAACCGGGAGAAAATAAAAAGTTCAAGCCTAGCTATAAAGGTCCCTATATCGTAGCAAAGGTATTGGATAAAAATCGGTACGTCATCCAGGATATACCCGGGTTCAACGTATCTTCCAAGCCTTACGATTCCATTCTGTCCCCGGATCGCTTAAAACATTGGATCAAACCTGTTGACCCACTGGTTTCGGTGTAAATAGCATAATTGTATATAGCCGATTGTATTAATTAGTTTTAAGCCTGATGGCGTTACTCGGTAGTTTAGTGGTCGGTCACGCAAACTTCAGAGTCCAGCGCCGATAAACCTCCTAGTTTATTTTAGAATTACATATCGAAGCGTTAGATTAAGGTCCAGGGTGTCCATATGTAGCGTTCGTGTGTAAATCATGTAAATAGTATACTTGTTAACCTACTATTGTTTTCTCCTAGCGTCAGATGTTTCGCCTTAAACATTAAGAAAAGATAGAGAGAAGGAGAGAGTAGTCATAAAATTTGACGAGACTAAGTCTGTGATATCTCATCATTCGGGATAAAGTTAAGACTGATTTACATATGATCTACGGCTCAATGTTTTACTGTAAATATGTTTCTATTTAGGTTAATTGCGAACAGCGGTGCAATATCTTACGTTAAGAGGGATGTCCTGATAAACCGTAGTGCAATCTTTAAACCATAGACTATCTCATTTATATGTTGTGATATACAATAAGCCTAAATTTGTTTCCGACGTTTAAAGTTTTAGTTTTTGCGTTAGCATCTTAATTCAGTAGTTCTAAAAATCTATTTATCCTAAATATGATTATATTGTTAATCTTTTTATAGTTAAAGCCTAATACTTTGCGTTGAATGTGATTTATAAGTTCATTTTGTTTTAGTTATTTATGATTGTAAAGTTCGAATCATTCGAGACGAATGAAGCGTCAGGATGGTCGAGCTGTAAGATGCTTGATGAGCGTTCCTTAATATGACGTGATGTATACGCGCTCGCGAACAGGCTGCGCGCGCGGCGGCAACTTCACCGCTCATTGGTCGTTCGTGCAGGCGCGCTGGGGATTGGCCAGCGACGCTCGCACGCGGCCGGAAAGGTGGCAGGAGTTCCGGCCACCTCAGTCTTCATCCACGACTCTTACCGGGAACACGTTCCCGAATAAAGTACCTGTTTAACCTAACTAATGTTAGTCATTTCGGCGAGTACCCTCAGAGAACCGATTCCACGCCTATCCCTTTAGCCTTTCCTGTCATAACCACGTTTCAACTACGTGTCTCACAGTAGGTTCAATTTATTACTATTTTTGATTGTTAGATATATCAAATTGATTTTTAAGGTGGAATATTTAAATTTGGAAATATTATATCGATGTTCTTGAGCAGATATTATTTGCATACAGCCTTGTATCGCGATCAGAGTACATATAGAATCGCGTATAGATGTTGCACAACTAGTTGTATAATCAGTAATATTGTAAGATTTATTTTTGAACAATTTAAGGCAGAATATTGAATTCTAGAAATGTTATAACGAGGTTCTCGAGCTGATATTATTTTACTATAGCTTTGTATTAGTGAGAGTAAATATAGAATGTCGTATGGATCCTGCGCAACTAGTTGTGTATTCAGTAATATTGAAAGATTAATTTTTTACTTTTTAAGCCGGAATATTGAATTCTATAAATGTTGTTATAACGATGTTCTTGAGCTGCTATTGTTCGTATATGGCTTTTTGTATATCGATAAAAGTGGATATGGAGTTGCATATAGATTCTGCGCAAGTAAATTTAATAAATTAATTTGTGTAAATAAATCTATCTTTATTCTTACAAAATCTATGTATTACATGTAAGTACTTGCATTATAAATACGGGTTCGTCATCTCTAATAAACAGAACTGGAGATCTCTGTTTTCGGCAAGTTCTTTTGTCATGGCGACGATTTCAGCCGCCAATCTTGATTTAGCATTTTCGTCATTTATAGAAGTATACCGTAGTGTATATTTTCTTGTAGCAATCTCCGAAGCCAAATGCTGCGCCCTATACGTTAAATCTGAAAAACAAACATCGAAGCACACGTTAACTCTATAAAATGTACATGGAATAGCCGCATTTATTCCCTCAAGAAATTTTGAATCATTTATACACTTACCGTGGAATCTTCGCATTCTCTCCTGATTGCGTCGCCTCTCCGACGAGGACATGTAGTCCCTTCCTTCTCGAGGACCGCGTCCAGCCATTGCTTTTTTCTAACAAATATAAAAGTAAAACATAAAAAAATACAATCGCGAAACAATTAAAAAACAAATTGATATACATATATATATATATATATATATATATATATATATAACCAAATAATATATATCGAGAGAGTAGAGAATTGCACGCGGACACGCAATCTTTCTTTGTTTTCACAACTTACCGATAAGAAGCGAATTATTAAATCCGTGTTTCTCCGTTGCTGCCGTTTACACCGGTTAATTTACGGCCGCCAGCCGTTTCCGAATAAATGTCCTTATTTCCAGGATCACTCTGAAACATTTAAACGCACACAAATTAATGTAAATATTTTAAATTTAATGGATAATATGTTACGAGCACATAACTACGTACGCACGCACGTTCCTCTCTCTCTCTCTCTCTCTCTCTCTCTCTCTCTCTCTCTCTCTCTCTCTCTCTCTCTCTCTCTCTCTCTCTCTCTCTCTCTCTCTCTCTCTCTCTCTCTCATATGCGAATAGTGAAGAGAATAGTTAAAGAGAAAATAAATGAGAAAGATCAGTCCGGAAGAAGAGGAAAAGATGGTATCGTAATAATTGAAGCAGATGAAGAGACTCATGAAGTAATGTTGAGAAAAGGGAAACTGAATGTAGCATGGAGAAAGTGTCCTGCATTCAATCACATTAACATTAAAAGATGTTTTAAATGCTGGGGTTATTATCATATTGCAAAGAATTGTACGCGTAATGAAACATGTCACAAATGTGCAGGAAATCACAAGGTGAGTGAATGTACAGCGACAAAGAAAAGATGTATAAATTGTATGTTTAAGATTCAAACATACAATTTGAAAATAAATGATGAGCATGGCGCACTTGATCCGGAATGTCCGACTTTCAAGAGGGCGATACAGGAGGAGAAGAGGAGGGCCGGATGGGAGGAAGATAAATAGCAACTACAGAAGAAAACGGAATTAATACTATATACAAATGCGCAAAGTTTGATGGCGCATAAAGACGAGATACAGCATCAGATTATGAAGAAAATGAATCGTGCGTTCATAGCGTTATCAGAAACCAGAGTGACTGCTGAAATTGAAGACTGTGAAGTGAACGTACCGGGGTATAGTATGATTAGATGTGATGCTGAAAACAGAAATACAGGAGGAGTTCTTTTATATGTAAGGGACGATATTAAATATGAGATAGTATTAGTAAAAAAGTTAGAAGCGAATTGTTGGTGTGCTGCGATTGAGGTGAAAGATAAATTGTATAAAGGAGTGATAACAGTAATATATCATTCACCGAGTTCATCGCATGGTGAGTTCGTGAGATTTCTGGAGGATATAATAGAAGAATTAATAATACGGGGAGAATGTATAGTAATAGGAGACTTTAATATAGATATTATGTTGGACTCGTTTTATACAAAGAAGTTACAAACGACAATGTTGAGCTTAGGCATGAAACAATATGTAAATAAACCGACGAGAATTACGAAAGATAGTAAGACAATTATAGATTTAATTTACGCTAATAATAAAATAGAAGTGCAAGTAATTCATGAACCTAAAATAACGGACCATGCGTGGTTAAAAGTTGATCTTAATGCGAATAAAATTGATAATAAATACAGAGAATTTAATGCTAGGAATTTTAAAGAGTTTAATGTAGATGAATTTATTAAATTAGTGGAAAATAAATTAGGAAAAAGTCAAGATATGAATGTCAGTGTGAGAGCGAAGAAACTTGTCGATAATATAGTAGATGCGTTGGATGCTACAGCACCTAGGAAAAAATTTAGAATTCCGAAAATATGGGAAGGGAAAAAGTGGTTTTCGGATGAAATAAGGGAAGCAGCGGCTAAAAGGGATGAGGCGTACAGTAAAGCGTTGTATGATGACACGGATGAAAATTGGTCACAGTTTAAAATCGAAAGAAATGCAGTGGTTAAACTAATCAGGACAAAGAAAAAAGAATACTATGAAAATATGATAGATCATAACAAGGGAAATCCGACATCTATGTGGAAAACCTTAAAAGAAATAATAAGGGGCGAACCAACGGGTACAAAAAAAATAGAGAATATAGATTTTGAAATATTAGATAATACTGAAGGGTGCAATATAGCTAATAAATTTAATTTATATTATATACAGAGTATTGAGAACATAGTAAAATCTATAAGTAGAGATAAGTTAGGAAGTCCAGGTAAAAGAATTATTTTTGTTATTGAAAGCGAGGGAATAATGGAAAATTTTGAGATGATTAGAATAGAGCATTTACAAAAAATTGTTATGGAACTACCAAAAAAGAAAGGCACGGAGGAGGGATTAACTAGTGATATACTTAAAGCAGTATTTTATGTAATAAAAGAGGAATTTATTGATATAATAAATAACTCTTTGAGGGAAGGTTGCTGTCCAGAAGGTTGGAAAACGTCTACGATAATACCGATTCCAAAAATAGAAAAAGTCAGAAAAGCAAGTGAATTTAGGCCTATTAATATGTTACCAATATTCGAGAAAGTATTAGAATTAGTAGTTAAAAAGCAAATTGAGGCGTATTTAGAAGATAACTGTATTATAACAGAACATCAGTCAGGTTTTAGAAAACAGTATTCGTGTGAAACAGCGATTCAAACAGTCATTGACGAATGGAAACTGGTAGTTAGTGAGGCAAAAATGGTGGGGGTAATTTTCATGGATCTCAAGCGAGCATTTGAAACGATAGATAGAGAAAGACTGTTAGAGAAATTATATCAATACGGAATTAGAGGAACAGCTTTAGAATGGTTAAGATCATATTTAAAGAATAGAACACAGCAGATACGATTTAACAATGAATGGTCTACATTATTGGCCACAGAATATGGAGTACCACAGGGATCTGTATTAGGACCTTTGTTATTTATAATATATATATATAAACGATATAATTAAAGTCTGTCCGGAGGGATGTAGTATAAAAATGTTTGCAGAC
The DNA here is from genome assembly GCF_030444845.1 of Prenolepis imparis. Taxonomy (NCBI): domain Eukaryota; kingdom Metazoa; phylum Arthropoda; class Insecta; order Hymenoptera; family Formicidae; genus Prenolepis; species Prenolepis imparis. Next base: position 16,445,769 of record NW_028141169.1, read on the forward strand.
GATACGCTAGTGTATGTGACTGGAGGGAGTAGTGCGGAATTAGAAAGAAAAATGAATATGGCATTTGTTACAGTGGAAAGATGGATGAATACAAATAAGTTAAAAATGAACGCAGGGAGAACGAAATATATGATAGTTCGAAGTGTACGAAAAGAACTGAGAGGTAACATTACACTGAAATGTTTGGATGGAACGGAGATAGAGCGTGTGGAAAGAATGAAATATCTAGGCATAATTATTGACGATAGGTTAAGATTTAAAGACCACTGTGATTATATGCTAAAGAAAATAGGGAAAAAAGTGAGTTTTTTTAAATAGAATAGGTAACTACATATCGGCATACACTAGATGTATTATATATAAGTCAATCATAGCGCCTCACTTTGAGTATTGTGCGACGCTGTTAATTGATATGAAAGAAACACAACTGAATGAATTGCAAAAAGCGCAAAACCGGCCATGAGGGTCATATTGCAATGTGATAGATATACCAAAGTGGAGAGTATGCTGCAAGCGCTGCAGTTTATGTCCATAAGACAGAGGCTGAATTATAATGTGTGTATATTTATCTTTAAGATTTTAAAGAATATGTTACCGGATCAATTAAGAAATAAGTTAACAATAGTGGGAAAAGAGAATGAAAGACAGACACGGCAAGCTGGGGACATTGTGGTACAATTTCGTAGGACAACGAGTGCACAGAAGAGTATGTTTTATGAGGGAGTGAAAATGTACAATGCCTTACCAGCTGAAATAAGACGAATCGAAGAACTGGAAGCGTTTAAGCGAGAGTTAAAGGAGTATATTGTAGTTAATGTAAATTAGACTTGTATTTTACAAATAGCTGAGAAAGCTAATAAATATCAATCAATCAAAATCTCTCTCTCTCTCTCTCTCTCTCTCTCTCTCTCTCTCTCCCTCTCCCTCTCCCTTCTCTCCCTCCCTCTCTCTCTCTCCCCCCCTCTCTCCCTCTCCCTCTCTCCCTCACCCCCTCTACCACTCCCCCCTCTCTTTCCCCCCTCTCTCTCTCACTGTTTTATATATATATATATATATATATATATACTGTATATAATTTATCTTTTCCATTTACAGTAAGAATATTTTTTATAACATTTTATAGCTATATATGAACAGATAATAAAATTCATTTGAATCAATTTATATAAAATATGTGTCAGTTAGTAAAATCATTACTTTACGAATTACTTCGACGTATGATGTGCGGAATCTTAAAGCGCGTAGATAGCGGTTTTGCGCGGACACGATTGAGTCCAGAGGACGCAGAGGTAGTGCAACGACACAACGAAAGAAAAAAAGAACACAGGATTTACACGAAGAAAAAAAACCCACGGCACTATATTTACAAGAAAATTACACAATATATATATACAGGATGCAAGCGCGATGCACCTTTATCGCGACAAGCAGTGCGACGATCGCTGGAAGTGCAACCGCACGAAAAAGTTACTGCCCGCGAGAAGCTCGAACAAAGGAGAAGAAAACTGCGAAAGAATCTCGGTCTGTGCGCGTGAAAGCTGACTAGACGAGTGCGAGTAAAAGGCGCCGAACAAACGGTCTTTATCCCGCTGACCTTCGAGAAGATTCTGAGACAAAATCACAGTGTTTGTGATTTTGTAATATAAAGATATCGAATCTTCTCGAAAGTCGGAGGACAAAGCCGTTTGTTTTCGTCGTTATTGTTTTTCGCTCACGGGACGGTTACCCGTGAGCGATCGAAGGCGACGATATTTGGCGCGCGAAAAGCGCGCTGCTGTGCGCGGTAGCGGGGCGCGCCGGCGGTGCGATTGGCGCACAGGCGGATAATGCGTGTCGTCGCGCAGAATTCGAGTGCGTTAATCACTCGGATTTAATTGCGCGCTCATAGCGAAGCGCGAATGCATTCGCGATACATTTTCCCCGCATACACATACATACACACTTTCTCTCTCTCTCTCTCTCTCTCTCTCTCTCTCTCTCTCTTTCTCAACATATGATGTAATAATGAGATTCACAGTTTTTTTTAATGATAAATGCATATACTTATTACCTATAAAAATCATGTGAATGTTATTGTATTGTGCAAATATAATAAAATTGTATGCCATTATATATTTCATGTTTGATAATATAAATACATTAAATTTTTTGTTTTATATATTTTTGTACAAACAGAAAAAAATTTTATATATTATTTATGTTATCCAACATGAAATATATATAATGGCATTCACATGATTTTTATAGGTAATAAGTATATGCATTTATCATTAAAAAAACTGTGAATCTCATTATTACATCATACGTCGAAGTAATTCGTAAAGTAATGACTTTACTAACTGACACATATTTTATATAAATTGATTCAAATGAATTTTATTATCTATTCATATATAGCTATATCGCGCGTTTATCGTTTTGTCGATATAATAATAAAAATGTTGGACAAAAATAATATTGTACATTACGTTTTATTAGAGATTTCTTTCTTTATTGACGAATAAATATATTCTTTTCCGCTAAATATATAGGTTTCACAAATCTATTTTGAGAATATCGTTCACACATTATAATTCTATAGTATTAGTTCTAACTTAGAGCTTTATCTTTTCTTAAATTATCTGTCGTATATATATATAATACATATTATAAGATGCGTATTCTCCTGCAAATTACTGTCGAGAGTATCTCTTCGAGAGTGATTCTTGCAAATAGACACATACCCTTTTAGATACTTGAAGAGTATGTTTATTTGCGAGATTCATTCTGCGAGAGCAACGAGAAAATGGACACCCCATTACATATACACTGAAAAAAAAGATTATTTAATTCAACTAATATTTAGTTGAATACGTTCAAATAAATCATTTATTTGAAAGTAAATAATATTGATTTGATATGACAAATATTTATTTGATATAAGAAAATCCTTTTCAAAGCAAATAAATATTTATTTGTTTCAAATAAATGATTTATTTGAACGTATTCAACTAAATATTAGTTGAATTAAATAATCTTTTTTTTCAGTGTACCTATTATACATGTATGGTGGCGCGGGCGCGGGCGCGTATCCTGCACCGGGCATATATCCCGGTGCAGGTACGTATGCTACAGGCCCGGGCATGTATCCTGGTGCGGGAGCGTATCCTGGTGCGGGAGCGTATCCTGGTGCGGGAGCGTATCCTGCGGCGCCCGGTGTGGGAATGTATCCTGCAGGTGGCCCGAGTCGTCTGTTTCGCTTTCTCTCGCGGTTTATCGCCCGCCGTACGGCCTCATTGATGCGCTGAAAAAAGAAATTAGTTTTAGATATTTTTGCATACTCATATACTCTCTCTCTTTCTCTCTCTCTCTCTCTCTCTCTCTCTCTCTCTCTCTCTCTCTCTCTCTCTCTCACACACACACACACACACACACACACACACGAAACAGGGGGAAAAAGTGCATGGGACCTTCGTAGTTTCATATATCTTTGCCTATAAGAAAAAAATTAAGTTGTTGAAACTGTGCATATTTATTAATCTTTTTCTATGTATAAATTCTGTAAAGTTATAAATTTTTCTCAGCGATGCAAGCTGTCAGATACAATCAATGTAAAAATCAGAATTTTTTTCTAAAAAATTATAGTTTCTATAAAAATGAAATTAATTTTTGTAAATTTTTTTTCCAATCAAATTGTCACTTTTTTCAAAAGAAAATGTGTAGATTTTTACAATAATAGTATCTAACATGTTGCATCGCTGAGAAAAAAGTGTAATTCTGCAAAATTGTATATGTAGAAAAAGACTAATAAATGTAAATACAGTTTCAACTACTTCATTTTTTTTATAGGCAAAGATATATATTAGAAAATATTATGAAACTAACCTTTTTTACGTTTTGTCCCGGTGCGGTCGACATCGGTGCCGGGGTCGGCGGCGGCATCATCATCGGTGCCGCCGGGGTCGGCGGCGGCATCGTCATCGGTGCCGCGGTCGGCATCGACATCGGCATCGATGCCGGGGTCGGCGTCGGGATCGTCATCGGTGCCGCCAAGGTCGGCGTCGGCATCGTCGTCGATGCCGGAGACGGCATCGCCATCGGTGCCGGGGTCGGTATCGCCGTCGCCGTCGTCCTCTTCGGCAACGGACTTGCCCTGGGCTTCGGCGGCGGGCTCGGTCGTGTCGTCGACACCGCCTTTCGCCCTGGTACGCTGCCTTCGCTTCGTGCTGCAAGAAAAGATATATTATAATATATATTTTATTTTATTATTAGGAAATGAGAGTGAGAGAGTGAGAGTGAGAGTGAGAGTGAGAGTGAGAGTGAGAGTGAGAGTGAGAGTGAGAGTGAGAGTGAGAGTGAGAGTGAGAGAGAGAGAGAGAGAGAGAGAGAGAGAGAGAGAGAGAGAGAAGAAATCAAGAGACACGGTAGTGTCTCGCGCCTAGTTTGGGCGAAGCCGACCCCTTAGAAGCGAGGCACCATGTATCTTTACGCGAATCGGACAGTTGAGGTAATCATAGATTTCGAATGCTCAATAACGGCTGAAGCGATCGAGTTTTTACTAGTCTTAATCGAAAGATTGAGGTCGAATTAAATAAGGAAAGTGTCTTTATTTTTGCTCTACGTTCATTATAAACGAAGATATCACGATGCAAAGTTTCAATATGAAAAATTTCTTGTAAGAAACGTCCACGTCGTCATCGTTCGCAAGTCCCCAATGTGCGCATGCGCGATTCTTGCATAGTTCCAGCTTTTGGTACAAGGGCGCTAGTGCTTCGTAATGTTTACCACAGACAGATGTGTGCTTATAGGTTAATGTTCCGGGATATATATATAACGTGTATGTGATATGTGACATGTGACATAGGTTAAGTGTGCGGTTAGCTCGTTTTTATTTATTATAAGAGAAGTCCAGCCAGAGGGTCATAATCGATAGAAGAAGAAGATGAGATTTATAAGAATCAAGTAATTATTTTATTTTATATTTCTTATAACAATATTAACAATTATATTCTTATGAAAAAATAATAGGATGGTTACGTAACAAGAAAATAGTTATTATTATATTATTATGAAAAAAATATAGTATATCACATATAAGTAGTATTGCATATCACATGTATGTAGTATATTGCATATCACATGTATCGTTACCATTTTATTTTACTATTTCTTTCATAATAATAACTACTTTCATGCTACGCTACCATCCTACTATTTCTTTTATAAGTACATAATTATTGATGTTAAATTAAGAAGCGAATAAAAGCTAATAATAACAAATAATGTATAGATAATCATAGTACTATTATGAGTGCTATGAGCTATCAAAAATACATCTTTACGTTATTTATTATTATTACCTTTTATTATTCACTTCCTTATTTTATATCAATAATTATATACTTATGAAAGAAATAGTAGGATGGTAGCGTAGCATGAAAGTAGTTATTATTATGAAAGAAATAGTAAAATGGTAACGTAACAAGAAAGTAGTTGCAAATATCATTATATAAATATGTATTCAAGAAAGAAATAGAAGGATCTACATTTTGCAATGTATACTATATACATGTGATATGCAATACTACTTATATGTGATGTTCTATATTTCTTTCACAATAATAACTACTTTCTTGTTACGCTGCCATCCTATGCTACTATTTCTTTCATCATCAAGTATATAATTGTTAATATAAAATATGATTTAAATATGTTTTACATTACAGATACAGAATGAGGACATTGTAATCTTTTGAAATAGTACTAGAGTTGCTCAAAAAGTAATGCCCTACATTATTTTTTCAGAATATTTATTCAACAATTTATACACAATATACATGGTAATCTCAATCAACTTCTATTGCTTTATGCCAGTACGATACATTATATGTATTTACTTGCCTTTATTGTACCAACTTTTGTCCTTTCCACGTAACCATGTTTTCACATTTGAATCACGCTCTCTTCATCTTCCAAACCCTATTTCGCGAAGTGCATTTAATTAAGTGGTTCAAAAAGTTAAATATTGGAAGCTATCGCTAAACTGTGTTAAACATATAATTTAAAGATCTCTGCGAAACAAGATTGGGAAAATGATGAGGGGATGATTGAAGCTGTGATGACATGGTTACGTAGAAAAAACAAGAGTTGATACAGTAAAGGCATACATATACTTGTATCGTGCTGGTATAAGGTTATAGAAGTTGATTGAGATTATATTAAAAAATAATATATATTTAAAAAGAAGAAATATCCATGTATGTTTAAAAACATTTCAAACCTGTTTAATAAATAGTTTCTGAAAAAAATGGCATTATTTGAGCAACTCTAGTAAATCTAAACCATATACAAAAATGAATGATATCCCTATAAAAACTTACCTTTAAAAAAAAGGTAAAAAAGGCGTCTAGTATGGGCACGCCAGTAGTGAAAAATTACCCATTGCAAACCCATGTGTAGAATCGTATGAAAAATTACTCATTGCAAACCCATGTAGAATTGTAGTATAAAAAATTATCTATTGCAAACCCATGTAGAATCATATGAAAAATTATCCATTGCAAACCCATGTAGATCGTACTACAAAAGTAATGATATAAAAAAAATTGCGCGCCAAGTGAAAGTAGAAACTTTTGTACCAGTGGAAAATTTAAGTTGCAAACCTATAGAGTCGTATAATGAACCAGTGAAAAATTTAAGTTGCAAACCCATGTAGAATAGTATAAAAATTAAAAAATTATTAAAATTAATACAAATAAAAAAAATTAAAAAATTTTAATTAAAAAAACTAGGCACTGCTAAATTAAACAATATGCTAAAATTAATTTTGAAATTTAGCAGTGCCTAGTTTTTTTAATTAAAATTTTTTAATTTTTTTTTATTTGTATTAATTTTAATAATTTTTTAATTTTTATACTATTCTACATGGGTTTGCAACTTAAATTTTTCACTGGTTCATTATACGACTCTATAGGTTTGCAACTTAAATTTTCCACTGGTACAAAAGTTTCTACTTTCACTTGGCGCGCAATTTTTTTTATATCATTACTTTTGTAGTACGATCTACATGGGTTTGCAATGGATAATTTTTCATATGATTCTACATGGGTTTGCAATAGGTAATTTTTTATACTACAATTCTACATGGGTTTGCAATGAGTAATTTTTCATACGATTCTACACATGGGTTTGCAATGGGTAATTTTTCACTACTGGCGTGCCCATACTAGGCGCCTTTTTTACCTTTTTTTTAAAGTAGATATTTACTTACGTCTCCCCATCTCGTTTCTCTGCTTCCGGGCGACGGACGACGGGCGACAGGCGACGGCTAAGAGATCACTGATTTCACTTTCGGCTTTTCTTTCGGTTCGCACACGCTAAGTCGTAGTAGTGGGGGTATAGGGGAAATCGCGGCGTACACCGTACGCGCGGGAAACTCGTGACTGGCACGTGCTCTCGATGCGCGGTTGTCACACTTGGATCATTTTTTTTTTTACAAATAAGATTTACGACTCAATCCGTTTCAAACGTTTCTGTTTTCAAGCGAGCTCGAGAATTTCGAGACATGTTTTTTTTATCCGGCAGCCGTGGCCTATAGATATAAATAAATAAATAAATATAAGTACTCTGCGTTGATACCACTGCTT